>NC_081412.1:486065657-486410657 GCF_030272615.1 Cryptomeria japonica
AGAAATATAGACATTATCAAAGGGGGAGAGATATGGAATAAATGTATAGATAAAGTAGTGAATAGAAAAAGGTTTATTAATTTACTGATTAATGAACCCTTTAGAATAGTAGGGAAACCTAGGGTCGAAATTGACCGTTATTTCATCATCAGTCTGCATCATGCAAAACTTTCATGGCGGTGCTTCGCCACTTTGGATTTGTGCATATCTCGTGTGTTGTATATATTCAAGTGCATGAAGCTATCTACAATTAGAGTAAATCGACCATATGGAATAAATGTATAGATAAAGGAGTGAATAGAGAATAAGTATCTAAGGGAGAGAAATAAGTGTTTACAAGTGTTTTGTCATCAATGACAAAAGGGGAGATTGTTAGAAATGTATGTTTGGTTGCCATTGATGTCAAACCCAGTGATCAAGATAGGTTTGTATATAGTAATATAGTGTACAAAGTGAAGGTGATGCAAAACAATGGAAGATAGGTATGTATGAAGATGAAGAACCTTGTTGTTATGTTAGAAAGTTAGTGTTGAAGAGATAGTTGTTGCAAATGCATTTCAATGTTTGGTTTGTCCTCCACATTTTTTTATATATTGCAGTTGCAGTCATAAATTTTTAGTATGTTGCCTTGGGATATCATGCCTATTATTTGGTCCTCTGAAAGTTATGCTATAGAAGTGTATTCAGAGGTGATGATGTTTGATAGTGTTTGTAGTGCTTTGCATTCCTCTGCATTTTGGTTTTTGATGATGATCTTGTTGGATGTTTGAGGAGATTGTTGGAGTATACTGCAAATATGTGCTTTAGCGATATCTGAGAGATGTGTTGTCATTGATGTCAACATATTTCTTTGTCTGTGATAGTGTTGCAGTGAGGTCAGTGAGTTGGTTTGTTCAGCATGTTGATTATCAAATTTTGTGGATTAAAGGGTTTGTAGAGTATTATGTGTAGCTGATTCAGTGTAATTTTCAAAGGTCCGCATGAAGATTTGAGTGAGTTATGGATATTGGTGTTAAGTCTATTTTTTAGTTGTTTAGTTGTGCTAGAGTGTCATTAATTTGATCTCCATTGCTTCATATTGTAATATCTTGATCTATGGATTTGGAGGAATGTTTGGGATTTTGATGTGTATCTTCAATTCAAGTCCAATTCATGGTTTGGAGTTTCGCAAGTTATTTTTCTATGTTGACAGTCATTGCATTTAGTGATCCTGAAGTTCAGTATAATGATGATGTGATTCTAGTAATTTGAGTTGTTATAGATGTTGTGGTGGTAATTGTTGATGGTTGTGGATGTTTCTAGATCATGTTCCTTTTGTGTTGGTGGTCAACATTGATCGTTGTGCGCGTAATTGATGATTTTCTTCAGTGTGTTAGTGTTCTTAATATTTATGGCTGACCAGATGGTTGTAGTATGTTGTGGATGTTCTATTCATAATTCTTGGAGGTATTTTGCATTTGAGGCATGTGATATGGGTTTGTGCAATGTCTTAGCCGACATTTCTTGGTCTGCATGTGATATTATAGCGTATGTGATTATATTTTGTAATTAGTTCATGAGTGTTGAGCCAACCTTGTGAAGAGTTGATGTCACGTATAAATAAATGTAATATCTTTGTAATTGAGTGTGTGGTGAGGTGATGTATATGGATGAGAATCAAATGTATGTGTGAATAATGTATACATCTTTCAGAGGTAGAGAAGAGTGAAAAAGAAGTTGTGCTTAACCAGAATTGTAACCAACCATTAGGAGATGCTATTCTTCAATTCATGATGTTCTGGATGTGATCCGAATGTGTTTGTAAGATAGTGAGTCTTCCCTGGGTTGTAGCCCTTGTTGTTTTTGAGCAGTGAGATCTAGGAAGTGTGCCTGAATGCATGTGCATTCCCCATTGTAATATTTTATATACTTCTTGATGCTCTGCGAAATGGGAGAAGGTCAGACTAAAGCCTGTGGTGGAATAACACACAAAAACACAAGAAACCATTAGTGTTAATCAACCAAAAACTATTCTAAGCAGGCATATCAAAAGAGACACCAAAAACAAAGTAAAGCATTTAACTATGAATGTAAATGAAAGAAGACATCTCCAAATGCCTTCTACCATGCTCTTAGCTCCTTCTCCTTTGTTCCTCTCCTCTCCAAGTTCCAAACTATTGTAGCTCTTAGCAGCTTTTTGCACTATGGATGCTTATGGAGGTTCAAGATTGAAATGTTTACTCTAAAATGCTATGAAAATGTGAGTAAAAGCTAATATTAGATGCTATGATGCTAAAATAATTTATTTTAGGCCAAAATAACAAGATATTAGTGGTTTATGCTAAATATTCTCTAAAATTCTCTATAACTTAGATGCATACAAGTTTTCAGGATTATGACTATGAATGCTAAATGCTTGAGGATTTGAAAATGAAGAATGTGAGCTCTATTCATAGGTAAAATGGAGCAATGGATGGTTGAGATTGAGTAATCTCAACAAGGGTCAAGATTGAATGATATTCAATCCATGTGAGGGCTTTCAACCCAATCCCAAGATGACAAGTGTCAATGTGAGATAGGTTGAGAGGAAAGGGAATAAGCATTAAATGTTTGACATGACCTGAGAGTTAACTTGGGAGTCGAGGTCAAGGCTGGGTTGAGTGAATAAATTATTTATTCAAAGAATAAAGCTTTTATCCAATGGATAAACTCTTGTGCAAAGGCAAAAGGGATAACCATGGTCAAAACAATAAATGCTTGAGGAGACACATGAGCAAAAGTTGAATTAACCATAAATGGTTATGTAAGAGCCATTAATGGTCATGTAAGAGCCATTAGTGGTTTTGGAAGACTTTAGAGGTTAGATTGTTGAACACACAAAGCATTAAATGCTTTTCAAAGACTTTGAAGTCTTTGAGAAGTGACTTCAAGTTGCTTAGGAATGTGACAATAATTAGTAGATGGATTAGGTTAATTGATTAGGATTAGATAGGTTCTAGAAGAATTTAGGAAGGGCAAGTGGGAGATAGTGGGTGAGAGAAAATAGGATTTTATTTAAAATAAAATTAATTTATTTCAATAAATGTGTGCAAGTTGCATTTGTAGGAAAATGCAAATGAGGGTATAAATGATTTAAATAAATGTTGTATTTAATTTATTTAAAAGAGGAAAAGGGGGATTTAATTAAATAAATAGAATTTATTCATTTAATTGATTGTGAATTTGGTATAATGAATTAATTAAAATAAATTAAATAATTTATTTAATTAATAGGAGAATGTTTGAAGATGAATTAATTAAATATTAATTTAATTAACTAATGGCTAGTGGATTTTTAATCAAATAAATAACAAATATTCATTTAATTAAACTGGACAAATTTATGTGACTACATTTGCCCATCTTTGAGACGGTGCGGTTCATCACGTCGTTTCAAAGAAAGAAAAATAGGTGTGAAGAAATGCCCCATAAAATGTTGATTTAATGGGTGGTATGCCCCCTCGAGAGATGGGCCGAAAATTTTTGAAAAATCGAGCGATCTCTCAAAAAAGAATGAAAATTGGCAGGGTGATAAAAGAGAAGAAGTTAGCAATGTTGGTGAAAAATAGAAGAAATCGGAGATAAAATGAAGAAATGGAAGGCTTGGGAAGTTCACGGGGACTACGGCGGTGAGCGGGGGAAAATTACGGTTACGGCGAAGGGTTTATATGGGGAGAAAGGGGTAAAAACAGGCTCATTTGCATTTGCATCCATAGTGAAACTTAAGCTCTGATAGTGATTTTTTGGAAGAGCAAGGAGCAGTCAAGATACCGGTACTAGTAGCAGAGCACCGATTTGAGTGAGTCCAATGATTCCAGTGGCCAGATGACTACGGATCAGCGGTATGTGAATTTGAGTTTTTGAATTTTTCATTTTTTTGATGCATTTTTAGCTAGGTCCAAGTTGAGTCGAGACAATAGTGTTGAAACTGTGTTTTGCCGCTTTTGTCGATTTAACTAGCACTTTTGTGCCGCAATTGCACTATTGTGCAGTCGTTTGGGCGCTTTTGCAAATATTAGTGCTATTGTATAGATGTTTGAGTGCTATTGGTTGTTCAGCGCTATTGAGTAGTTGATTGAGCGCTAGTGATGTGAAGCAGCGCTATTGCATAGCTAATGTAGCACTTTTGTGGTTTGAGCGATTTTGAATAGTGGATTAAGCACTTTTGTTAGAGTATTAGCACTTGTGTTAGGAGACAGTGCTTTTGTTTGCAAGATAGCGCTTTTGTGCAGACAAATAGAGGACCCAAGGTTTGAACAGAGAATCTCCGGATGCCAATGATGGATGGATGGAAATGTGAAGTGAGAGTTGGTTTGAACCATAGCAGCCTTGATGAGACTTAGGTCATTAGGATAAATGATACTCTACAAAAAGGATTAGAAAATCTATTTGATGACAACACACAAGAGCACAAGAAACAAATGTTAGTGTTAGCAACAAAAGATTATCCTAAATAGGCATATCAAGAGAGATATTAAGCTTGAAATAGAAAGCATGCAAACATAGAATAGATAAACTATACTCCTCCAAATGCCAATCAAGATGCTCATAGTTGCTCCTCCCTTGTTCCTCTCCTCTTCAAGTTCCACATGAGTGTAGCTCTCAGCTTTTAGCACTAGTCATGGATGCCATATGGAGATTCAAGATGGTTGAATATGATAAGCAAATTCTATTCAAGTGTAGATAGTGATGCTATGAAAAATCTCTATGCTAATGCCAGTATAACAACAATACTCTAATGCTTCCTTCTTTGTTTGAGGAGAAGGGTTCTATTTATAGAAGAAATGGGAAAATGAAGGGTTAAGATTGAGCAATCTTAACAAGGGTTAGGATTGAAAGATATTCAATCCATGTGAGACTTTCAACCCAATCCCATGTTGACAAGTGTCACCATGAGGAGGCTTGAGAGGAGAGATAAGGAGCATTGAATGCTTGAGGGGACATGATGGTTACCCTAGGGGGTTGGGTTAGGGTTAGGTTAATAGATATTCCTTTTATCCAAGGAATAAATGAATGTGCAAGGGTTAAATGGTTACCTTAGTCAAAAAAATAAATGCTTTGAAGAGACCCATGAGTCAAAAGGATGGTTAAGTTAGAGGAAATTCTCTAACCAAAGGTAAAAGGTGAGTTAACCATAAATGGTTATGTAAGAGCCTTTAATGGGTTGGAAGACTTTAGAGGTTAACTATTTGAAGACATAAAGCCTTTAATGGTTATTGAAGACTTTGGAGGTTTTTGAGAAGTGACTTCTTTTTATTTAGGAATGTGACAATGATTAGGATAGGATTAGGCTAATTAGAAGGAGTTAGAAGAATCTAGAAGGGATTTAGGCATGCAAGTAGATTTTGTAGGAGAATGCAAGTGGGAGGAATTTAGGGATTTTCGATTGAAATAAAATCATTTATTTCAATTAAATGGTGTAATTTGTATTTGGATAGATATTTAAATAAATATTAATTTATTTAAATGTGAATGTGAATTTTGGATTTTATTTAAATAAATCTTAATTTATTTATATGAGAAAAAGGAAGGTAAAGCATTAAATGCTTGAAAACTTTCAAGGAAAGCATTAAAGGCTTGAGAAGACTCTAGAAGGAAGCCATTAAGTTTGAAGACTTTAAGGGAAACCATTAAAGGCTTAAGAAGACTCTAGAAAGAAGCCATTAAGTTTGAAGACTTTAAGGGAAACCATTAAAGGCTTGAGAAGACTCTAGAAGGAAGCCATTAAGTTTGAAGACTTTAAGAGAAACCATTAAAGGTTTCAAGTGGGTGAGGATAAATAGGATTTTAAATAAATTATTTATTTATTTAAAATAGTTGTGCAGCTTGCATTTGTAGGAAAATGCAAGTGGGTGGAGGATAAAGGACATTTAAATAAATGTTAATTTATTTAAATGTGAGAGATGGGATTTTGGGGGATTTAAATAAATATTAATTTATTTAAATGTGAGAGAAGATTAAATTAAACAAATATGATTTATTTATTTAATTAATGGTCTAAATTTGGTTAAGTGAATTAAATCAAATAAATTCAATAATTTATTTAATTAATAGGAGAAGAGGGTTAAGATGAATTAATTAAATATTAATTTAATTAATTATTGATTGATGGTTAAATAATCAAATAAATACTAAATATTCATTTAATTAAGTGGACAAATTTATGTGATTACAGTTCTGATAGAGTATCATCATTTTGTGGGTAGGTTCCCACCATGGTTTTTCCCTTGACCGAGTTTTCCACGTTAAAAATATTGGTGTTGTGTGTGTTCTTGTTGTGTTGTTGATTAATGCTTTCATGTTTAATAATTATCTTAGATTAAGTTTAAGGTGTGTAAGTGTTTGTGACAACTGATTCACCCCCGCTCTCATTTTTCTACCTCAAATCTGACCTATTTCATCAATTGGTATTAGAGAAGGTTCCTCTAGAGAAGCTTAACCACTTTAGGTGATCCAGGATGATGTCCTACAAGAAGGACAGTCTAAGATTTGATGGTACTAACTACTCTCTTTGGAAGAGCCATATGTAGTGTCATCTGAGATGCATTGGCGAATCTTATTGGACTATTACAAAGAACAAATATACTATTCTTGCAAATGGACCTATAACTCTGGATGAGATAAAGGAAGTTGAATGCAATATTAGGGCTAAGGAAGCATTGTTGAGTGCCTTGACAGATTCTAAAATGACAAATGTTATGAAATTGTAGACTGCTCATGAGATCTGGAAGAAGTTGGTACCTTGTATGAAGGTGATAGTTATGTAAAGATTGCTAAGTTGCAAAGCTTAAAGGGAAAATATGAGATGTTGAGGATGGGTGAAGATGAGAGCATTACTTATTTTATGCAGAAGGTGAATGAACTAGTGTGTAATATTAGATGTGCCATTGGAAAGTTGGAAGAATCAAAGATTGTTGCTTAAGTGCTAAGGTCTTTACCTTCATCCTACAAACACAAAGTTGCTTTTATTGAGGAGATTCGAACCATGATTGATGTGTTAACATTATTTTAGGATTGTTCATAGGCAGCATTTTGATCAAGTGGCAGTGATTCCTTTTTATTTTCGGTCATTTTCCCTTTCGCCAAGGTGCCTGCCACGTGGCATCTCGGCGTTGCCTCTAGTCACTCGCTTTTCTCATTCAAAGTTGAGAGAACGCGTGGCATAGGTTTTATAGTGGTGTATGCTTCTCGGCCCCACCATCCATCATGTGAATGTGAAGACACTTGGTCTCTCCACATTGCATGATCTGGTTCTCTTTTTGCGCTCAACTTTGGATGTCCCCCGAGCCGCCACGTGTCTTCCATGGTAGTTCGTGAACCAGGATGCGGTTTGCATCATGTTATTCTTGTTGGATAGGTATAGGGATCGCCATGATATGGTAGAGATACCAGCTTTGAAGGTTGTTTTGCCAAGTAATATCTCGCGGTATGCCATGTCAAGTTTTTTTGTCAGAAACAGTTGCTAGGATGTTGTTGATGCTGCGAGTTGTTCATTAGGAGCCGAGGTCTCTATTTATGCTTTCTTTTCTTTTCTTAGAGGGGTTCAAACTTTTAGAGAGTTTTCTAGACTTTGGCTCATTAAAGAGGCCTTAATGTTTATTAAATTTGGTGAATGATAGATATGTTAGATTGTGCCTATGACCTTTGTGATTATTTTATTTGAAGCTTAATATATTGACTTCTGTGTTGTTTCAAGTTTAATAACTTCTATGATATTTGTTGTGAGACTCCACAGATTAAACTATGTTCTGAGACTTGTTATCTATTGGATGAATGGTTAAATTTCATTTTATGTTAATGAGTTTTTGTTGCATTATTCTCTCGAATGGTTTCAAGCATGTAGATTGTTGAATGAGATTTAAAATTACATGTCTCTGGGTTTTATATGTTGTTAATGCTTTTCCAAAATATTCTGGTGTATCGCCTAAGTAGTGTATATCATTTGTTTTAATTTTTCTCCTTCCCCTTTTCTCCCCCATTTGTATGAAGAGCCGACTTCTCAAACCCGAAGGTCATTTAGTGAGTTTCGCACAACATGTCCCCCATCACTGAATTTCCCATAAGGTTGTTAGCGTTTAAGGTAGAATTAAGAGTCAACGGTTCTTTTTTTGGCACACTCAGTGGGACCGTAATTTTGAAGAAGCCTAAGATAGTTTATGAGTCACAGACCCATTACCAAGAGTTAGACAACTTTGAATCCCAGTTTTGTCCTTCCACCCCTGGTAAGAGTCCATCTGCCAACAGCGACTTCTTCTCGGACCCCACATATCTTCCTTGTGGTTGTTCCTATAATCATGGCTCAAATTCCTCCTAGAAAATTTGTGACTTGGAACAAAGGAATCCCTCTCATTCCTCTTGTTCCACCTGTAGTATATTGATTCCCTCTACCATGCTAAAAGTTATCCCTAAATTCGTCGGAGAATGTCCCAAGACCCCTGGGGAGCACCTACAAGATGTGGCCAATGTTTGCACTGTCCATAACATCATTGAGAAAAATATAGCTTTGATATTTCTTGTGGCTTCATCCAAAGGGAGAGCTCTAGACTAGTAAAAATCTCTTGGTCCAAATTCTATAGCTGTTTGGGATCAGCTGGGTGACTGCTTCTTTCAGAGATTCTCCAACAAGGCTGATAGGTCATCCTTGATGCGTCAATTGATTACCATAAAGAGAGCACCTCAAGAAGCGGTGATAGAATTCAATTTAAGGTTTCAGAGGACCTGACAAAGAATATTGTTGTCCTCTCATCCACCTGCAGACATGGCATTCATTTTTTATCTGAGAGCCTTCAACTTCGATATATTTGTGATAATTCAATCTCTAGGAGGCAATACCCTCCCACAAGCATTTGATTTAGTAGTCCAATCAAAAAATAATCTAATCGATGTTGGGAAGCTTGCACCATGACCGCTCATGTTGGTCTTTCCTGAGCTATCAAGTCAGGTCCCGGAACCATCCGTGCCCAGCACATATGCTTCCCAATCTATGTACATGTATCCTAGCCTCCAACAAGAAAATGTGCCTCCTCCCTCATCTTTGGCCGTGGAGGTCAGCGATATGAAAAATTTGTTGAGATCTTTCTCTAATGAAATCGTCAATCTGAAAAGGTCACAAATCCCACCAACTAGACCCCCTTTCCAACAAAATTTCCAAGGGAATAGGCCTGCATATCAGCAAAACCAATATGCAAGTAACCAATCTCCCCAAAGTCAGACGAATGGCTAGATAGTTCTGGTACCCAATCCTTTGCAAACTATCTACCCTAACACCAGGAAAGAATTGATGGTGCGACAGAATAATCTAGTGGATGATACCAATTCTTGGTGTTTTCCATGTAATAATGCCCATACCCCAAGAAATTTCCCAAGAGGAAATTTACAACAAAAGGTTGCAGATCAATGGAACCTAGGCATGGCTTCAGATGACTCAGTCTACTCACCCCCTGGCATGGACAATGTGTCTCTCAATGCATAGATGCAAGGTATGTCAATGGAGCAGGAAATGGAAATAACTCCAGATCATGCACTATTCTCTTGGATGGAGGATGAAGATGTCGTGCTTACAAAGAGAACAGCCACAACAAGCTCAGGGGCTCCTGAAGTGTAATCAAATTACAACCTTTGGTCAAAGAGGCGCTTCATGGGAGAGAATGTAGGCATGCAGGGGAGATTCACAACAAATAGAGTTCTTGAACAACCCGCAATTGTTGCCACATACCCAAGAAAGGAATTTATCCCCTATAAGCTGATAGAGACAAAGACATTGTGTCGTCACTGTTGGACTTGGTAGAGCAGCTAAGGAAAGCCCTGACCAATGTCTCCTTATGGGATCTCCTTAGTATCCTGGAGCATAAGAATTGGTTGAAAGAAGCTTTTTCGGAGGTGGGGAAACCCATAGGCGGAAATGCTACTAATTCTCCGTAGGTCATCGAAGAAAGATTTCAGCCCCCTGCAGATAGATCGCGCTCACCTATGGTATTGACAAATGAGGCCATACCTCCTAAATCCCAAGTGAAGGGTAAGCCTAAACCAAATCCTTTCTATTTAACCCTCATAGTAGGAGATAAGCTTTTACACAATTCTATGATAGATTCTGGTGCCAGCACTACCGGCATGCCTAAGCAAATTGATGAGGTTTGGAATATCAAATATGAGCCTTTAAACCGGGGTGTTATGCAACTAGACGGGAATAAGGTCCAGACCGTGGGTCTTATCAAAATCCTTTCCTTGACATTGTTCGCATGCCCTAGTGTCACTCTGCCTCAAGAAGTAGAAATTATCGGCATTCTGCCTGGTTTGGCCTCTGCCTTTCTTGAGACTTCACTGCCAAAATAGGAGGTTACCTATCCTTAAACTGGTCTCACCTTATCCTTCGTACTCAATGTGGCGCTAAACTCAAAACTCTTTCAGAACCCCTTCATATTGAGCATGTAGTGGATCAGGCTATGCTCAACTTTGAGCCAACTCATACCTCCATCTCTAATAAAGAGAGAAAAACGTAGAGTTTCTTGAAAATGAAGAGGTGACTGGGGATATCCCACCAGAACAGGAGGTTTTTCTCTATGAATTCATAAATTCTGATCTATACTCCAACTATCATGCCACGGGTCTTGGTACTTACTACATTTTTTGATGAAGATCAAGTCATCCCAAAATGAGTTAAAGATACTTTGACCAAAGAAGATTTTTCCTCTGCGCTTTGGACCTTACACTTTGATGGCACAAGATACAAAGTAGGTTCAGGGGCTGGGATTTGCCTTACTTCCCCTTCTGGTGAACAGATTTTGTAGTCTTTTTGCCCGCAGTTTGCTTGCTCAAACAATGAAGCAGAATATGAAGGGTTGATCCAAGGCTTAAGCCTGGCAGAAAGGATGGGTATAAAGCAGTTGAAAGTTTTGGGTGACCCTGAGCTGATTGTACACTAGGTTCGAGGAATCTCTAGTGCCAAACACATCCGTATGAGATCCTACCACCATAGGACATGGGATCTGATTGAAAGCTTTGATGCTTTCAACATCCACAAGATTCCTCGAAGGAAAAATGCATTTGTTGATCGAATGGCTACTATTGGATCACAGTTTGACCCTATAGTGGACTTTCTCGTCAATCCCCAGGTGATATGTGTGATCGTGCGACCAACTATTCCTAACAATGATACCCACTGGCAAGTTTTTGAGAGTGATGAGCAAATTGCTTTGTTCATTCAAAACTTGGGAGAGTTTTCTAACCAATTGTAGCCTAAAGTAAAGGAATCTTATGGAGATCAGATCATTAAATTGAAATCCAATAAGCTCCCAAATGGATCGATCACCCTAAAAAATTTATTTGACCATGATGATTCTAGGAATGACAAATAAAAACTTACGACTGATAAGGGTGATTATGTCAAAATCTCATTAGGGAATGGGAGAATACTCAAGGTCAGAAAGGAAGTTCCCTTAGAAGACTGAGAGAGATTGGCTTGATGTTGTGATGAATATGTGGGTGTGCTACCATGGTCATATGAAGATTTTAAAGGATATAATTGTAGCATCATTTAGCATACCATTGAGCTCGATGATGGGGCCAAGCTGGTCCGACAGAAGCAGAGACCTATCAATCCAAAGATCGAGTTCCTTATGGCTTATGAATTGACGAAGCTGATAAAATAAAAAATCATCTATCCTATCAAGCATAGTACATGGGTATCCAATTTCGTGCTAGTCAGGAAGAAGAATGGAGATATCCGGCTTTGTGTAGACTTTCGGGACTTGAACCAAGAATCTCTAAAAGACCATTATCCTTTGCCACCAATGGAACAGTTGTTAAGCATGGTGGCAGGGTCAGAGATGTTCTCGATGTTGGATGGTTTATTAGGTTATAAACAAGTATTGGTAAAGCTAGAAGGTCAACATAAGACAACCAAATGGGGAACATTTTCTTATCAGAAAATGCCTTTTGGGTTGTCAAACGTCAGTGCAAATTTTCAGAGAGCTATGGATCTGGCTTTCAGGGAGCTCATTAACTAAATCATCCTCATATATTTAGATGAATTGACTATGTTTTCAAAGCACAAAGAAGATCAATTTGATCATCTTGAACTAGTGTTCCAGAAGTGCTTGCAATTTGGCATCTCATTAAACCCAAAGAAATGCATCTTTGGGGTCTCGCAAGGAAAATTACTAGGGAACATAGTGTCAAAAGAAGGAGCCTCCATCGATCTTGATCGAGTGAAGGCAATAAAGGAGCTTCCTCTTCCAGTCAACAAAAAGGGAATTCAGTCCTTCCTAGGTAAGGTTAACTTCGTTAGTCACTTTATCTCAAACTTTGTTGGGATGGTGAGGCCTATCACTCTAATACTTAATAAGTAAATACCATTTAAATGGACTCTTAAAGCTAAAGAGGCTTTCGAGAAGATCAAAGATGACATCTCTTCATCTCTCGTGCTCTCCAACCCTGATATGTCTAAAGACTTTATAATGTATGTTTTCTCTAGAAATTATAGCATTGGTGTGGTTCTAACCCAAAAAGATGCAGACAAAAGAAGTGAGCACCCCATTTCTTTCCATTCCAAAACTCTAAAGGAATATGAGGATAAGTACAATTTTGTTGAAAAATAAGCTTTGCCCATTGTCAAAGGTCTAAAAAAGTTTAGGCATTTTATCGCCTGTAATAAGACTACTATGTATGTCGCCCACCCTTCAGTCGGGGAATATATAATGGAAGGTGACATTACAGAGAAGAGAGAGAACTAAATTACCAAGATCCTAGAGTATGGCATTGATGTCAGATCCACTAAGGTGATCCACGGCAAAGGTTTGTGTGAGTGCATAGCCCAAGAGCTTGAACCGCAAGAGTCTGAGACTACTATGAGGGGAGTTGTAATGGTCACCTCTGAACTAACAGAGGCATGTTGGATGGAGACTCGGAAACATTTTATGAGGACTGGGATTTTCCCTGAAGGTCTCCCTCCCAAAAAGAGGAGATTCTACAAGATGCAGAACAACGGCTTATGTCTGGTGGAAGGAGTACTTTTTAAGATAAATTTCGATGTAGTCTTGCTCTGTTGTGTGGACCAAGGCCAAGATAGTAAGATTCTACATGAATTTTATTATGGACTATCGGGAGGCCACTATTAAGCACAAACCACCATCATTAAGATCACCCATGTTGGGTACTTCTAGCTCTCTATATTTAAAAATGTGTACACTCTGGTAAGAGAATGTAAAGAATGCTAGTACTACAGTGGTAGGTGCAAAAAGGCGGCAATATCACTCAGGCCCATAATGGTGGAAGAACCCTTTGGTCAATGGGGTCTCAATTTCATAGGGATGTTCAACCCCCAAAGCTCAGCTAGACACAAGTGGATCTTAACTACAACTAACTACTTCACCAAATGGTTCAAGGTTGTCCCCCTGAGGAATTCATCAGAAGCTGAAATATTAACATTTATGGAAGATTTAGTGTGTTGATATGGTCCGCCAAAGACCATAATATTGGATAATGCGCGAGAATTCATAGGCTCATGAATCACCCAATTTTCTCTCAATAGAGGTATCTACCTAAAGACTTCCTCAAACTACTATCCACAGGGAAATGGCCTAGCTGAGTCCACTAATAAGAATCTCATAAGACTCATCAAAAGGATGGGCTCTAAGCACAAAAGGGGGTGGCATCACCACTTGAGAAGCGCATTATGGGAAGACCAGATAATGCCCAAACAGGTCCTAAATAATTCTCCATACAAGTTGGTCTATGGCAAGGATGCATTATTCCTCGTGTCTTTGGAGATACCCGCCTTAAAATTACTCAAATATATCGAGGTGGGAGAAAATGGTCCCATGGAGGTGAGATTGGCGAAAATTATGGAACTAGAGGAAGCAAGGGAAGCAACATTTTTTTCGTCACTTCAAAACCACCAGGAAACTGTCAAGAGGTGGTTTGATAATAAGAAAAGTTCTGACTCGGGATTCAAACAAGGCGACCTTGTTTTGAAATACAATGAGAGGGAAGCCAAGCCTGGTCAGGATGCCAAATTTGATGGTTTATGGGAGGGACCCTTCCGCATTATAAATTGTAAAGGTTTCAATGGTTTTGATCTCAAGGATATGTAGGGAGATTCTCTCAGAATCTCGGTCAATGGGTTCCACCTTAAAAAATCTCCCTAGCAGCTTTTTCCTAATGTACATAATGTAAATAGTGTTTTTTTGTGTGCCTTATTTATCTAATTATGTTTATTCATGCATTCTCAAAGAAAAAAATGAAATCACAAGATACACCTTGATCAAACAAAAATAAATCATTACATTATAGGTATCTTATTATAATATATATAGAAGGCATGTGGCCTAGTTGTTAAGAAAAAGAGGGAGACAAAGCTTTGTGAAGACAAGGTGGTACTATCTCAAGAATCTTCTTCATCTTCATCCTCATCCATTTCGGAATTAGATTCATCAGCTTCATCTTTGACATCATCACCCTCTAACCACTCATGACCAGAGTCATCACCAGGTTCTTGATCTACTTACACGAGCACCAGGTTGGGTTGGACATGTGGCGTCAAGATCCACGGGAATATGTACTCCCTGAACTCAATATACCATTCAGTGTGAGCCAGAACATGCACTATCAGATGGACTCGAAGGAGGAACTCCATAGCAAGCTCTGCTCAAAAGTAGTGAGGTGACAACGACATGGTCTTCAGACCACCAATAAGTGGGTGCCAAGTCACTTCCTCAGTAGAGGTGATGAAACGCCACCGATCTGAGGCTAGAGGTAAGCCTCTAGAAGGGACGTGGTATGCCACAACATCTTCTAAGCCTCTCAGATAATCCAAGGATAAGAGCGCTTTAGCCAACTCCGAGGTCAAGTAACCAGTCATCTCGGTATCCAGTAATGAAGCTACAAAATGTGAGCAGATATCCGTGTTTACACGGTATTTGTCCACATCATCAATAAAATCCTTGCCAACCACCCATTTGATGGAAACAATGATCAAGGGATTTTTGCATCGTGTCATCCCTATAGCCTTCGGTCTGAAATATTACCTAAGAAAGTGACTTGAGCCTTACTACTGGTGAGCCTGATGGGAGTATCCATTTCTTCAATAAATTCCGTCATTGAGATGGATACTGTGCAAAGGAATGTCTGAAAAGATATTTATAGTGGATTTTCAGCTCCAAATGATAATTGAAGTAAAAAGCTAGTACTCTCAATTTTTGACGCATCTGTCTCCCTTCATCAATTCGCTCATGTAGGCGGAGTCTGGTTCGAAGGTTATGTATGTCCTGCCCTGTACCTCGAAAAGAGAAGTGATGTCCTTAGATGCCACACATATGTATTGGTACATCGTGTTTAAGCCATAACACCCACAGGTCTATTATAACTTGTGTGAAAACCGCTGGTTGTTGATACTCTCCTTAATGGGGAGATTTGTTCAGACAAGCAGATCATCTCAAGTGGCTCTAATTAACGGTGGATTGAATAGGTATTCTCTTGGGAATCCCAGATGGTAACACTCATCCTTTTTTAGAATTAATTGCAATTGGAAAATGAACTGGCATACATGCAAGTGGGTGCTCGTCATTAAACACCTTCTTTCACAAAGATTTAGGCATGCGACACATTTAAAGAAGAAGGTCACCAAGTGCCCATCATATTGTTCATTTTACAACCCCAAGCACAAAAAAGATTTAGAAGTGTCAAAAAGAGAAATTCTCTTGTAGAAGATGGAGATGGAAGCAACTCCCTTAGGCTCTGTCCAAGGAGGATTGTGGCTGGATTTATTTGGGGATCTCTCATATTCTTCTCACCCCATTCCTCCAAAGTCAGAATATCAAAGGACTAAAGCTAAATCGAAGATGGCCACCCGCAACCCAGTGGTGGTGATAGATTCTCTAGAGAATATTTTTGAGCCCAAACTTCACAAGCAGCCTAAGAACCTCAAAGAGGTTGCTTGCAACAAAATGATAAATCACATAAATGAGCCAAATCTGCAACGATCAATTTTTGGAATAGTGGTGCTCCTCAGTTCATGGTCCCCATGGTCCCACATTGTCCAGAGTTTGTGGCTATGTGCACTAGCAGGTTTGACCCTGTTTCTTTTTCAATTTAGGGCTCTTTTCCTAAAAATTGTTATAACCCCAGAGGTTGTAAGGGATATGATGTTTTGTCCCATTTTTTATGGAACAAAGGTGTTCACTGAAAGTGCCATGGAGGAATATTGGAGCATTAGAAGAGATATTCTCTCTTTCTGTCACGGTGTGCTAAATCAGAGTCCGTCAACTGGATCTCCAAGACTCCCTCTATCTTATAGTGACTTGAGGCATGATGACCTCAAGGATGTTTCCTCGACTCTTGCATGGCTATGCAGTTGTGAAAATGATCAGGAGATCACTGCTCCTATGATGGGCTTCCTGTTCAAATGTCGGAAGCAAAAAAGGCCATTTCATTATGACTTCTCTGTTTTTACAGCCAAAGAGATGGCAAAATAGCTAGTTCAATTCTAGCATTTTCGGCGGTTCAACTTCGCCTCAGTCCTAGTTCACCTTTTCTTGCACCAAAATGATGCTTTTTCAGCCAATTCATGCGATTGGCTAACCATGATGAGTCAGGAAATAAGATGCATGTATCGGCCTAGACACCCATCCTGCTGGCTTCTTATGATGCATACCAATTTTCAAACTATTTCTTAACTCCCATCCTTCGAGATCTTGGTTTAATCCCCAAAGAGCCTCTTGCCCACTTTTATCAGGTACATATGAATGGGATGTATAATGAGCGCCCTCCTTGTGACTGGTTTTTAGGTAGCAACTTTTCCTTTATCTGGGTACATGGCTTCTCAGAAGAGCCTTTCCGCCTACCTACCTATGTCACAAAAAGAACCCTTGCCCTTTAAATTTCATGATAGTTGGTGAAGATCGATGGAGCTATAAGGGCAAGAAAACATGATACCTCCATTACAAAGGACCACAAACCTATTGGCCCCATCACTCTCATTTGAAGAATAATTGTTGAAAATGTCCTGACAGTTGGTGTAACTTGTCTTGCTATTAATTGATGATATGTGGAGTTAGGACCCAAATGGGTGCCTGTCCAAGAGGAAGAATGCAGTTAAGCATGAACCACGAAGCTCATGGGAAGGGTGCACTAACCGGCAAGTGAATGACCTGAATCTCTATGTGGGTCTTAATGATTTCCCCATTTTAAAACGACCCTTGTGGTTGAGTTTTTACTCTATCGTGCAAAAGTACAATCCATCAAAGCCCATTCCCTAGAGTATGCTAGAAGCCATGAGGTTGGATTCATGGCCTAAGAAAAAGAGGGAGGATTTCTGGATCTACCGTCAAGAAGTGAATCAGCCCAAGGCTAACATCGAGAACGCTCTTTTTGATGAGCATTTTGAGATTGAATAGCATCAGCACAACAATTCAGATGAACAGACAGGCGATGAGTCCCCACGTGGTGACTCATCCCTCGAGGTGGCCCAACAACAGGGGGTAGAAGTTACAAGTATAGAAGAGCAAGAGATTGAGCCTAATATTCCTCTTCCTCTCGTCAGTTCAATTTGAAGACCCCATTCCCAAACTGCCAAGAGACTGGCTCAGAAGCAAGCGCTTGACTCCCCTTCCTGTAAGAAGCAATATCTGGGTTATGCAAATAAAGGTTCATCTTCTCGGGTCCCAGAGGTTCCCTCAGTCTCTCAACGGTCGGTGACTTCCACAGTTCAGGTACGCCCTTCTTTTCCCTTTCTCCTTGCTCAATCTATACCTTCTCTTTCTCCCCATATCGCATCTTTGCCTTCCCAAATTCCAACTACTCTCACATTAGCGCCCAATGGGACTGCGGTTGATCCTCAAGTTACGTCATCGCAGGTCTCCATTTCGCTTCCTGCCCCTAATTTTATCCCTGTAGCGTTTTCCTTGCAGATGCCTGATGCAACCACTGTCTCATGTAGGCTTGGTTTTGGAGAGCCCACTCCTCCCTCAAATTTTGTGGCAGCTTCCTCTGATCCATTTTATTCAAGAGCCTCTCCTTTCATCTCGTTGTTTTCTCCAACCATGCTTGCACGCCCCATTCAGACCTCTTTTGGTGGCCCTATTTCCCAATTCCCCTTTGCAATCCCTCTTCGTGCAGCATTTGTAGGCCAAGCTATTGCAAACCCAGATGATTATCAACAACAGGTTACCTATTCCAAGACTATGCATATCAACAAGACTAGTAAGAGAAAGGAGAAAGATGGTGCTAGGCCAACTCATCCGCACGTACAGATAGATTTCAATGAGGAAAAATATAGTATTTTCTTCGTGACCATGTTTCCCAATGTCGACAAGCCGAAGGCCCAAATGAGACTCAATGAATACACTTTGCATGTTATCAAGGTCAATCTCCCGAATGCTACGACATCTGACAAAGTTGAAATTATGGAAGAAACTTCAAAGATTGTGTCTTCAAATTTCATCAAAAAGAGTCATCGCTTGGAGAAAATGCAAGTGGAGAATGCGAATCTCCAAGAATCTTTGGACCAAGAGAGAAAGGAAGACAAAGCTAGGAATGTTGAAATCAACCACTTATAGTGAATATTGACACAGGCTAACTCTAAAAAAGGAAAATTATAGTCTGCCTTGAATAATGTGAGTTCTCGATTGAAAGGATAGGAGGAAACAAGGAATGTGGCCTTGAAAGAATTGCAGGAGAGGGAGAAATAAATACAATAGCTAAAAGAAAGTTCCAGAGATGCTACCCAAATGCATACACAACTGTGTGAGGAGATCTGCCTAAAAGAAGAATACACTCGGTAACTGAGTGATGCACAGGTCACGCTTTCAGAGGAGAAAGAAAGGTTTGAAACAAAGCTGCATGAAAAAGAGAGTAGCATGGAGCAAGCTGAAAATAAATTCTTGGATATGGAAGGTTTGTTGCACCAAGAACAAGGTCACATGTCACAACTTCAACAAGCTATACAAGATGGAAGTGCCAAAATTATTGCTCTGGAAAGTCAAGTGGTCCTTGAACAAGACAAGTGCAAGGAGCTGCAACATGAGATAAGAGCAAAGGATGAGGAAGTCTCATGGTTGTCAATCATTCCTCCCCCCGTGGAAGTTCCTTAAGATTTTTCTCCAATTTTTGTGGATTTTTACATTTCCCATTGGGAAAGAATTAAGCAGTATTGCCCTTCGCTGCAACCTATGCTAAGATTTCTAAGAGAAGTGCAATCTCTTTGTGCTGAAGCGGGGGCTCTCGTTAACAACTCTATGTTTTTTATTGGTCCCACTGTAGCCCAAGGTTTAATTGAGATGTTGTATGCTTCTCAAGATGAAGAGTTGAGAGAGAAAGGGATTACAGACCGCAAGCAATTAAATAGGAGGACTAATGTCTTCATCAACCAGCACAGGGTGATCATGCATTTATTAGCAACGCTTGAGCCTTTACAGATTTTGGTTCCATATATCAAGCAACACAGAGAGAGGTTTGTTTCCTTGGGTCTGCCTTCTCCTTTTCCTGCGGATGGCTCTGTGTTAGGGATTGAATAAGTGTTGAACTAGATAGAGAAATTATAGCAAGATAGACCTTCCTACAATGCCTAAACAATCCTTTTTCGGTGGAGGAGGTCGAGCATCTCCTACATCCCCTGGCCCAACTCTACATGCTCTTGAAACTAGTCCATGATGAACCAGTGAACTTTCCATTTGATGAAATAATCTATTTAGATCAACACTACCAAAATCTAGAAGTGCATGTGTTGCCCTCCGAAGATGAATGGTTTCCATTGCAGCAAGTATTCGATCTACTTCGCCCCGTTCTAGCATGAAGTCTAGTCTCTAAACCAACAATTTTGGATTCTAGCATTCCACAAGCGAAATTCCCCATTTAGTCACCAATAAATGTTAACATTATTTTGAGATTGTTCGTAGGTGACATTTTGATCAAGTGGCAGCAATTCCTTTTGATTTTCGGTCATTTTCCCTTTTGCCAGCATGCGCACTAGGTGGCGTCTTGGCAATGCCTCTAGTCACTCACTTTTCTTGTTCAAAGTTGAGAGAATGTGAAGCTGCCACGTGGCTTAGGTTTTATAGTGGTGTATGCTTCTCGACCCCACCATCCATCATGTGAAGGTGAAGACACTTGGTGTCCCTGCGTTGCATGATCTAGTTCTCTTTCTACGCTCAACTTTGGATGTCCCTCAAGCCACCGCATGTCTTCCATGGTAGTTCGTGAACCCGATGTGGTTTGCATCACATTTTTATTGTTGGGAAGGTACATGGATCTCCATGATACGGTGGAGATAACAACTTTGAAGGTTGTTTTGTCGAGTAATATCTCACGGTGTTCCACGCCAGGTTTTCTTGTCAAAAGTGGTTGCTAGGATGTTGTTGATCCTATGATCTATTCGTTAGGTGTCGAGGGATCTATTTATGCTTTCTTTTTTTTGCTTAGAGGGGTTCAGTATTTTGGAGAGTTTTCTAGACTTTGGCTCATTAAAGAGGCCTTTATATTAATTAAATTTGGTGAATGATAGACATGTCAGATTGTGCCTACGGCCTTTGTGATTGTTTTATTTGAAGGTTAATATATTGACTTTTGTGTTGTTTCAAATTCAATAACTTTTATGATATTTGTTTTGAGACTCCATGGATTAAAATATGTTCTGAGACTTGTTATCAGTTGGATGAATGGTTAAATATCATTTTATGTTGAATGAGTTTTTGTTGGATTATTCTCTCGAATGGTTCTGAGCATGTAGATTGTTGAATGAGCTTTAAAACCACATGTCTCTGGGTTTTATATGCTATTAATGCTTTTCCAAAATATTCTGGCGTATGGCCTAAGTAGTAGATCATTTGTTTTAAGTTTTCTCCTTCCCCTTTTCTCCCCCAATTGTATGAAGAGTTGGCTTCTCAAACCTGAAGGTCATTCATAGAGTTTCGCACAACAAGTCCCCCATCACTAAATTTCCCATAAGGTTGTTAGCGTTTAAGGTAAAATTAAGAGTCAACATGATGTAACCAGAGACATGTTGATTGGAAAGTTATCGGCCTTTGAATTAAGTGAGTTCGGTGATTCCCTTTCTAAGGTAGAATCTACATTCAAAGCCAGTATTTCTGGAAAGGATAAGAAGAGATATGATCTAGGAGAAATTTCTTCAAGGAGGATATCAAGTTACGAAAAAAAGATGGAAGAAATGGAAGAAGAAGAGTGAGAGTTTAAGGCACTTGAAGCATTGATTGTCAAGAGATTACCTAAAGGAGTCGGTAAGTATGAAGGAAAGTTGCCTCTTAAATGTTTTTCTTGCAATAAGATAGGTCATTTTGCCTCAAGATATCTGGAAAGAGTTCCTAAGAAAACTTTAAAGCCTAAATTTAAGAAGAGATTTTATTATGTTGTTGATGAAGGTGTGTCAGATGATGAATCGGATACGGGAAATACAAGTGATAATGAATGGGTGTTTACTGTTATCAAGGAAGATGGTCTAATACCTACTAATTCTGCCAGTTGCATGAATATGGAAAGAGCCTTGGCTGCACAAGTTAAAGATAAAGATGAATGGGTGATAGAAAATAGATGCTCTCATCATATGACAAGTGATAAGAGTAAATTTGTGATCTTGGAGAAGTATGAAGGAGGACTTGTAAAATTTGGAGATGATAAAGTTGGTATAATCTATGGTAGAGGTTCTATTTCTCTTGATGGTTAGCACAATACTGATGATGTCTTATATTGAGAAGGCCTAAAGCATAATCTTTTGAGTGTTGCATAGATGTTGGACACGAGTTATGATCTACAGTTCAAGAATGGCAAGTGTAGAATCTTAGGTAGCTTTGGAATGGAGATTGCATTAGGTATAAAGACTAAAGCTAATATCTTTCACTTGAATAGCTTCAGTCAAAGATGTTTGATTGCTCAAGTTGATGAAAGTTGGTTGTTGCATAGAAGGATGTGTCATGTGAATTTCGATAAAATTGTTATGATAAGTTTTACTCAGGCTGTGAGAGATCTTCCTAAGTTGATGAAACCTACTAACCCTATCTGCAAGGAATGTCAGTTAGGGAAACAAACCAGAATTTATTTTAAGAGTAAGAAGCATTTTTCAAATGGATTATTGGATCTTGTGCATACTGATTTGTGTGGATCTTCTAGAGTTAGAAGCTTGCAAGGAGATAGATATTTCATGTTGCTGATTGATGATTATTCAAGGATGATGTGGGTTACTTTCTTAAGGGAAAAGTCTGAAGCTTTAGAGAAGTTCAAGATTTTCAAAGCTATGGTTGAGACTGAGACAAGTTTGAAGCTGAAGTGTCTGATATTTGACAGAGGTGGATAATTCATTTATGTTGAGTTTAATACATTTTGTGAAGATCATGAAATAAGGAGACAATTGTCTACTCCAAGAACCCTTTAGAAAAATGGAGATGTGGAAAGGAAGAGCATAACCATTCAAGAAGCTGCTAGGACAATGATGTTGCAAGGAAATTTTCTGCATGTTTATTGAAGAGAAGTTATGAGTACTATTGTTTACACTCTTAGCTAGGTGCATATCAAAGGTGATACTCATAAGACTCCTTATGAATTATGCTTTGCTCATGCTACTATTGTTAAATATTTCAGAATTTTTGGAAATAAATGTTATATCAAAGGGATGAAGATTTAGTGAAGTTTGATGCTAGATGTGATGAAATAATATTTGTTGGTTATTTCACTAAAAGCAAGGCCTACTAGTGTTATAAGAAGACACTAAGAAAGATAGTTGAGAGTACAAATGTCAGGGTTGATGAAAGCAATGATAAACAGATCAAATCTTGCAGATATGACTTAGATGATTAGAATGACAGTGAAAACAAAGGGAAGCAACCTCAAATCCAAAATCAAGTTCAAATCATTCTTGTGAATCTAGTAAATCAAGGTAAAGGGACTAGTACAAGTGCAGAAGAAAGAACACAAGAGTCAGAAAATCAAGAAAATCATAAGACTCCCAGGTATGTAAGATTGAATCATTCATAAAATCAAATTATAGGAGATAGAAATAAAAGTGTTCAGAGTAGGAGAAGAATTGTAGAAGATCAAGTTGAATATTGTTTGATTTTTAAGATTGAACCTAAGGATGTGAATGAAGCTTATAAAGATGAACATTGGGTAAAAGAAATGGAAGAAGAATTGAATCAGATTGAAAAGAACAATATATGGATTCTTGTTCCTAGACCTAAAGACAAAAATGTAATAGGAAATAAATGGGTCTTCCAGAACAAATTAAATGAGCAAGGTGAAGTTGTTAGGAACAAAGCTAGACTTGTTTGTAAAGGATATTATCAAATGGAAGGAATTGATTTTGAGGAGACTTTTTCTCTAGTGGCAGGGATTGAAGTTGTTAGATCATTTCTTGCTTATGTTGCTTACAAGAATTTCAAGGTTTATCAGATGGATGTCAAGTCTGCATTCCTAAATGGTGAATTGGAAGAAGAGGTGACATAGAGAAACTAGATGGATTTCTATTGACTAATCAAAGGGATATGGTGTGCCAATTGAAGAAAGCATTGTATGTATTGAAGCAAGCGCCAAAAGCATGGTATGCCAGATTGGATAAGTATCTGTTGAAGCTAGGAATTAACAAAGGTACTGCTAATAGTAATTTATATTTCAAGATTGATCTTGATAATATTCTAATTGTTGAAGTTTTTGTTGATGACATCATTTTTGGAGGAAATGATAGTTTGTGCAAAGAGTTTGCTAATGAGATGAAAAATGAGTTTGAGATGTCTATGGAGAGATGAAATTCTTTTGGGGATTGCAAATCACACAGTTGGAAAAAGGGATTTTTATATCTCAATCCAAGTATGTGAAAGAGATATTGAAGAAGTTTGGTTTAGAGGATACAAAGCCAGTTGGAACCCCTATGGTGATCGTATGTAAGTTGAGTAAGAATGATGATTGCCCTAAAGCAAACCAAACCAAATACAGATCTGTGAATGGTGGATTTATATATTTGACTCAGATTAGACCGGATATCATGAATGTTATGTCTTGTTGCTATATTTCAAGCTAATCCTAAGGAATCTCATGTTGTATCTATTAAAAGAATCTTTAGATATTTGAAAGGAATTGTTGATTTTGGTTTATGGTATCCTAAAGATGACGATTTTACTTTGAGTTCTTTTACTAATGCTGATTGGGTAGGAGATGTAGATGACCGGAAGAGTACTAGTGGTGGTGCATTTTTCTTGGGAAAAAGGTTGTTTTTTTGGTTGAGCAAAAAGTAAAACTCGATTTCTCTATCTAATGCAGAGGCAAGATATATTGCTACTACTAACAATTGTACTCGGGTTGTGTGGATGAAGTAGATGTTGAAAGATATCAGAGTTGTGTATGATGAGCCTATTGCTATCTATTGTGAAAATTCAAGTGAAATTAACATTTCTAGGAATATAGTGTTGCATTCTAAGACTAAGCATATATCAATAAAGTTTCACTTTTTGAGAGACAAGGTAAATGAGAAGTGAGATTGGAGTATGTGCCTACAAAGGACTAGATTGTAGACATTTTCATGAAGCCTTTGCCTAAGGATACTTCTGAGTATCTCAGAGGGAAGTTAGGGTGATTTCCCCTCTTGATCAGAGCTAATATGCATTGGTATGCATCAATCCAGTGTACCTCATAGTCATATCTTGTGATCCAGATTAATGAATGGAGGTTGCTACTTAGGGGGAGTAGTCTGTGAGTCAATTTCTGTGGTGCAAATATGTGTCTTTTCCATTGATGTCAAAGGGGGAGAGATTCATGTGAAAAACTATGTAATAATCTAAGGGTGAGAGAAATTATTTATAAGTGGGAGAGAGTAATATGAGAGAGTTGTTGATTTCTTTGACATTGATTATTTTTCACGTCATATGTTTCCATCAATGCCAAAGGAGGATACTTTTGGATGTTTGAGGATATTGTTGGAGTATGCTACAAATATGTGATTAAGTGATATCTAAGAGATGTGTTGTCATTGATGTCAACATGTTTCTCTATCTATGAAAGTGTTGCAGTGAGGTTAGTGAGTTGGTTTGTTCAACATGTTGATTATCAGAGTTTGTAGATTAAAGGGTTTGTAGAGGATTGTGTCTAGATGATCCAGTTTAATTTTTAGATGTCTGCATAAACATTTGACTGAGTTATGGATATCGATGTTAATTCTATTTTTTAGTTGTTTATTTGTGCCAGAGTGTCAATAATTTGATCTCCATTGCTCCGCATTGCAATATTTTGATCTACGGATTTTAAGGAATGTTTGGGATATTGATGTGTATCTTCAATTCAAGTGGTTCGAGGTTTAGAGCTTCACAAGTTATTTTTCTAGGCTGAAAGTCATTTCAATTAGTGTTATTGAAGTTCAATATAATGCTGATGTGATTCTATTAATTTGAGTTGTTAAGGATGTTGTGGTGGTAATTCATGATTCTTCTAGATGTTTCTAGATCATGTGCCTTTTGTGTTGGTGGTCTGCATTTATTGTTGTGCGTACAATTGATGATTTTCTTTGGTGTGTTAATGTTCTTCATATTTGTGACCAACCAAATGCTTGTAGTGTGTTGAAGATGTTTCATGCGTAATTCTTGGAGGTGTTTCGCATTTGAGGCGTGTGATATGGTTATGTTCTATGTCTTAGCCACCATTGCTTGGTCCTCATGTAATTATGTGATTATATTTTGTAATTAGGTGATGAGTGTTGAGCCGACCTTGTGAAGAGTTGATGACATGTATAAATAAATGTAATATCTTTGTAATTGAGTGTGTGGTGAGGTGATGTGTATGGATGAGAATCAAATGTATGTGCAAAAAATGTATATATCTTTTAGAGGCAAAGAAGAGTGAAGAATAAGTTGTGCTTAACTAAAACTGTAACTAGGCATTAGGAGATTATATTCTTCAATTCATGATCTTTCGGATGTTATCCAAATGTGTTTGTATGATAGTGAGTCTTCCCTGGGTTGTAGCCCTTGTTGTTTTTGAGCAGGGAACTCTAGGCAATGTGTGGCAATGTGCCTGAATGTATGTGCATTCCCCATTGTAATATTTCATATACTTTTAATAGAGTATCATCATATTGTGGGTAGGTTCCCACTGGGGTTTTTCCCTTGACTGGGTTTTCCACATCAAAAATCTTGGTGTTGTGTGTGTTCTTGTTGTGGTGTTGATTCATGCTTTCATGTTTAATAATCAGATCCAAGAATAAGTTTAAGGTGTGTAAGTTTTTGTGACAATTGATTCTTGAAAGAAATCATTTAGAAGATTCTTGAAGAAATCATTTACAAGACTGATGAAGAAGTATTCTTGGGGAAAGTTTTCTTCAGGCCAACTTGGTGCATATACCTACCGGTATATATATGTTATGGTTTGCTTGGTATGGTGTAGGTTTAAAAAGTAAGAGTGAGAGTGTTGTGTGTGGTGTGTGTTTAGGTGCAAGTGTGTGTGTGTGTGTGTGTGTGTGTGTGCGTGTGTGTGTGTGTGTGTGTGTGTGTGTGAAGAAGAAAGGCATAATTGGTCTGACAATGGATATATGTATGATTGGATAGTTTCAAAGATTATTGGTTGAATCTGTTGCAAGCAATTATTTAGATCTCTAGGCTTAACATGAACTGAACATATGCATATGTAGATGTAATTTTCTTAGTTCATGTTTGTTTCTATCTCTTGGAAGTGAGCCTTACAACACTAATTCATTGTAGTCTGAGTAGTGAGCCTTGTAATCTCATATAAGTAGTTATATTATCTTTAGAGTTAACTCTCTTTGTGGATTTTCCCATTTGGGTTTTCCACGTACAAAAATATCATGTCTCTCTTATGGCTGTGTATCTCTTACATTTCAATGATGTTAAAAGCATTACTTTTATGCTAAGATTAATTAAGAATAAAATAAGTTTCAGAATTTTAGTTTGTAAAAGGGAATACTGATTCACCCCCCTCTCCCCCTCTCATTATTCTGAACTGTTCAACAAAAATATGATAGTTCAAGAGATGGCTAGAAAAATCTTGAAAGATGCTAATTTTCCTAATGTATATTGGAAAGAGGCAATACATACTTTTGTCTATATCCTTAACAAGGTGCAGGTGAGATCCAATAACTCTAAGACTCCTTATAAACTATGGCATGAAAGACCTCCAATAGTCAACTATTTTAGATTTTTTGGCAGAAAATGTTACATCAAAAGGGATGAAAAATATCTTGGAAAGTTTGATTGAAGAAGTGATAAATGGATCTTTCTTGGTTACTCTACTTCGCATACCATAACAAAATATTGAAGAGGATAGTTGAAAGCACAAATTTTCAGGTAGATGGAGGTTGGAGTCTGAATGAACAAGAACATGTCCACATTGTGTTGGCAAATGCACACTCTAAAGAGATATTGCAGGTGATTGAAGGTTTTGTCATTGATGGCAACCTTACAATCCTATGACACCGGCAAGGCAATTTACCGACACTAGCAAGGTCAGACTTTACACCGGCACAGAAGTCGATAGGAATTTTGTTTATAATATATTCTATTAATTATTGTAAAATCATTGTAAGCCGACTTGGCAAGTTGTAAAATGACTCATATATATAAGAGTTCATTTTACAACATTGTAGGTAATAATAGAAGAAGATGGAAGGAGATTATTAGGTGAAATAAGGCAGACCTATTATGCAAATTATAGGTTAAGGGTTTATGTATGAAGCAAAGCTATAAACTGGTACTGGATCTGGCATAGTAGATGCTATTTTGAAGCAGTACAAGACATTGGATTTATATAATCCATTTTGTAAGTCAATGAGACTTCCCATTTTGTAATTGAGCAGTGAGCTCTAGGCACTTGGCCTTCCTGCATGTGCAGGCCCCTATTGTAGCAGTAATATTCTCTTATTGGCCAGTAAGTGAATATTGTGGGTCACAAATCCCACCAAGGTTTTTCCCACACTAGATTTCCTCGTTAAACTACTGTGTTATGGTGTGTTTTTCATGTGGTTGTTGTTATCTCTATTTATTGCATTACTTTTTGTTTACCGGTATACAATATTGATATGATTTACATGTTTTAAGTTAAGAAAATCATTTAACCGGTTAGATACTGATTCACCCCCCCCCCTCTCAGTAACTATGGGAATCCTAACACATTGAAGAAGAGAAGAGAAGAGAAGAAAATAAAATAAAAGGAATACGAGAAAGCCCCTAAATATTTAGAAAAGTATGTTCAAAAAAACCATTCAAAAGATCATATTATTAGTGATAAGAATGAAGGTGTGCAAACTAGGAGAATACTTGCAAAATAAAGTGAGCATGTGAACCGTTGTCTTCTCTCAAAGGTAGAGCCCAAAATATTTGTTATTCCCTACACCAACAAACAAGAATGTCATCAGAACAAAGTGGGTTAAAAAAAAGATGAAAGATCAAGGACAAGTGACAATAAATAAAGCAAGATTGGTTTGCAAAGGATATTCACAATTAGAATAAATTGATTTTAAGGAGACATTTTCTTTGGTGGCAGAGATGGAAGCTATCAAAATGTTTCTTTCCTTTGTATCTCATAAGGAATTTAAGGTATATCAGATGGATGTTGAGTCAGCCTTCTTGAATGGTGAATAGGAAGAAGTTTGCATAGAGAAACCTAATGGTTTTGAATTATCAGAAGATTTGTGCATGGTGTGAAAACTCAAAATGTCTTTATAGGGTATCAAGCAATCCCCTAGGCCTCGGTATGCAAATTAGAACAAGTAATTACTTCAACAAGTTTTAAATAGAGGTACTACAAATAGCAATCTTTACTTTAAAATTGAGAAAGACAAGCTTTTGCCAGTTGTTGTATATATTGCTCACATTATCTTTGGTGGAGATGATGGTGTATGTAACAGATTTGCAAGCGAGATGTAAAAAGAGTTTGAGATGTCTATGATTGGTGAGTTGTCTTTCTTTTTTGGACTCCAAGCTTCCTAGCTAGATGATGGTATATTTATTTCACTAGGTAAGTATGTTAAAGAGATGTTGAAGAATTTTGATATGGAGGATTCTAAACCAGTGAGTACCCCCATGACTATTGGTTGTCATATGAGTAAGGAATTTGATTCACTAGGAGTTTATTAGTCTCTTTATAGGTCTATGATTGGAGGATTGTTGTATTAAATTGCTTCTATACCTGATATTATGCATGATGTATGTTTGGTTACTAAATATCAAGCTAATCCTACACAATCTCATGAGAAGGTTGTCAAAAGGATATTTATATATTTGAATGAAACTGCAGATTATGGTTTTTGGTATAATGAGGATGACTATCTCTCTTTAAAGGCTTATACTGATGTTGATTGGGTTGGGTGTTTGGATGATAAGAGAAGTACCAATGGAAGTGCTTTTTTATTGGGAGACAGATTGGTCTCTTGGTTCAATAAGAAGAATAATTCAGTGTCTTTATTGACAATAGAAGATAAGCATATTGTTACAACACCTTGTTGCACTTAAGTGATGCAGATGAAGCAAACATTAAAATATATCAAGGTGGTGTAAATATAAATCATCAAATATAGATCCATCATCAATATAGTCTAAGATGTACCAATCATCCACATAAGTCATGAAATAGCATATGTCCACATAAAGTATCTAACATCATCAATATTATCTGAGATAGAAATCAAAGCATCAC
This sequence comes from Cryptomeria japonica, assembly GCF_030272615.1. Lineage (NCBI taxonomy): Eukaryota > Viridiplantae > Streptophyta > Pinopsida > Cupressales > Cupressaceae > Cryptomeria > Cryptomeria japonica. The sequence continues at coordinate 486,095,304 of NC_081412.1, forward strand.
ATAAGAATCTGTATTTATCTTTCGATGCATAGATCAAAATGCAAGTTTAGGAGGGACTAACGACAAAGAGACTATTAGAGCACAAGTCTGAAAGTGTTTATCACATCCTCTCACAAAAGATGAGTCAGGGAGGGGCACTACATAATGATCCTTAAAAATAATAGAAGAGGGAAAGTGGAAGAGAAAATGAGAAAACACAAAGATTAGGCTCAACATTATTCCAACTATTTGAAAAGAAATTAAAAATCTCAAATTATGTTAAAAAAATCCCTTTTTTGTATTAGCAAATTTCTATAATATCATACACACAATTCACCCATGAAATAAATCCATGATAATATAGAGCAAAAACCTTATTGCAAACATACACAAATCTATCATACACACAAATAAGTTGCACACATCACATAACATTGTATTCTAAAATAATTGCATAGATAAGAACACACTTTTGACATGATCAATTATAATTAGAATAAACTTCATAATCCATATGAAATTAATTGTATAATGATAATCCACATTTTGACCAATATAAACTTAATAATAGTATGAAATCCCTCAACATATTTAATATGATAATCAATAATTAGTTAAATATCTAGAATAACATTTAATTATATTTCTTTATCATTATCTAAATCAATATTATAATTAACATAAATAAATGTCATCTAAATTAATTAATATCTATATTATAACTCATTAAATCAGTTATTTGACATAAGTACTAAATCTTGAATCATAAAATAGCATCTATGATTATCACAAAGAAACTCAAAGAAATAAACTAGCATAGTCCAATTGAGTAGACCCTAGAACCAAAATGGGTGTCAAATAATAAATCACTAGGTACAATGAGTGATCCCAAGTTCACAAAATAAATTGGCCTTACATCGAATCACTTTATAATACCACTTTGATTAACACAAAATACTCTTATCATGATTCAAATTTCTAAAATATCAATGTAGGGGAGGAGATTTACCCCCTCCAAGATGATAAATCTTAGAAGGCAAATCTATTTGCCACTACCTCTTCAAACAGGCACTAAGATGAGCCAAGGGGTAAGAGACAACTAAACTAACTACACTACGCAAAAGATAAATAACAGAATTATAGTGCAAAAATAATGAATATACAAATCTGAGTTTACAAAACAATGCAATGTTAAAAACATATTATACCTACCAACTGGGGAGCTCTCACATTCTAGACGTCAGCATGTGGCATGGACGCTAGTGTGGGGGCGTTGTAGTCCATACGACCCACGAACAGGGAAAAGTCTAGAAAGGAGTCTGCAAATGGTCTCTTGCACGCAGAATCTATTCATCACCTACACACACTGAGACGAGGAAAACTGTTGGGGCTATATAGGGGCCTGCCTCAATTAGACCCTCGTTTAGGTGTTTCCACTACCACGAACAACCAGATAGATAGATTGGAAAAATAAATTGGAACTTGGTAAATTGGAAAGTAAATGCAAATAGAAAATAAAGTTCATCTAAAAGAAGCTAACTCCTATTCCATGCAACAAATATTTGAAAGTATTGAAAAATTGAAATATCGGAAGTAAATGTTCAACAATGCAAAGGACTCATTGCATGTGAAATAAATTGTTAAAAGAGAGAGAATGAGTGTAAAGCCAAACTCCTCGTATTTGGAATCGTGAGCATGATGAAGCCCACTTGATCACTTTGTTGGTAAAAAGCCACCACAAGATAGTTTTAACTTGATATTGGTAGAGTATATGTCCAAGAGAATAAAGAGAGTAGCAAGATATTGAGAGCACAATGAAAGCCAAGAGCCAAGAACCCAAGTTGGGAACCCTTCAAAATGAGAAAGGAAGGGTTCTTAAACCCGAAAGGGGCACAAAGAGTCGTTACAACAAAACGTGAGCCAAAGGACACGCATTGACCAGCGTCTAACTCTCTGTCAGAATAGAGATTTGGCCAACTTTTTGGGATGCTAGCGCGGACATCCTCGTGTCACACTTACATCCATTGAAAAGTAGGCCCAAAGGGGCTTTTGAGGCATTTCAAGGCACTTCATCTTTCAAGCCCATGATACTAAAATAACATACTTTTGATCATGGATCCATCATAAATGCACTAGGCATCATGCGTAAGTGTCATAAATGCATCGAGCACAATTTAGGACACTACATTTTGCCCCCACTTTAGTGGATTGATCAACTGTAGGGATCAGTCGCACTAAAGTAGTTTGGAAACATATGTTCGTTAGACTCATGCAGTGCAATAAGTGCAGTAGATGCAATAAATACTTAGCCAAAAAGGATATTGTAGAAGCCACAGAGGTTGAGTCAATGATCACGAGAAATGCCCCCAAGTATCCACGAGGAAATTCAGTTTTTGATATGATGAATTTCATACTGCAAGAGTGCAAAAATTGTCAGCACGGAAAATAGGGAAAGCTACTTCAACGAGAAGAATACTTAAGGAGAATTAGTATGGATAGAAGAGAAAAATTAGATGAAGGCGAGTATATTCCCCCTCGTGTTTTTCCCTGAGCAAGGTGGGGAAAACCACGAAGGAAAATGAGCCAAAATTGTCCAAAAATAAGGAAAAGCCTTTTCGGGCAAAAGTGAGGCTACATACTCAAAAGTGGACCCCAAGAAGGGTCATTGTTACTATTCACTACGGGTGTTCAAGCTGAGATTTGCATAAAGTCTGAGTGAAAATTTTAAGCACATGAGAGCTTAGGGCTAGAAGGATCGAGGATTTGTAGACCGCGATCGAGCAAGGTAGCGAGCCTGACTAAGTACGATTCAAAACATCCCTTCCTTTGAAATATTAGCACTTTTTGAAAGCATTTTAGTCAGACGGTTGCACATGCATCCTAGGGAGGCATTGTCATCCAGTCTACATACCTTTTTCTTAGACAAGTGTGTTTGTCTGGATGATGCGCTATCGTCCTAGAGGTGCATTGGCATCCAAAAGACGCAATGTTGTATTCTGGGTGCGCAATCGTCCGCTAACAAAGAGGAACTGGAACTAATGCAAAATTTGTTTATGTATAGACACTACCTGAGGTGCAAGAACACACGTTGGGGCATCTATTGCAAACACTATGTGGTTGGGCAGACAAGCTATCGACTGTCGATAGACAACTCCTTCACAGGGTCAGATTATGGTGGGTGTATATGTTGTCAGAGTTCCAATTTCATGCCCCCATGCTACGAGCATTGATGGAGAGATGGGATGTAGATACGATATCATTTCAGTTACCTACAAGAGAGATGATAGTGACATTGATTGATGTCTACTGCATCCTACAGCTTCCCATCCGGGGGGAGTGAGTGTCACCAGCGATTCTTTCTATTGCGGAGCTGGGCAGACAACAGGAGTGGGCCCTGGGGCGGAGTATAGATGCCACATGACATGTGTACATTCGAGCGCTGGGCTAGGGATGAGTGTTGATTCCCTTGGTACAGTGCATCATGATTGCGACTATTGCATGATGAGTACTGGTAGATGGTCATGGCTCAGAGCTGACGGTAGGTTTTGTGTGGTTGATTCGAGAGATGGAGGAGAGACAGATGGTTTACGCATGGGGTCGCAGCATGCTAGCCCATTTGTATTATGAGCTATCATGATACATGCACCATGAGTATCATAGCCTCATAGTGTACACACTCCTATAGGTCTGGTCCTTTAAGCACATCACTTGCATGTGACCAGTAGGATTTCCAGCACCAATGCCCTTGGACATGTCGCGGGCACACGCATATCCACTACAACATGGAGGATGGCGAATGGGAGACCTTACATATTAGAGGGTCACATTCGACTAGCTAGGGATTGAAGATCTGATCTGGTAGCCCTATCGGGAGATGGGGGTCTGGACCACATACCGCACACAGCTACCCTAGATGCAGGGAGACCACTTTTTACTCCATCGTCAAGACCATATTGTGATGTCGTACTACTGGTGGTGATGCATGTGGTAGTTTGGGAAGGTACAAATTGTTCCACCTGCCACTCCTACATACACATGATCAGCCAGGAGTGTGTTGTAGCCACAAGACCTGCCCCACCCCAACCTTAGAGATGTACGAGACAGTCCACAGGGCAACAAAGAAGATGACATCGCACCACAGTTGGATATAGATGATGTCGGAGTCACACCAAGGTTCACAGGCTAGTGGGGTAGGGTAGGTCCAACATGGATTTTCCCACCAGATGCATAGTGAGGGGACGTCGGAGCTCTAGGGGTAGACAACAATGATCGGTCTTCCTTGAGCGATGAGAGCGAGAGACCACAACAAAGACGACGAGCGAGGAGCCTGAGTCTAGACCAAGCTGCATCGGCTGTGAGGGCTCTTCCACCATCACCAATTGCACCACCATTTGTGCCATGAGCATGACAAACAACAACAACAACGAATGTAGAGGGATCCTCCGTAAGATACAGACTAGCAGAGGGGCGATCTTGGTACACACTTGTGATTTTAATTGATACATTGTAGTGTTTTCTTTATATAGCATAGATGTAGAGAATTTTTTTTTGGATATGATGGATATTGATGTGAAATGATTTGTGCTTGCAGAGGGCATAGCGGAGAGGTTGTTTCATCCACCAGGCGCTAGAAGAGACCATCCCTGATGTTCAGATTCGGGGTCCTGTATTGGATTCTTATCGGCCCCTCCAGACAGCAGGGAGACACGTACAGTTGTTCGAGCCTATAGCACGACTACGGACAACATATGAGAAGGGTCGAGTGGAGCTAGTGCAGGATGCAGCGCAACTAGCCACTATGATGAGGCAGTGGGACCAGGCCTTGCAGGAGTCTACACTATGCTAATAGAGAGACCAGGCAAGGATGCGAGTTGAGAGTGCCAAGAGGGCACATGACGCTCTATAGAGCCAGGTCGATGACCTCCAATGACAGGTGGACATGGCACAATAGGGCATCATAGGTCACCTAGACCACCCCCAAGTGTGCCATATGATGACAGATCTCAAGGTAGCATGCCAGCGAGAGATGGCGGTTAGGGAGGAGCTAATGACACAGTGAGAGACTGTGGTGGAGCTATGAGGAGAGCCGAGGGGCCTGTGATCGCAGAGTACTACTACCATGAGATCGTAGTTTACCTCGGTTAGACAACCTCCATGCCATGATCTGGATCTCTCAGCACCAACGACCTTAGGCACAGGACCGCGAGATTGGTCATGACACATTTTTGATGTATTTCATGTATAACATTTTTCTTTGGTATATATAAATTCATGTATTCATGTATATCAAAGACACATATGACAACATCATGTGTTTTTGTAATGATGTGATATTTATACATTGATATGATACATTGACACACACACACACACACACACACACACACACACACACATATGAGATTTGAAATTGTGATTCTATCTCGTGTTTTCATTGATGGATGATGTTCTTATGTTACATGCTTATGTGATGGATGATGTAGATTTAGATTCTTATCATGATTTAATTTACATATGTTTGTATGCATAATTAAATCTTATGATGATCTATATATATGACGCATGTACATGCACGCACACACATGGACGTAACAATGCATAGTCACTTCATAACACAAAAAAAGGGATGTTGTGTCAATGAAGGATATGTGTCAGGACATGATCCTTCACCCCATAGGCACCAAGGTATTAGGCATGAGACACATATTATGCATCTTCTACGCATATTATTGACGTAGGTATGTGACATTGATTGGTTCTTTAAGAGGAGTACCATCCATGGAGGATAGACGATAGGCACCAGAACCATAAACAAAAGTGATGCTGTATGGACCTAACCAGTTCGGGCTAAATTTCCCTTTTTGGTCAGGTGGTGCATTAACATTTCTTTGGTTCTCATAAAGAACCAAGTCACCTTTCTTAAAGGTCCGAGGCAAAACACTTTGGTTATATTATTTGGATAGAGACTTTTGGTAAGATTGAAGATGTTGAAGGGCCATTAAGCGACACTCATCCAACAATTCAAGATGATTTAGACAAAGAGTACGATAGGAATCATCATCGATAACCCCATTTAAGGAGACCCGCAAATAAGGAATTTCCAATTCAAGAGGCATAATAGTGTCAACACCATACACAAGGTTGTAGGCCATCATTCTGGTATCCGTACAAACACTCGTGTGATAGGCCCATAATGCATAGATTAATTGCAAATGCCTATCTTTATCATGTTTAGTGACGGTCTTGCATAAGATTTGTTCAATGGTTTTGTTAGATGCTTTCACTTGATCGTTAGATTGTGGGTAGTAAGGTGTAGAAAAGAGGTGTTGAATGTGAAAATTTTCAAGAAACTGCTTAACCTTTTTGTTCTTAAAAGGTGTACCATTATTAGGAAAAAGGGTAGAAGTCAAGCCAAATCAAGAAATGATGTTATCCATGATGAAGCCACAGATCATATCAGCGGTGGTCAATTTTAATGGGACTACCTCGACCCACTTCATGAAGTAATCTATAGCAGTGATGATGAAGATATGACATTTAGATGAAGAGGGAGATATCTTGCCAATGATGTCAAATCCCCAAGTCTAGAAAGGCCATGGAGAGACCTGATTGTGAAGCTCATGTGCAGGGGCTTGAATCAGGTTTCTATGTTGTTGACATTAAGGATACTTTTTAACAAAGGAAAAGGAATCTTGTTCCATCATTTGCCAATAGTATCCCATGTGGATCAATTTGTGTACCAAAGGCATTCCTCCAAAATTCCCACCTCGAGAGCCTGAATGGGATTCCTTAAGGGCAAGAGGGATCTTAGCTTTTGTTAAACATCACAAAAGAAGACCATTGTATGATCTCCTATAAAGCACATTAGATAGGAGAATATACCGGTTGGCCAACTTCTGAATCCGTGCACACAAACTTTTGTTGGCGTCTTCATGAAAACTTCTGGTTTTTATATAATTAAAGATGTGTGCAAACCATTCTCTCGAGTCAATATGGGCACACATGAGGTTATCGAATTGAATCTGATTAGATATGGCTAGAGAGCGAAGAACTTGTACCATGAAGTGGTATTCATCATGACCAAAATCGAGGCCTACAAGGGAAGCAATGCTTTCCATTGCATCTGCATGACGATTTTCCCTTAGTGAGATGCTATCAATTGTGTAAGTAGAAAATTGCTTCAGTATGGTCAATACTAAATCCCTATACTAAGACAGCTTCAACTACTTAACATGATAGGCACCTTTCACTTGGTTTACAATAAGTTCAGAATCTCCATGGATGTGGATGTTCTTTACTCCCATGGTGATCACGGCACAGAATCCAGCAATCAAGGCCTCGTACTTGGCGATATTATTGGTACAATGGAATTCTAAATAGAAAGAAAGAGGAACTATCTTTCCTTCAAGTGATATAAAAACCACACCTGTGCCTGACCCAGTTTGATACCTCAAACCATCAAAATACATGTCCCATACGAAGTCCTGTTCAATGATCAGAACATCTTCATCGAGGAAGAGGTCTAGTTGAGGAAGCATCAGCCAACTGATTGGAAATGACTTTCCCTTTGATTGACTTCTGAGTTATGAAGTGCAGGTCAAACTCAGAGAGCAACATCACCCACTTGGCCAACCTTCCTGAGAGATCAACTTTGCAAAGAGGTGCTTAAGGATATCATTTTTAGCAGCGACTTGCATTTCTGCATGGAGGATATAGTGTCTCAGCTTTTGAGTCAGGAAGACAAGAGCTAAGCACCGTGTTTTCACAAGAAAATATCGGGTTTCATAATCTATCAAAGTGCGGCTGATGTAATAGACTTCTCTTTACCGACTCTCATCATCTTGTTGGGCTAATAATGCCGCTAAAGCATGAGATGAGGCTGAAATATATAGGAAGAAAGGTCTATCAGACATAGCTAACATTAGGATAGGAGGATTAGCTAAGTAATCCTTGATGGAATCAAATTCTTTTTAACATTCTTCATTCCATTTGAAGTGAGTATCTTTCTTCATCAATCGCGTGAAAGGAAGGGTATAATCAGCCAATTGTGCCATGAATTGATGAATGGCCTAGATTTTCCCCTACAGACTACGAAGCTGAGAGATATTCTTAGGTGGAGGCATGTTCACAATAGCATCGATCTTATCTGTGTCTATTTCGATTCCTCGGCGGGAGACAATGAATCCTAGAAGCTTCCTGACATCAACACTGAAGACACACTTACGAGGATTCAATCTCATTTTATATAACTGAAGTCTTTCAAAGACCAGACGGAGATTTTCAATGTGAAATTCATGTGCTAAAGATTTTACCAAGATGTCATCGACATAGTCTTCTAAGACATTACATATGAAATCATGGAATATCAAGGTCATGGATCGTTGATAGGTCGCTCCTACGTTCTTCAACCCAAACGACATGACGACATAGCAAAAGGTTCCCCAAGGGGTTGTAAAGGCGGTTTTATATTGATATTTTGGGTTAATACAAATCTAGTTATAACCCAAGAAGCCATCCATGAATGAGAGAAAAGCATACCCCGTGGTTGAATCCATGATCATATTGATATTCGAGAGAGGAAAGTCATCCTTGAGGGAAGATTTGTTCACATCTCAAAAATAAATGCAAATATAGATACGACCCTCAAGTTTTCTTACCGAGAAAATGTTTGAGATCCAGGGTGAATAGTTGATGGGGCGGATAAAGCCACCTTTTAGGAGCTTCTCTATCTCAACCTTGACTAATAAAGCCACCTTAGGTTTCATCTTTTGAATCTTTTGCTTCACCGACTTAGCATCAGGACTAAGCACAATGTTGTATACCACAATGACAATGGATTCATCGATGTCAGACATCTCCTCGTAAGACCAAGTGAAGATGTCAGGAAATTAATGTAACAAATTTGAATACTCTTTGAATTATTCAGAAGATAAACATTTTCTAACCTTTATGACCTTGTTGAGAGCCTTATTGTTCATGATGATGTCAGTAGTTTCTCCACTAAGGAGTGCACTATGGTCTTCAGGATGAGGGATAGACATTTGTTCTCTGTTCTGAGATAGAGATGCCCCCTGTAGAATGGACTCTCCAAAATACGCCTAAACATTCAAGCGGTATAGAAATCAATGTTTATGATGATAAGGGGGGAGCCCATCATATGCACCCAGAAATTCCTTCAAGGATTCTTACAAAGGGAAAAGATCCAAGGGAATTTCATTAAGTGATACATAAATGTCAATGAGTTCCAGATGAACAAGCTTTAAAGGAAGAGGATCAGCTGAAATCATGTTAATAGTTAACAATGGTTTTGCCTTTCAACCTGTGTGATGATATCCTAGTCCAGTATTGTGGTGATAAGGCTCGGGTTCTAGAGGAATTTGAATACCTTGTTTATTAGGTCCACAACCCTTCCCATCATACCCAAGTTGAGACACCATCTTGTATCCAGGACCATAGATGTTTTGCAATTCTTTGGATGATGGTGGTTTCATATAGAAAAGATGATCGACACAATAGGCATCACTTGGCTTTATAGACACATAATCATATTTTGTAGCCGAGGTGAATGCAATCTTAGGAAAGCTTAAGTGGACGAGATCCACCTTGTACTCACCAACATGAGAGTCGGTGAAGTCCAAAGAACCCCAATCATCTCCCAAGCATGCATTTACGTTCGAAGGTGATTTAGCCGAGGAAGGTTTTACAGGTGGAGACTCCGACATTTTCACCTTAGGAGTATCCACCTTTGGGGATTTTTCTTTTCAAGAATCCTGCTTCTTAGTTGATGCCTCCTTTTTAATGACATCCTTAGTGACTTCTTCCTTCTCACACTCTTCCTTTTTAGGGGATGAGGTAGAAGCAGAGGTTACAATTGAAGAAGCTAGAGAGGGTACATAATTTTGAAAGGAAGGTGTAATAGAAGCCTGACCGACCCCAACTATTTGACATAACTGCATAGCCTCAAGATCAGCCTTAACTGTGACAACCTGATTATTAGCCATGAACTTCACGGATCCATGAAGTGTAGATGAAACAACTCCCAAAGCATGTAGCCATGGTCTACCCAAAAGAGATTGTATGATAGAGGGCCTAGCATAACGTGCACAAGGGTTGGAATATTGACTAGTCCAACCTTCAAGAACATTATGATAGTCCCTACAATGGTCTTACCACTATTATTGAAACCTCAAATGAACAAGGAAGAGGCTGCCAAAGAATTTGGGTCCACCTTGATCTTTGGTAACAAGTCTATACCACAAACAATCAATGTTGAACCTATGTCAACAAGCGTTCGTCTAATACCAATGCCATTCACATGAGAAATGATCATTAAGGGATCTACTAAATTCCTCACTTCGGGAGGTGGGAGTTCATGCGGATAAAAGTTAATATTCGATGAATCCACACAAATATGTTCCATCAGTGCATTCACATCAGACAGTTTCATAGAGGAAGGTAGAAAAATCTTTTGCAAAGCTTCATGTAGCATACCTTGATACATCGGGGTGGTTTGAAGCAAATCCCAAAGTGAGATCTTAGCCGGAGTAACCATAAGTTGCTCGATAAGATCATAATCACTTGGTCGCTTGTCCATCGGCGAAGGTGCCTTAGGAAGGACATGCTGAGAAGGAGGTAGAGAAGTTTGAGGTGATTTAGGAACTTGTTTGTTATTCTATGTTATATGTGTGAGAAATAGTATTATGGGATGGTTGTTTGGATTGCATGAATCTATGTATAAATCAGAAGCTTCTCCTTTGAAAGGTTTTCCATTAATGGACACAACTCTCTTAGGAGAAGGGCTTGTCGTTGTCACATGGATGTAAGGTCTCTTAGGCCTTTGTGGGGCCGCGAAGACAACAATGAAATTCACAGACCCTTCATTTTCGCATGAGGATGTCATGGAGGATGACTCACCCTTTACATCTCTTTTAAGAGAAGGTGCTTCAAGGAAGTCATCTAAGACTCCATCCAGCATATCAAAATCATCCTTTGAGAATGCCTTATCAAAGGCATCAAACTCCAAAAGGAAAATATCTGACATTAGGCATTCACGTCGGATTCACCAAAATGTAGGGGAGGAGATTTGCCCCCTCCAAGATGATAAATCTTAGAAGGTAAATCTGTCCACCACTACCTCTTCGAACAAGCGCTAAGATGAGCCACGGGATAAGAGACAACTAAACTAACTACACTACACAAAAGCTAAATAATAGAATTACAATGCAGAAATAATGAATATACAAATCTGAGTCTACTAAACAATACAATATTAAAAACATATTATACCTACCAACTAGGGAGCTCTCGGGTTCTGGACGCCAGTGCAGCGCGTTGTAGTCTGTACGGCCCACAGATAGGGAAAACTCCAGAAAGGAGTCTGCAAATGGTCTCCTGCAAGCAGAATCTATTCGTCACCTACTCACACTGAGATGAGGAAAATTGTTGGGGCTGTATAGGGGCATGCCTCAGTCAAACCCCCGTTTAGATGTTTCCACTGCCACAGACAACTAGATAGATAGATTGGAAAAATGAATTGGAACTTGGGAAGTTGGAAAGTAAATGCAAATAGAAAATAAAATTCGTCTAGAAGAAGCTAACTCCTATTGCATGCAATAAATATTGGAAAATATTGGAAAATTAAAATATTGGAAGTAAATGTTCAACAATGCAAAGGACTCATTGCATGTGAAAGAAATTGGTAAAAGAGAGAGAATGAGCATAAATCCAAACTCCTCGTATTTGGAATTGTGAGCGGGAAGAAGCCCACTTGATCGCTTTGTTGGTAAAAAGCCACCACAAGATAGCTGTAACTTGATATTGGTAGAGTATATGTCCAAGAGCATAAAGAGAGAAGCAAGATATTGAGAGCACAATGAAAGCCAAGAGCCAAGAACCCAAGTTGGGAACCCTTCAAAATGAGCAAGGCAGGGTTCTTAAACCCGAAATGGGTGTGGAGAGTCGTTATGACAAAATATGAGCCAAAGGACACGCGTTGGCCAGCATCTGACTCTCTGTCAGATTCGAGATTCGGCTAGCTTTTCGAGACGCTAGCGCGGCGCGCAGACGTCCCCATGTCGCCCTTATGCCCATCAAAAAGTAGGCCCAAAGGGGCTTTCGAGGCATTTCAAGGCACTTCATCTTTCAAGCCCATGATGCTAAAATAATATACTTTTGATCATGGATCCATCATAAATGCACTAGGCATCATGCGTAAGTGTCATAAATTCATCAAGCGCAATTTAGGACAGTACAATCAACTAGACCACTCCATCATTGCAAATTATTATCAGTAATGATCAACTCCTCATACTCGATCCTAAAACTAGCCAAAAAGTTGGCAATTTTACTTATATCAACATTTAGCCAAACCAAAATTTTAAAATTCAAATCTAAAGACACCAAACTAATCTAAGAATATTTTATAGCTTCCAATTAAGAAAGATGCAATTATGAATGACATCAATAATGACTATTGAGTCCTCTTTGATATGAATATTTGAGATGTTACATTAGACAACAACCTAAAGATCCAAAATGAAGGTAAGAGCTTCAACAATATTATTAGTGCCCTCCACTAATTATATGGATGTTTCTATAATAAGAGAATTCGAACAATCTCCAACCATACATTCATAGACATTCCAAATTACCCCTGAAAACCCCATCACAATTTGCTATAAAAAATCTCACAAAACAAGAAATCCATTTTGTTGATTCTCATGCATGGAAGACCAATTAAAATTGTCTTACCCCATTAACATAAAAAACATAATACACAAATTATTATACATATAATCTCTCACAATCTATTATAGATTTTTAGTTTAGCGTTTATTACTTAATTGTTTGAATCAAATGAATATTTTTTATAATTAAATTGATCATGTTCTCATCATCAATAATATTTTAAATCTTACATTTTTTCTTAAATAAATAATCTACAAGTATTTTGAGCTATCTGATTGATCAAAAGAGAAATTAATAAAATAAAATAAAATTAGTAAGCAAATTAATGGTAACGAATGCATAAGCATTTGACAATGTCTCCACATTAGTATGTAATAAAAATGAGATTGAAATTTCATTAATAAATTGTTTATTGACTAAGAATAAAAGACAATCACAAAGATTGAAAAATTAAAAGATTAATTAAAGAGAAAAATATATTATTTACAAAAAATATTTCTATAAAAGTGAGATATGGTTGTTGGAATTGACAAAAATTATAATACAAAATCTTCTCAGAAATAAAAATATTTGTCATTATTATAGACATTATGTTTTCACAATTTAAAATATTCAATTTAAGATGGCAATCTATGATCACAAATAAAAATTAAAGCTAAAAATTCCCACCCAATTAAATATAATAGGGAAAAAAACAAAAATTAAAAAAGAGGGATGAATTTGTCAAGAGTCAATAAAACATTCCAGTCAAAAAATTAATTGATATCATTAAGTCAAACTTTCACATTAGCATGAGATAAGGTGAATCGACTTTATATTTTGGTATTTTTTTAATCTTACAAATTAAAAGTTCCTATTTGATATCATTAAGAATTTAGGTGAAGAGTCATAAAGCGGAATGACTTTAAAGTATCTTCCGCGTTCTAGAATTTACAGGACAATTAAAACGTTTCTTACTTTTTATTTAGTCTTTTTTTTATTTAAAAATATTCTAGAATTTGGAAGGACAATGAGAATGATGTAACAAATCAAAATCGGTATATTTATGTTACTTTTTATTTAGTTTTATTTATTTTTTCAAATATGTTATTTTATATATTTTGTATTTGATTTGATTTGGTTTGTAATTTTATTTTTATTTATATCAATTTTAATATTTTATTTATTTATTGGTATTGTATTTTTATTAAATTTGTGGTAGGCAATATTATTGCATTCACCAAAGTCCAATTCATCAATTAATTTGTATCAATCAAAAGTGATTATTATTTTTACTTTATAAAAAGTTGGTTTTTCTAAAGTTGAGATTAGTAAGGATCGACATGATCTTTATTTGGAAGCTTGTGGCACCCTTGGAGATAATATTAATAAGGGCTTTATTAAGCTTATCCCCAAAGAGAGTGATAAAGCTCTTATAAAAAACTGGAGGCCCATTACCTTACTCAATGTTTCCTATAAAATTTTGGCTAAAATTTTGGCCATCCGTCTTGAAAAAGTCCTTCCCAAGTTCATTTGCCCCACCCAAACTGGCTTTATAAAGGGCAGATACATCCTTGAGAACCACATCACCAGTTGGGAAGCTATGGAATGGTCTAAGGTGTCAGGTTAGAACTCCACCATGTTTCTTCTTGACTTCGAGAAAGCTTATGATAGAGTCGAATGGGGCTTTATCATCATGATGCTTGAAGCTTTTGGGTTCCCTAGAGAATTATGTGGTTATATTAAGGTTCTTCTTAAGGATGCTTCAGCTCAAATTGAGGTCAATGGCTCCCTCTCCTCTCCCATTAGTTTGTCCCGCTCTATCAGACAGGGATGTCCCTTAGCTCCTGCTCTCTTTGTCATCGCCTCTGATGCTCTTTGTTATCTCCTTAATGGGATTAGGCTCCCTGATGACAATGACCTTCTTAATATCCAGTTTGCCAATGATACGGCCTTGTTCCTTGAGCTTACTAGTCAAAACCTTGATAATCTTAATCTTAAACTTAGTATCTTTGGGGAAATGTCTGGTACCCGGATCTCTCAATCTAAATCTACCTTTCTTGGATGGAGGGACCGCCCTCCGGACTGGCTGGAACAATATGGCTTCCAATGGGGGGGGCTGACAAAATTGTTAGATACCTTGGCTTGCCTTTTTCCATCTCCCCCTCCCTCAAGGACATGTGGTTGTGGATTAGACAAAAAATTGACAAGAAACTTAATAAATGGAACAATAGATACCTCTCTCTTGCTGGCAAGGTCCAAGTCTGCCAGAAGATCCTTTCCTCCTATAGTGTTTATTACTCCTCTGCCTAGATGTTCAGTAACTATCGGATCCTTGAGATCCAAAAATCCATCAGAAGGTTCTTATGGTCTAATGGCAAAGGGAATAAGAAAATGAATGTTGTAAAGTGGAAATGGTGTAGCATTGATAAGAAACTTGGGGGCCTTGGTCTCAAAGACCTCAAAATCCAAGGCATCGTCCTTGCTGCCAAATGGATTTTTCATGCCCTTGATGGTCAGGAACCTTGGAAGGTCCCGATCAGAAGTAATATTGAGAGAGGTGTGTCGAAGTTTGCTAAGTCTTGGAAGAACCTTCCCTTTGTTGATCTTGTGGTTGGAAGCTTCCCTGTGTCCGTTCAAGGCACTTGTGTGTTCAAATCCTTATGGAAAACGTGGGAGCATGTTAGGAAATTCTTGGTCAATACTAGTGTCAGCAATAATGATTTTGTTCACGGGGAAAGATCCATTTGGTGGAATTTTTTCCACTCTTATAAACCTCTCGCCCTCACCCAAGGCTTCTCTGTCAAATCCTGGGCCAACAAAGGTATAACCCGCTTGATTGACCTTCTTGAGCATGATAACCTCATCTCCTAGGAAGAACTTAGCAGTAATTACAATTTACCTCCCGCTCAAAAAAGAACCTACAACATGATTAAGGCTGCTTGCCTAGATTTTGGCCTGCCTAAGTATTGTGACATTGACTCCCATAGTTTTCTTTCTTTTTTAGCTAAAATTAAAGCCCGGAATATCTATCATGTGCTTGCCTATGACGACTCTATTATTAGACATGTTAACCTCCTTTGTTATATGGACCTTAGTGAAGTTGCTTGGCAAAATATTTTTCTCAGAAGCTGGAAATCTCCTATCGCCCCCAATAAAAACTGCTTTAGATGGCTTATGATCCTGGACAGACTTCCCCTTAGGAAAGATCCTACTGCCCTTGAGCATTGTACCATCTATAAATTACCTGATACCAGGAGACACATATTCTTCAACTATTCTATTGCTAAAGAAATTTGGCTTATGTTTGGTATCCACATTCCTTTTCATGTTAATATATTTGATATTATCACTGGCTATATTCAAGGTTTAAAGAAAGATGCTAATATTTTCTGGTCTATTCTTTCTGCTTCTATTTTATGGATTATCTGGAAGGTTAGGAATGAAGAGAAGTATCAAGGCCAACCCAGGGCCCTTACTAAGTCTTTTTGCAGACTCATCTTCTACAAAAATTTTATGCATGTCTCTATTAATTTGGAGGTTTCTCAATGATAGGGCTGCTACTATGTTTGTCTATGAGATGAGAGGTGGCTACGAGTGGCGTAGAACTATGGACAACCTCCCGACCTTTGAAAAAGCTCTCGACAAGTTGATCATGGAGATTAAAAATAACAGGGATCCCTCTTTCAGCCAATTAGAGATGCTTACTCAAATTCAGGATAATAAAAAGATCGTGTGGATGGAAGGCTCTCATGGTTGGATGGCTTGGGTTGATATCCTCGATGACATTCTCCTTTGACTATTGCACTTATCTTCCTTGTAATATCTTTTGTATTTTTGCTCGGATGTAAGACAACTTTTGTTTTGTCTTTGTTGTTGTTGTTGTTTTAGTCGGATCTTTGTATCTGGCTCCTTTTGAGGGTTGTCCTCTTGATCTGTAAAGACTTTCTCTCGATATTTAATATAAAAAAAATAAGTTGAGATTTATATTTTTAAATTTAAGATATTGTAAAAGTTATTTATCTACCCTATGATTGGTTTAAAAAATTGGTGTTATAGGAGCAAATTTTTAGGAATGAAATATTTTTTTAGGTTTTTTATTGGATTTCTTTGTATTTTAAAAATCGAAATATCTATTTTAAAGAGTTTTTTTATTTTTTATTATTTATAATATTGTAAATAAAATATTTTTTCTAAATAGACATGTAGATTTAATAATTCTTTTTTATCTCAAAATATAGGTAATAAAACCAATTATAAGGATTTGATTGAGATTAAATTAAATACAAATATTTATATTAAAAAATAAACCTAATTATTATATGTATTCTTTATAATTATATTTTATCTATTTTTTGAAATCTAACAAGCAAATTACTAGGGCCTTCCACCAAGCCAAATCCTATTTCCTCTCCATCTCCAACTCCATGCCCTCTCAACCTTTTTTGTCCCCGTTTGTTTCCCTTCCTTATGCTGAAGGCATTTCTCACAAGATATTAAAAATCCTTTTTAAAAAAGGTCTCCCTTGTGCCTTCAAACTCGTCTCTACCTTAAAGAGGCATGTCCCCCCTCTTAAGGACTCTAGGGATGCCTTTTTAGAGTCAGGTGTCTACAAGGTTGTCTTCTCTTGTGGCACCTCGTACATTGGTGAAACAGGAGAATTGTTCGTCACTATCTAAATAAAAGAGTATGGTGTTGACATCAAACAAGAGTGTGTCCTCAAATCGGTCTTAGTAGAGCATTCGTCCACCACTAAGCATCATATTTGTTTGGAGGACACTCAGATGTTATGTAGGGAGGAAAACTTCTTTAAAAGGAAACTTAAGGAGGCTATCAAAATTATCAATCATCCTTCCAATCTTAATCGCAATGATGGGTTGAACCAGAGTCTTTCTTTGCATCCATTGCTTTCATTCCACAAGTACCATCTTCGCCCCCCTTCCTGACCCCTCACCCCCTCTCTTTAGTCTTTTTTCCTTTGATCATCTCCCTTCTCTTCTTTGTTCTTCTTTCCCTCTTTTGCTTTTCTCTCCCTGTGTTTGGGTTCCTTCTTTTTCTTGGCTTTTTGTTTTATTCTCTTTAGTTGGGCTCTCTTATTAGTTTCGACGCGTTGTTTTTTGTGTTCACTCTTGTGTTTAACGTTTTGATCTTTGTGTCCTTTTATGTTTTCTTATGTATATACATATCTATATACATATATACATATAGATATACATACATGTACACACACACACACACACACACACACACACACATATATATATATGTATGTTTATGTATACATACATATAGATATATATGTATACATATGCATACACACACTCACACTTGCACACACACGTGTGTGTGCATATATGTATGTATGTATTCTTATAAACATATGTACACATTTTCATATATATATATATATATATATATATATATATATATATATATATTGATTTGAATATATTTTTTCTAATATATATCTATAGGTAAATCTATACACATTTATGCAAATATATTTATGGTTTTTAATTATTATTTGGTTTCTCTTTATTTTGCTCCTTTTTATCATCATTATTATCATTATCCTTCTTTTTATTAGTTTTTTTCTCTATTTATTTTTTATATATTTCTCTAGGCCTTTTGTATTTAGCTTCTAGGTGTTTTATTGGTTTATTGGTTATTTTCTTCGTTATTTAGTGATTGGCTTTTTTCTATTATTTTTCTTCCTTGATTCGCATGCTCTTTCCTACCCCTCTTCTCTTTTTAGTATTTCTCATATCTGCATCTCAATATTTTTCATCTCCATGGAATTCATTTTCATCCTGATGATGAATCACGGAGTGTGATTTGAAACGTTGATGATAAAAACATGCATACACAATCGAATCCAGAAGAAATAAGAGAATCATTCTATTTTTTTAATACTTTTTGAAAATCATAAATTTTTTAATCATTTTAATATTTACATTGTTGGAACACAATGGACCACTGAGAGGGGGGTGAATCAGTGGTGACCAATAATAATTTTTACCTTCTAAAATATTTGAACTCTAATAACATAAATCAATAAGATATGAGCAGAAGTATCAAACATCTAAGCACACACACATAAGAGGCACATCATATAACACTAGATGTACGAGGAAAACCTAATGTGGGAAAAACCTCGATGAGAATAGTTCTTGGAGTCTACTATTCCAATCCAGCCTCACAATAAAATCACGGGTTGCAAATTTTATGGGAACCAACCCAAAGGAGCACCAACACCTAGCTTTAGGGCACCAACTCCTAGCTTTAGGGCACCAACCCAAGGAGCACCAACCCCTACAATTTATGAGCTTCTACTCAAAGGAGCACCTAACCCTCCTATGAGCACCCACTCAGAGATTACAATGAGTGTAATTACAAATACAGATTATGAACCTTGTTATAAATGAGTTTTGTAACCCTTTATGATTCATAATCAAACATATTATGTTGTGACATCACTTTGATCATCTTTTCTTCTGTTCTTATTATCTTCTCTCTGCTTCGTTATTCTCTTCCTCTGAACATTGTTTTTGCAACTGCTCTCTTCCTTCTATCCACTTCTCCTCTCTGCAATCAACTCTATGCTCTTCTTCTCTAATACTTTCTATCTCTTGTCTATGCTTCTTTCTATCTCTTTGTTGTGCTTCTGCAACTACTCACCTATCAGCTCAACTACTAGCACACTCATTACATATCTCTACTATGTTATGAACTGCTCTTCTGTACACACATCAACACCTTGCATTCATTCAGTCATGACACTTCATATCTTGTTCATGAGCTCTTTTCTACTCGGTCACACACACCTCTGTTCTTCATGGCTAAATCCATCAACTACTCCAACCTCCACATAATCGGTCAGATTATACCTCATCACATGTCAGACAAACTTTTTTGCCTTGTTATCATGTGACCAAATGTGCAAAATTTTCTATACAACATGCAGATCATCCATTTAGTTGGTTTGCATTCTCCCAGTTGGCAATTCAAGTTCCAAGACCTGCTAATATGTATTCTTCATAGACTTTGAACTTGAGCCATTGATCTGATGGATTCAACTAGGAAGACTTGATTTTAGCCATCATTTGCAGCGGTTCCATGTGCCACAACATCATACACCTCAGCCAGGACATTAGACCACTCTCTGTCAATTTTTCCACTTGTCCTCACAGTTCTGCCAACTCAGCTGCCTCATAGTTGTCCTTTCTCTGCATGATTATTTATGTATCTGCTACATGTCCACACAACCCTACAAGTTAAGTTGCTTCACCTATAACTATCTGATCTCATCGCTTGTTTGTAAGATCTAATTTGATCTCCCTTCTTAAGTCAAACACCTGTATTGAAGGACTCTTCTCTATTTTTTGCCCTCTGTTCTATTCACTTTCTGCACTAGGTTGCTATTTTTAGTAAACTTGATATGTCCAACAAATCTAATCTTCTTCATGATGATCATCTTGAGTCGCGAACCTATCTACAACTGGATCATCTTGATGAGGTCATCATCTTTTGTCGACCTACCCTAAAAGAATTGACAACAAGCTTTATCATCACCGACTTTCACAAATATGATTTGTTCTAACCACAGAGGAGACACATGTCCTCATATTCTTCATCCAGTTCAGATGGTCAAGGTCGAACAAGATCCATATGGACTATCAGACTACATAGATCGGTCAAACTTCATTCTATGGATAACCTTTTGTATTATACGGTCTGCAAACATGTTTATCGCTATAGCTATCCTGAAGTTGGTTTCTCAAAGCTCCATCGCTATAGCTTTAACTACTGGGTTGACTTCTTGCCTCAACTCTACTTTCACAACCTATCCAGATGACCACTTGATTCCTTTGAACCCTCTCATCAGTATTGGTTACTCTGATGAAAATAAAACTCATCTCTAACTTCTCTTATTGTTATAGGCTATACCAAACCATAGTCTCCATGATGACACACCTTATCGACAAAGTTACCCCGATCGCAAATCATCATGCAAAAATGACCACTCATCGGAATAGTTATAACTATCGGCATAGGGAAAAATTGTTAAATCCATCGAACAAGTTACTCCAATGACATACTGTCAACTCATCTTCATTGCCATAGTTATCCCGATACTCAAAATCTATGATGAAAAACCCCATTGACATCACTATCTTGAAATCACTACCAAAAAGGTCAACTCTTCATTTTCCTCTATCGACATAGCTTAGTTTATCGGCATAGAGACAAGTTGTCATTTTGAGTTCAAAAGCTGCTTCGATACACCTACTTGATCTCCTTGTTGGCATAACTATTCTGACACAACGATGTCAAATTAGTTTACACTATTGGCATAGCACAAAATTTGTATGTCACCTTCAATAGTTACTTTGATAGGCATCCTCGGTCACTTGGTCAGCATAGCTATTCTGATATACTGATATCGGAGTAGTTTACTCTATCAATATTACTTGAAAAAGTTACTCCACCTATGTTCATCTATCCCGATAAGTAACTTTGCCTTGACATTCGACATTGCTATCATGATCCGACGAAGCACAACAGGAACACTACACGACCTGACATCGACATGATTTATGTCGATAGAAATTTCCACCTCACTATTCAGTATCCGCCAAGCTATTCTAATGAGTCCACCAGAGCAGATATCTCATGCACAAGGCTTGAGCAGTATATGTTATCCCAATATGAACACTTCACCTACATAACACTTGATCGGTAGAGTTATCCCGAAACCATACTAGAATTGGTATTGTTGACGACTGTTTTGACACACCCGCCAACAGTCAGGTAGCCAATGTGAACACTCACTACCTCTCCTGAAAAGTAACGAGTTTGGGAAAACTCACTACTCCAAGGTCTCTACATTCAACTCTCGATGGTGATGGGCAACCCAATGGTTGATATGGTTGTACCTATCAAGGGGCTTGCTGGTAAGACTAGATCTCGCTGATTATGGATAATTGCACTTCCTTTCTTTTTTGTATTTTTATGGTTTAAGATTCTCTAGGAAATAAAATGCTAAGAGTAAAGGGGAACAAGAAAATAAAAATCAAAACCAATATAATAACAACCTAATGAACTACTCAATTAGTTCCCTGCAATCCAAGAAATTATCAAATATTATCCAAGTTAGCATTCAACAGCGGACCTCCAGAAAACCTGCAAAATCATCAATTTCACTGATTTATGGAAACAAAATCATCAACCATATGGCTTATCATAATAATTATCATACACCACTGGCATGTGCAATATTATTCATAAAATGATAAACAAAAAGATTTAAATAATAGATGTTACCAGATTGCACAGAACAATTTGGTAGAACATAGATGTAAATCAAGCAATCCACAAGCTGCTTCTCATATTGATCTCAAATGAATGTATAACAAAAATATCTCAAACTTAATCTGCAAAATATTCTAAAATCTCTAAGTGGGCCACAAATCATCAATTTGGGGACCCTTACAAATGAATCCAACTTCTTAATTTATAGAAGTTCTCTGCCCTACTATCTAGGAAATAACCCTACCCTAAATTAAGAACTGAAACTAGGAGTCGTAGTCAACTTGCAAGTATAGAACAATTTGGTAGAACATAGACGTAAATCAGGCAATCCACAAGCTGCTTCTCATATTGATCTCAAATGAATGTATAACAAAAATATCTCAAACTTAATCTGCAAAATATTCTAAAATCTCTAAGTGGGCCACAAATCATCAATTTGGGGACCCTTACAAATGAATCCAACTTCTTAATTTATAGATGTTCTCTGCCCTACTATCTAGGAAATAACCCTACCCTAAATTAAGAACTGAAACTAGGAGTCGTAGTCAACTTGCAAGTTTCTGCCTTGACACTCCACTTAACAACTATGACATGGGGACTGCATGAGCACTACGAAGACCCTGCTAGGTGAGCCACATTTTCGTAGTCATGCAGAATTTCTCTCAAAATTGGAACTTGAGTATTAGATGTAGCTAAAAATACAAGATTAAGGATTTACGAAAAAGCTTTGCCATCTTTAGCAATTATGCGTTTATCCCTTATTTCTTGGTAAAAGCTCTATAATTATCAACTATAAATACAATTGCTTGAACTGGAGGATCAACTACATGCTTAACTCTAAATTTATATTTCTTCAAAACTTCATTTGCATGCATTCTCCCCTCCTCTAACTCCTTCACCATGCATGCCACCTCTTAACACTGAGTAATCAAATATGTGTACCTGTCCATAAGCGTGACATCAAACTGGGCTGAGGGTCCTAGGTGTTGCACCTCATATGCATCCCACTGATCCAAAACTTGTTGTTGCTCCATTATTCCTATATCAGCTAATTTGAGGCCAAAAGGTCCTAGCATATTCTTTTCAAAACTCTCATACGAAAAAGTTTCCCTAACGAGAGGGTCCCGAATCTCCATCATATCCTTGATATATTGTTGAAGCATTTCAATCTTCATCTCCAAAATGTATATGTAGGACTGTAAGTTTTCATAGTTTTCACCTCCTAAGAGGTCTTCCTCCGTTACCATCTCTTTCTCTAGCTGCAATATCTTATTCAAAACTCAGAACTGTTTATTGAAAATGTTTGACTTTCATTCCCATTGCATGGAATAGGAAGCCAAAGCTCCGCCTTCCTGTACTTCCTTACGATATATCTCCACCGTACTTTGCAAGAACAACCTAATCTTAGCTACATTCATTTGGGTCCATGATTTGGCTGCAGCAGCCACTCATCTCACCTCCACTAGTGCCTTTACTTCTCCCTCTAGCAGCGATGAGGTTGAAGATAGGTCATGATCTCTACAGGAGTCTAGAGGTTTTCTCATTCCAATCAGGAGCTGCTTGTATTGCCCTAGTTATGCTTTGAGCTCCATGTTTGAAGTATGCTCCTTTTCTACACTGCCCCTAACAACACTTGTGGCTAGCTCCAAAGTATCTAGCTCTCCCCACTTGGTTTGTTCACCCAAATTTACATGGGATATTTGATACTTGGGAGAAGCTTGTCCCTCAACTTGGAGTGGAACTGCCACATCTGCAATCACTTCACCGGAGTCCATTTTTTATAAATGATGAACGATTTTTAACTTCTTAACCTTTGGTGGCTCCTTAGTGATTACTTGTTGTAAAGTGACATTGGGAAGCTCTGTTTTTCTCTTTTTCTTCTCAAAAGTGAACTCAAGCCATTGCGGTATATTTTCATCCTTGTCACCTTGATGCAATACTATGTCTGCAGTTATAATATGGATGTCCACTTGCTCCTCTGCTTCATCTCTTTCTTCTGCCTTTGTTTGCCCAGGATCTTGAGGTGAGGTAACTTGGTGGGCTAGATTGATTTGGAGATTCTGTTGCTTATGTAATTCACTCAATTTGCCACTGACCTCTTCATTGAATGTCATATCTTCCTCATTTGCCTCTGTTTCACCCTACCCGACTGCTATGTCCTTGAGGAGGTCCTCTTGATCTTGAGGGGTTAAAACTAATCTTTCATTCAATAGGTCCTCCACCTCATCCCCTTCTTTCTCACCTTCCAATGGTCGTTGTTTCTCAATATCTTCTCCCTCCTGATCTGAATCTGACTCGATGTTTCTAACTTTTACTCCTTCAGTGGTAGACCTGAAGTCTTGCACTCCAGGCTACCCTACGGGAGTACTAGCTGGTGGTGGTGCAGGGGCATTGGTGCTTGGAGCATGTGTGGCCTCTGTTGAAGGTGGCTGAGTAGGTATATCCTCCGTAAGTTCTATATCTTCCTCTTACTCTTGGGTACCCTCTCCTGCAGTCTGCCCTATAGCCGTCCTTGGTGGGAGAACTTTGGCAAGTGGTATTGCTCCCAATCCAACGGTCACTCCCAAGTCCGCTACCTTCTTTAACAATTTAGAATCCCTCCTCTTTTCTTGGAGTTTCTTTATTAAGTCCTTAGTACTTTCTTGATGTTTGTCCTCCTCATCTAGATCGGTGGAGGTATTTTGCCTTGAGTCTGACCTTGTCTTCTGGGCGTACTCCTTATGGCCCCTTGATTAAGGTACCCCTAAAGTGGATTCCTTCTATTTCTCCTTTGAGATGTTGGGCCTTACCCTTTGGCCTAACCATTGCTTGGTCTTGTTGATGACTACTTGGGAGACCTTTTCCATATTTGTGTCTTCACTTGCAGACCATATTATTGGGGAGAGGGGCCTTTTATCTATCCCTGATTGCCTATAAGTTGGATCAAGTAAGTCCCCATCATCCCTAAGGTCTTTAGGGAGGTTAGTCTCAATTCCAAAATCTCTTACCTGTGGCACAGATAACCTATTATAGCTCTTCTCCCTAACCTCAAAACTGTCTTGCAGGTTGGCCCAAAAGTCCTCTAAGCTAGGCTTGTGCCCCTCATATGCCTTATGCATAGCTTGTTTAAGTTTCTTGTAGGGATCATAAAACTCCCTAGCATGATCATACTCCTTCAAGTTCAAATCTTGAAGCTCTTGTTATGCTAATTTGGCCACTTGTATCTTAGACAAGAAAAGTACCCAATAGATATTGATAAATCGATACCTGCTTTGTGTTTTGATGACAAAAGTGACAGGAGGCCCACAAGCTGCCTTACATATTCTAGCAAAATTATCCTATCATTGTAGTATCGGGGCAGCAACATTGGGTTCCCTATGAATCCACTAACCCTGATGTAAGTAGAGTGTGGGTTTTGGATAAACCAACATGACCACTCTCAGATGATAGCCATGGCCTCCGGGATAATCTGATATCCTACATCTCCTGTCAATTTGATTATTATTGGAAAAATGAAGGCATCATTAACTCTCTTGAAATGAGCCTTTTCATTGGCTAGATTCAGTTGGGAATAATACTCCCATACCTTCTTATGTCCTTCCTCCTCTCCCAATTGACCTTCTACCTATAGCCCTGGAAACTTTCCAGCTCTAGCAGCTACCCAGATGACATATGATGTGAAAAAGAAATTTTGGGTATGTTGAACTTCTTTCATCTACTTGCAGATATTGTCGGAGAGGATCTACAGCCAATCAAAGTATCGTTTCCCTATCAAAATAGTGCTCATGAATTGGAACATCCAGGGATGAAAATGCTTGCAATCTGGCTTGCCAGAGGCCCTACTAAGCATAATGATTAAGTTTCTTTGAGGCTCTTTGAAATCCGCCCTCAGGATCTTCGTTGCCTTGAGACCTGTCTTTCTTTCTTCTTCCAACCAGTTTGTATTCATGTGTCTCTTACTGGCTGATATTTTGTCATTCCATGCCTTTAAGGCCTCTTCTTCGGTTAACAAAAATATCTCCTCCCTGGTTGGGATACCAAAAACAAACTCGAGCATATCTGGAGACAAGTCTATGACTATTTTTCCTTGTGCATCTATGCACTTTCTAGTCTCTGGGTTATAAAATGGGGCAATGGTCATTATGAACTCTGGTGCCTACAATGACTGTGGAAAGGTAGTAGCTTCAACTAGGCCTGATCTCTTGATTCTCCTATGGAGGGCCTCCAAACTAGGTTTGTCCAATTGAGCCTTGATATCCTTAATTTTTATATGGCCGATTTCAGTATTCGTGACCCATCTGACTTGATCATCTAGCTTTGAAACATAGACCTATCCTTGATAATGATATTTCATGGTGGTTGGGAGTCTATCAATTTCTCTACCTCTTTTGTTGGAGGATGAGTCCATATAACCACTCGAACCTGCAAGCAGAACACAAATCCTCAGTCTTTGATAATAAGCATAAAAGTTGATTTAGTTGGGGACTTCGGGGTCCCAGGGTCCTGGGCTAGGCACAAGTGAAGAAGGCCCAGAACTCTAGGGTTCTAGGGTTCTGGGGTTAAGTTGTATGCAAAAGGAATCCTGGAACTCCAAGGGTTCAGGGTTATGGGGTCAGGTTAAACAGGAGCCACCCGGAACTCCGGAGTTCCGGGCTTAGGTTAAACGGGAGCCACCTGGAACTCCAGGGTTCCGGGCACAAAAAACTAGGGCACGTAAAAGAAAACAAACAAAAACCAACAACCAAATGAAATGAGGAGGAAAGAAAATCTAATCTAAAAACCACCAAAATGGGCAAGAAAAATCACCAGCCTGGTGAATCAAAATGCCCAAAATTGCCAAGGAAAGCTCAGAAGTCCAGAGGTTCGCGGCTTGGAGCTAGGGAGGAGGAGCTCTAAATGCACAAATGAACTTTAAAAAGTCCATCATCCCTATTTATAGCTCATCCCAAGCCTGTCCATATGAACGCTTTAAACACGACCTCGGGACTCCAGGGTCCCAAGGTTCCGAGCTCAAAATGAGAAAAGAAACACCCCACCCCAGAACTCCAGGGGTCTGGGGTTCCAAAGCAAGGAAAAGGAGGTTCCACCTTGGGACTCCGGAGTTCTGAGGCAGAAGACTCAAAAACCTTGGGGCTCTGGGATTTTGGAGTTCTAAGGCCAAAACCACAGAAAAAGAAAAAGGGACCTCGAGACTCCGGGACTCCGAAGTTTTGAGGTCAAAAAAACCAAAAATAACAAAGGGACCTCGGGACTCCAGAGTCCCGAGGTCAAAAACCAAAAAGAACAAGGGGACCTTGGGACTCTAGGGTTCCGAGGTCAAAAACCAAAAAGAACAAAAGGACCTTGGGACTCTGGGACTCCGAAGTTCCAAGGTCAAAAACCAAAAAGAACAAATGGACCTTGGGACTCCGGAACTCCGAAGTTTCGAGGTCAAAAGCCAAAAGAAAAGAAAAAAAAATGGGACCCGAATTTCGACACAAGGAGACTAATGGGGAAATAGATATGCAAGGTGTAATAGGTATAACATAAAGAGGTCTTGTTGATATACATGATTTCTTGTTTTTCACAACCCTAGCACCAGGACATCCAATAGGAACTTCATAAACACATCATATGGCATTATGGGAGTCTACAACAATTCATAAACCTGATCCAATCAACCTGGTCACTGTGATCTCTCCTACTACATCTGCATCCTGGTTGGCATTCCTTTGAAACCTTATCATCCTACATCAACTCTGCCAACATGAACTAATATGCTCTTCATCAACATCTTATCAACATGAACCATTGTTACAATATAAAAAGCAGTATTAATATTGCTTATAAAAATCACTAATCTCCCCCTGAGAGCTGCACATGAGGTTTAAGGTAGAAGGTGTAGGAACAATATACTCCCTCTGAACCACAAACATCTTTTCCTTAATCCAATGCATGTATCTTGATTGAAGGCAGACATGTAACATCTCTTCTAAATTTTCTTCTATATGTCCTTATGATTATGCTGCAACCACCAAACTATTTGTATTCCCTGAGACCATTCAATACTATCTACATATATTTTATCTCATCACAATATTTTCATAACTAGTTGTGCACCTCTTGCTGATCACACTCTGGACTCCACCTAGTGCACCTTGTTATACATGCATCCTCACTGTTACTTCTTCATCCTGCATACAATACTCTTGTAGTCACCATCCTTACATTATTAGTTGCACCATTATGATCAAACATCTGATCAGGTCTCCTTTACTCCCTTGAGAACCAGTACTGATATACTATAATTGCTTTGTTTTCAACCATCCATCTTCCTACCATATACAACCATCATCTTGAACCAATCAATATACTTACTAGCCTGAGACAAATAAATTATACGCTTCATCACCCTTGAAGAACACACACATGTTCAAGGATTAGCAAGGTTGTAATCACTAAGCTCCCCCTAAGCCAGTGCATCTATATGATCATATTCACTTTCATGATTTATCATACTTAACCTTTAATTGATCCATTGAAGAGTATCCTTTCCTGCTGAAGAAAAATATTTATCACAAGAATTTATGTGGCTAATCATCAATCATCAATGGACAACTTTATGTACTGTGGACAATCAACTGATTTTTGTTGAACTTTTTATAGTAGTGTATATCCTTTCATATGCAAGTGTGTAGTTACTACAAGGTGTCTTTTCATAGAAAAATTCATGCCAAGTTCAAGAAACCAATGTTTGAGCTTGAAATATTACCAGGGGATAAACTATAACATCTGCCATCTTGTCCTTTTACCTCCATGTCTCCTTCTTAAAGTTGTTATTCATCATATCTGCAACAATCTATCCTTACACTTATCCTTATTAATAATTTGGGGGCAAAGAATATGATCAATATGTATCTCCCCTAAGATCTTGCATCTCCTTGAGCCTTTGAAGATATCATTGGTGCATTAAATGCACAGTGCCTGCCCATTTATACATTCTTGCCAATCTCACATGTTGTGTTCTGTCTCATCCTCCAAACTTGCTTCATTTCATTCCTCTTCTTCATTACAACTTCTGGAGCAACATTAATTTTCTTCTTGTGTTGGAAAACCCTTGATCTACAATACCTTTCACTATGGCCAAATTTATTATAGCTATAGCACACTATGTTCTTACTATTAAATAGTTCAAATAACTGGAAGACAACTAAGAGGAGGGGGGGGTGTGAATCAGTTGTCACAAATTACCGAAACCATTAGCAATTAAAACTTTAATAATGAAACCCAAAATATTAATATCGGAATAGCAGTTGAACCAAATAAGCATAAACAATAATCACAGAATAAATACCATCCACATGACACCAATATGTATATGTGGAAAACCCGGTAAAGGGAAAAACCACGGTGGAAAGCCTACCCACAATCAGATAATACTTCTGCAGTAAATATGTGAATTACAATTGATGGGTCCACACTTGTAGGAAGGCCAATAGCCTAGAGCACACTGCTCATCACAAAAGAAGCCTCACTGACTACAAAGAAATCCAGACTACAATCCGAAGAAGTGTTGAGCTACAAAATATAGCATCTCCTATGCCTGAGTACAGTTTCGGTTAAGCTCAATATCAGAGGACTAAATCCTCTTACATAACCCTATTTGATCTCCAATGATCAACCAAATCCTCTGCCTAAATGATATTACATTATTTACACATTACATTCCTTTCCCATAGCCATATATGATCTACAATCAAATCTTACATCTATATATACAAACCCTAGACCATAAACAATTAGGTCAGCCACCAGATAATCAACCAATTACATAATTACAAACCATGTCGGCCTTAGACCAAACAAATAATATCCAACACATAAGACATCCCAAAAACACGTCGAGAGGTCCAATCCACGCGTTACATTAAAGTTGGTCCATAACCTAGATCAATCGGGACCTAGTATAGGTCCACACGCTATAGCAATGATCTTCATCCACCAAGTCTCGAACATGATCACCAACAACATCCTAAAACTCCACAATAAGTTTCACCAATACCACTTATGCAGTTCATCAAAGATCTTCATCAAAAGCTCTATCGATGAAACCCTCAATGAAACCAGAAGCCAGGCTTCTAAGCAAACATGATAGCATCTAATCACCAAACCAAAACCAATTTACTGAATATGAGCATGAGTATCACGAATAATCCAATTCCATAACCAAATCATACTGGATCTTACCAGATCATGTCAGATCCAAATCAACTAGAAACCACTCAACCTACCAGGACCACAAGGGTGTCGGTAAAGTATCCAAAGAACTACTGTTGGCATCAATGACAAAATATCAATGCAACACATAATCAAATCCACCAAATGGCCAACAATCTCCCCCTTTGGCATTGATGGCAACACTAGATGTGAAAAACATCTAGGTACCAAGAAATGCCAAACAAGTCTCCCCCAATGGAAGACATCAAACAATCTCCCAAATACAACTCTGAAATAAAGACCAAACGCCCCCTTTGAATAATATCTCTGTAAAGCTCTAAGTCTCTCCCTTTTTATTTTCTTTTTAATATCTCTCCCTATTTTGCTTTTTCTTTTTTCACATCAATATCTCTCCCCTTTTGACATCAATGCTAGAAATGTGACAAAAATATCAAAACAAAGACATAAAGCACTGGATCACAAAGCTAACTACTCCCCCTGAGCAATAGCATCCCCACATCAGTGTCAGAATGAATAGTATCTATGATAATGCATACCGGACTGAAGCCAAGCTGCATCAATCAAGTCTCTATTGGAGGGGTGTTTCCTTGACCAAGCTTTTCTGATTGGAATATTCCTCTTCTCCTCCTTCAATTTATCTCTCAGGTACTCAAAAAATTCCTTAGGTAAAGGTTTAGTGGAAATATCTACAATCTACTCTTTAGTGTTCACATAAACCAATCTAACTTCATTTGCTTCCACCTTTTCCTTCAAAAAGTTGTACTTGATAGATATGTGCTTTGTCTTAGAATGAAATACCATATTCTTTGATATGTCAATAGCAATAGAGTTATCACAGTGAATAACTATTGATGCATCACAATCCACCTTTATATCCCTCAACATTTGCTTCATCCATAAAACCTGTGTACAGTTAGTAGCGGCATCAACATACTCAGCTTCAACAATAGATAAAGAAGTACATGATTGTTTCTTACTGATCCATGAAACCAACTTCTTTCCAAGAAAGAAAGCTCCACCGGAAGTACTTTTTTGGTCATCAACATCTCCATCCCAATCAACATCTGTGTATGCACATAAAGTAAAGTCATCATCCTCAGGGTACCACAAACCATATTCTGATGTACCTTGCAGGTATCTAAAAATCCTTTTCACTGCAATCTCATGATTCTCTCTAGGATCACTCTGAAATCTTGAAACAATACAAACAACATTCATAATGTCAGGCCTAGTCTGATTCAAATAAAGAAAACCTCCAGTCATAGATTTGTATCTTGTAGGATTTACCGGTGTAGAAACATCTTTTCTTGTCAATTTCTCACTTGTAACCATAGGAGTACTTACCGTTTTAGAATCTCCCATACTAAATTTCTTCAACAATTCCTTAGCATACTTAGTTTGACAGATAAAAATACCTTTGTCAGTCTGAGTAATCTGCAAACCTAAGAAAAATTTCATCTCACCAATCATAGACATCTCAAATTCTTTCTCCATATTCTTAGAAAATTATATGCACAACTTATCTTCACCTCCAAAAATAATGTCATCAATAAATACTTCAATAATCAGTATATCATCATCAGTGATTTTGTAATATAAATTATTGTCATCATTACATTTAGTAAAACCAAGCTTCAAAAGATATTTATCCAACCTTGCATACCAAGCTCTAGGTGCTTGTTTAAATCCATATAAAGCTTTCCTTAACCTGCAAACCATGTTTGTATCATCTGATAGTAAAAAACCATCAGGTTTCTCAATATAAACTTCCTCATCAAGATCCCCATTCAAAAATTCACATTTAACATCCATCTAATAAACTTTGTAGTTTTTATAAGCAGAATAGGCAAGAAATAATCTTATAGCTTCACTCCTAGCTAAAGGTGCAAAAGTCTCTCCATAATCAATTCCTTCCTTCTGAGAATATCCTTTACAAAACAATATAGCCTTATTGCTTATAACTTGACCATCCTCATTCAATTTATTTCTAAAAACTCATTTAGTTCCAATAACATTTTTATTTTTAGGTCAAGGAACCAAAGTCCATGTGTTAGTTTTCTCAATCCGATCTAATTCTTCTTCCATAGATTTCAACCAAATTCATCTTTACATGCCTCAATTACTAATACCGGTTCAACTTATGAAATTAAACATACCTCATTAGTTGCCAGTCTTCTTCTTGCCATTACTCAATTGTTCTTATCCCTAATGATCTGATCTTCTAAATGATTCAATCTCACATACCTAGGAGTCCTTTGACTCTCCATTCCTCTTCCTTGTTCTCCAATCACTATAGAATTTTATGATATTACCAAAGTAACTGGCTCAACACTCTGTTTCGGTAAAGGTGCTACCGGTTTAGATTTGACTTCTTTTCAACTCATCTACTTTGACATTAGCACTCTCCACAATTCTCTGTAGTCTCTTGTTATAACATCTATATGCTTTGCTTTCATTAGAATATCCAAAAAATATTCCTTCATCACATCTAGGATCAAATTCTCCAATGATATCATCTCTCTTGATATAACATTTACTACCAAAAATTCTGAAATACTTAACTGTAGGTGTATTGCCAAACCATAATTCATAAGGTGTCTTACCATTTTCTCTTTTGATATGTACTATGTTGAATGTATAAACTGTTGTGCTCACTGCTTCTCTCCAGTAGATATGAGGTAGACTAGCTTCCATCATCATTTTTCTAGCAGCATCCAAGATAGTTATGTTCTTCCTTTCCATAACTCCATTTTGCTGAGGTGTCTAGGGAGCAGAAAATTATCTTCTTATACCATGCTTCTCACAAAGTTATTAAACTCACCGGATATGAATTCTCCACCATGATTTGACCTCAAACATTTAATCTTCAATCTTGTCTTTGTTTCCACTTTAGCCTTAAATATTTTAAACTTTTCAAATGCCTCAGAATTTTCCTTCAGAAAAGTAACCCACATCATTCTAGAATAGTCATCAATGATTAGCATGAAATATCTATCAACTTGAAAACTTTTAACTCTAGCAGGGCCACACAAATCAGTATGAATAAGATCAAGAACATCATTTTATTTATCTTGTATACTCCTAAAAGAGGTTCTGACTTGTTTACCCATTTGACATTCTTTACATACTAGATTATAGGGCTTCATAATCTTAGGTATATCCCTAACTACCTTAGTTGAACTGATCTTTACTATGCAATCAAAATTCACATGACACAGCCTTTTATGCCATATCCAACTCTCATCAATCTATGTAATCAAATGTGTTTTCTCACCGGAATTCAAATGAAATATATTACCTTTTGTCTGTATACTAGTTGCAATCTCCAAACCAGATTTGTCAATGATTTTGCATTTTCCATCCTTGAACTGTAATTGAAATCCCTTATCCACTAATTATCATACACTCAAAAGATTATGCCTTAAACCTTCAACATAATAAACATTTTCAGTATTGTTCTTACCATCTAATGATATAGTTCATTTTCCATTGATCATACATGCTTTTTCATCTCCAAATCTAACTAGACCACCATCAAATTCTTGCAAAGATAAAAACTTCCCTTTATCTCCAGTCATATGATGTGAACAACCACTATCAATTACCCATTCATCCTTGTCTTCAATTTTAGCAGCAAGTGCCTTCTCTTCAGGTACATTCTCTTCCAGTGCTGGAACATCTTCCTTGATAGCCAGGAACACCCATTCCTTCCCATTTCCGGAACCACTAGTAGAGTCTTTGGTCGGTTCATCATCAAAATCAGTAATGCCTTCCTCATCCTCTATGTAGCATGATTTGTCTATTTTTATCTTGTACTTATACTTGTTTTTCTATCCAAGGTTAGGCTTAGAAGATCTTTTAACTCTTTTTTCAAATCTTGAATTCCTTTCAAGACATCTAGATGCAAAATGACCAATCTTATTACATGCAAAACATTTAAAAGGTGTTTTTCCTTCATACTTACTTCCTATCAGTCCTTCAGGTACTCTTATAGCAAATAGTGATTCAAGTTTCTCAAACTCATCATCTTCTCTCTTCATATCTTCCAATTCTTTTGCATACAAATCTTTCCAATCTTGCTTACCGATTGCAGATGTAGATGCATGAAAATAAGGTTCAGTCTTCACAGCTCCAGAAAGTCCAAATTCTTCAAGCTCAAAATCAGATAGTTTCCCAACCAAGGTATCTTTGTTGACAAATGTATTAGCCATTGTTCTCAATTCATTAATAGTAATAGCCTTCATTTTGTAAGCTTTTGGTAGGGCTCTGAGAACTTTAGAAACAATTTCATCTTCGCTCAGAGTTCCACCACAACATTGAATTCCCATAACAATCTCATTTACCCTTTCCATGAATGCAGTAATCCTTTCATCTTCTTCCATCTTCAAGTTTTCATATCTCATTTGGTAACCATCAAGTTTATCAATCTTCACTATAGGGTTACCTTCATTAAGAGTCTCGAACTTATCCCATATAGCTTTTCCAGATGATTTGTCGGTTAATCCCATTATTTGCTTATCAGAAAGTGCACACAAGAGGGCTTCTATTGCTCTACAATAATTCCCAAGCTCCTTATCCACATTTTTCGGAGGAGGATTTCCAGATGCCGGATTATAAGGTGTGATACCATTCTATGTGATCTCCCAAATCTCCTTGCCAAGACATCTCAGATGAGTCTCCATCTGAATCTTCCATATAGTGTAATTTGTTCCATCAAGCCTAGGAATATCTCTCTGAAAGATAGCTCCAAGATGAACTGGATGAAATTGAACTGTTAGTGGGCATAGGATCTTCCTCAAGTGGTTAAGCTTTTTGCAGAGAGAACCAAAGCTATGATACCAATTGTTAGATAGTTCAAATAACCGGAAGACAACTAAGAGGGGGGGTGAATCAGTTGTCACGGATTACCAGAACCATTAGAAATTAAAACTTTAAAATCAGAACCCAAAATATTAATACCAGTTAAACCAATTAAGTATAAATAATAATCACAGAATAAATACCATCCACATGACACCAAGAATTATACGTGGAAAACCCGGTAAAGGGAAAAACCATGGTGGGAAGCCTACCCACAATCAAATAATACTTATGCAGTAAGTATGTGAAT
The DNA here is from genome assembly GCF_030272615.1 of Cryptomeria japonica. Classification (NCBI taxonomy): domain Eukaryota; kingdom Viridiplantae; phylum Streptophyta; class Pinopsida; order Cupressales; family Cupressaceae; genus Cryptomeria; species Cryptomeria japonica. Next base: position 486,130,567 of record NC_081412.1, read on the forward strand.
TACGATTGAGGGGCATGCACTTTCAAGAAGGCCAATAGCCTAGAGCACACTGCTCATCACAAAAGGAGCCTCACTGACTACAAAGAAATCCAGACTACAATCCAAAGAAGTGTTGAACTGTAAAAGATAACATCTCCTATGCTTGAGTATAGTTTCGGTTAAGCTCAATACTGGAGGACTAAATCCTCTTACACAAACCCAATTTGATCTCCAATGATCGACCAAATCCTTTGCCTGAATGATATTACATTATTCGCACATTGCATTCATTTCCCATAACCATATATGATCTACAATGAGATCTTACATTTATATATACAAACCCTCAACCATAAATAATTAGGTTGGCCACCAGATAATAAACCAATTACATAATTACAAACCATGTGGGCCTTAGACCAAACAAATAATATCCAACACAAAAGACATCTCGTAAACACATTGAGAGGTCCAATCCACACGTTACATTAAAGTCGGTCCATAACCTAGATCAATTGGGATCCAATATGTGTCCACACGCTATAGCAATGATCTCCATCTGCCAAGTTTCAAACATGATCACCAACAACATCTTGAAACTCCCCCAGAAGCTACAGCAATACCACTTATGAAATTCATCAAAGATCTTCATCAAAAGCTCTGCCGGTGAAACCCTCGCTGGAACCAGAAGCTAGGATTCTAAGCAAATAGGATAGCATCCGATCACTAAACCAAAACCAACTTACTGAATATGAGAATGAGTATCATGAATAAGCCAATTCCATTATCAAATCATACCAGAGCTTACTGGATCATGTCGGATCCAAATCAACTAGAAACCACTCAACCTACTAGGACCAGAAGGGTGTCGATAAAGCATCCAAACAACTAGTGTTGGCATCAATGACAAAATAGAAATACAACACATAATCAATTCCACCAAATGGCCAACACTTACCAACTAGAGAAGTAGAGGGGTTTCTGCTAAATTGATTTGTTCTTCCTCTCCAAACCATACTAGTGTGACCAATTGATGGAGCAAATTGATTTCAGGACATTCTAGCAACATTTCTAACATTGTTCCATGCATGTCTCTGTCTCTCATATTCTCTACTTTTTCCATTCTAACCATAGTTGTTATACCTTACATTTATGTTGAAGGAGTGTGTGTAGGTTCTACCATATGTATGAGAAATTTTCTTTCTACATTCAAATCTCATATGACCAATCTTGTTACAGTTGTAACATGCAACATTTCTATTTCTTAGAGCAAAAAATAGACCCTTCCTATCATACATGGGAGAAGATCTATGCATGAATCTACAACTTGCGATTGTATGTCCATATGGATTACATTTTTGAAAAAATGCCTTTTTATTGTAGAAGTAGTGACTTGACCTATCCTAGACTCATTTCTACATTCAATTGCCCTATGTCCATAACCATTGCATGAGTAGCAATAACCAAGAAAAAAAGACTTGTGACTTACAAATTTGTTTTTCCATGTGTATGGAGATCTTGCAGACTTGTTTGCAACATTCTTTCCTCCTTTATTGCAGATCATGGGATGCTCATTTGCAGTAGTTCATTCAGTTGATCCTTTTTGTCTCCAAACTTGTTTATTCTTGTGAGCAGCGACATATTCTGATCTTCTTCGAGCAGGAGGTCTTTTAGACATTCTTATGTTTTCATTTCTAATGAAACCATAATCATTCAGCTTACTCTTTCTTTTCAGATCAACATGATCCTTTCTTGCAGCTACAGCCTTCATCTTCATATCTTCATCAATAGTAGTCAAGTCCAACTTCTTTCTTGGAGCATTCCTAACAATGAATATCTCTTTATTAAAATTGTTACCTGAGAAAACAAAGTGAATTTCTTTTTTGGAGGTATCCTTGCTTGTGGAGTATTGGCCAACTTCATATCTAGGACCATTAATATCCTTGGAGTGCTTTTGTTTACTCAACATCTTGTCCAAAGCCTTGGTGCTGCCTTCATATTTAATTCTTGTCTTCAACTCATCTTGGCACTTCTCCAATTCCATTGTTAGATTTGCTATTTCATCTTTTAGCTTTTGACACTCTTTTCTTTTAGTCTCCACTTCCAATTCTAACTCCTCATTCCTTTTCTTCTTGGTCTCAAAATTTGATTTTGATTCTTCATTTATCCTTTTAGCATCATTCACTTGTGCTTTCAGATTGGCAATAGTTTGTTCTGATTCTTGAAGACATTTGTTTAATCTATCTTGTTCATCTATACCAGCATTCATATACTTTTTGTATTATTTCCTTACCTTACTAATTTCATCAAGTGCACTCACAAACTCTCCTTCAAGATCCACTTTAGCTTTAGCTTCATCTTTTCAATGCCCTAATCCAAAATGAAAATTCAAAATATACTTTAGCCTGTGAGAGAGAAAAACCAACTATATGTTTTACCAATTGTAAACCTATTCCACAAAATACACTAGCAATTCCTCTGCAAGTTCACGATCACCCGATTGAGGTGAGGAGGCCTGGCAAATAGGTTCTTTGGATTGATCAAAGTGCACAAGTAATTATCAAAAAGTGTAAAGCTCCCATGTAGAACAAAGTTTTTGTTCAGATTGTATTAAATCCATTATCAATTTTTGTATCTTAAAGAAGGAGTTGAAAATGATTGAAACTTCACATTATCGGTACATGTTATACCGATGAGGGCACTTAAACTAACAAAGACCAATTTTGCATTGGGATACCATATACCAATGAGAGAGTGTAGCAAGCCTGAGTTGTACTCATCGGCAGAATTTATAACAATCGAGGAGAAAAGTTAAGGAGAATTCATGCATCGACAAAAACTATACTGATATGACCCATCAACATAGTAAACACTAGCGGCAACAATGGAGAATTGTCTTGTTGATAGTTGATGAGGGTATCGATAAGAGTGGCGAAAAGAAGAGTCCATTAGTATAGCCAAAGTGATCAGTATGTATTAATTTGAGCCACCCAGATGCCCGAAGAAATCATCAGTGAAACATATACCGATGGAACATACTCTATCGGGAAGACTTTGCTTATCGGTATGTTTTATTTTGAATTACCTTGATACTCGATGAAGGAGCGAAATGATTGAGCGGAGTGAAGACACTATCAAGAAGACTCGTGGCGATGAATCCGATTGCATCGGTATAACCAAAGCAATCGATATGTGTTACTTTGAGCCACCCCGACGCCCAAAGAAATCATCAGTGAAACATATACCGATGGAACATACTCTATCAGGAAGACTTCACTTATCAATATGTTTCATTTCAGATTACCCCACACCTGATGAAGGAGTGGACTGATTGAGCGAAGTGAAGACACTATCAGGAAGACTCATGGTGATGATGTCAGTTGCATCGGGAAGAGCTATGCCGATGGTGAAACCCATCGGGGAAACAATGCCTATCGTGATAACACTAAATGAGCTCACTCAACGCTCAATGAGAATATCGGTTTGAGATATACCACTGAGGAGGAAAAGGAGTCATCAGCTTAGGGTATCCTGATAAGAGAAAGTAAGATGTCAAAGCAGATAAAGGGTTGTTCAGAGAGTGATAAAAGGGAAATATTCATCGGGGAGACATATGCCAATGAGTTGTTGTCATATCGGAATTCAAAACCAAAATTTTTAAAAGTCTTCTATTTAATACTTGCAGTAGATGCATCTATGGTCCACATGAGGCAAATTTTATGAGAAGTTCATTATTGCAAAAGAATACGGTGGAACTAGAAATTGCCTTGTCTAAATACTGTGTTGGTGAAAGAAGAATACATAGATAGAACACATTGTGCCTTTCAAAACCAATAGAGGATTGTAATTTCAGAAATGGAAGCTTCGAGTTCAACAAGAAAGAAGAGGGTGCCCAAGAGCCCTAACTCTAAGGTGAAGAAAGGAAAAACTGAAGAGGTGCCTCTGGTCATGAAGTTAAACCAAGACATGATAGACCAAATGTAGGCACTCGGCCCAAAATCCAGAAGGTTGAAGAAGCACCTGTCGGGGAGAGACCATTTAGAAGACAAGTACATAGAGGTAGGAGATGTCTAGACCAAGGTAAGGGGACATGAACTATTTATGTTCCACTATTTGAGAATGAGCAAGGAGATACCGCTCTACAATCCTTGGATGACAAATTTAGGTAAGCTAACAGTCCCCAATATTTTTGTAAACATAAGATTGCTAGAGGTTTTGGTGAGGAATTATAATTTGATGAAGAGGTGCATTCAGCTCCCAAATGGGGAAGCATTTATTAGATTTTCTACCGGTACCATAAATGAGGTTTTCAATTTAGACCCCAGTCCTGATAATCCCTTGTCCTTTGGGGAGTTGGAGGAAGAATACCTCAGAATGGACACTACATATACCGGCTGGAAATTTCCCATTCACAAGAGGTAAGCAAGAAAATTAACAGAGGAAGACAGGCCACCATTCAACATCGATTTGTTCAGACACTACTTGGAGTACACATATATGTCATGTGGGAAAGTAGGAGGGGTGGAGGTGCTTGATCTAGCAAGCATTGGGTCGTTGGTGTTAGCCTATGATATACAAATGTATGAACCTAGGCCTTTTGACTATGCATCATATCTGGTGGAGAGGTTGCACAAAGGTTTTTTAAACCTTAGGGTTGAGGCTCATCCCAATTTGAAATTTTATTCACTATCGATGCATCTAGTATTATTTTATGGATATGTAAAGGGTTTTGGGCCCAAGGGCCTAAAATTAAATACCAAGAATAGGGAAGGTGAGGAGAAGCCCATCTAATTGTGGACATCTCTTTGGGATTCTTGATATATGAGGTCCAACTATATTAAGTTTGAAGAACTTATTGTGATTCCATTGTACTGAATGTATGGGATTTCATGTGAAGGGTCTATCTCTGACGAGATCAAGAGGTTCCTAAGACCTAGGGATTATGATGAAAGACACATTGTTGATCATAACTAGGGGGACTAGTTTGTGAATAAGGATTTTACATGTTTTAGAGTATATGGATTTGAGGGGAGCCCCTACATGTTGCGAAAATTAGTACCAACCAGAATAGCTTATCTAGAGATTGTGAGGCAATTGAGTGTGTACAATGCTAAACATTTTGTAGATATGCATAAGCAAGTCTTCTTGTCTGGGACACTGAGTTTTGGTGATTTCACCATAGTGTCAACCAAAGATTATGAAATAATTGATAAGAAGTCGATAGAAGAGTACAATTTGTTTGAGCATTATGCTAGGAAAAACTATGATCCTGAAGGATACATTCAGTCTTGCAAGAAGAGCCAAAACTTGGGAGGTTATCTTCATGTCAGTATTGAGGCTGGAGATATCTTCAATAACATGGAGGATGTAGAGGCCAAAGAGGTAATTGATCAACTGAATAATGAACTAGCATAAAAGAGATGAAGACTCAAGGAAATTGAAACTAAGGAGGAGGAGGCAGAAAGTGAATCTGATGAGAATGTAGTTGTCTCTAGATGGCAAGTGCAAGAGAAGGAAGAAGATCCAAACATGCAGGGCCAAATAGAGACAGCATTGAAAGTTCATGTTGACTCTCGGTTAGAGGATTTTTTTGCTTTTGTTGCTGATGATGTTTTTATTCATTGCAAAGAATTTAAAACATTCATGTACAATTTTAAAGGGAAGAAATTGAGGGACTCTATTCCCAACATAACACCCAATAATGAGGTTGAGTTGTTAAAGAAATTAAAAGACAAAATTGATGCAGAGATAACCACAATGAACCCTCAAAAGGGAAGGCAACTACTTACAGAGGCTGGGGTGATTTTGTTTCTCGGATGGGACCTCAGTGCTTCTTTTATCTTTGACAGTTTATTGCATTCAAAAAACAAGGAATTCAAATTGAATATACAAGGTGTAAATGATGTATTTATTCGTTCAAGATTTGATCAGGATGAGGAATCTTTGAGGTTATGGGCTCTGTACCCTCCCCAAAATAGACCAAAGATCATTAATTTTGACAATGCCTTTAGCCATATGATGAAACTAAAAGTTAGTGAAATTGATGCAATTGTTTCTGTTGATATTAGAGTGGATATTTTAAAATTTAATAAAAAACAAATGGTCAGAGTAGTGAGGGAGAGGAACCAGTACAAGGCGTTGTATGAAGAAACGCTAAGGAGAAGTGGGCAACATGTGCCAATGGTTCTTACTCTAGATAGCTCTCAATGGAAGAAAAAATGCGAGGTGTTGCAACAAGAAAATAAAATTATATTAAAACAAATGCAAAGTGTGAGGGCAGATACTATTGGTGTATTACTAACTAAAATATTATCCTTTTTAGATAGTGCAATATGTTTTTGATTAAGGAAAATCAGGTTTTAAGGGACCTGAAATCCACTTACATTACGAAAGATGAACAAGAAAGAAACAAGAGAAGATAAGACCAAGACAAAACAACTGCAAAAAACCAGCACAAAAACTAGTAGCTAGGACAAAAGGACAGCAAAGAGCCAATGAGAAACTAGCGTCCAAAACCCAGCATTACAAGTCAAATGAAAACTTTTATAGACTCCTCAGCATTCTGAACCAATAGCATCATGGCCTTAGCGACTTCTCTGAGATCATTGTTCTCTTGTTTCAGCTGAATGTCTTTTGTTTTTGTCTCCATATCAGTGGTGGTTTGCCTGGTCCTTCGCCTCGAGATTTGCTGAGTAGAGATGGAGGTTAGTATATCTTCAATGATTACCAAATCCTTATTCTGATTTTTCCTCTCTAAGTGATCCACCAGGGTATTCATGTTTTGAGAAGAAACTCTCAAGACCTCAAGACTGTGGTTCATGAAGCTTTTCAATGCCTTCTCAGTTTGAGCAACCCGATTGATGATGTTATCGTTATCTGCCTCAGTCTTTTCTTTTACAATTCTAATAACATCCTCTAGATGTTTCAAATCCCCTTTTATCAGGTCTTTTTTCGACCAGTCCTGCATCTCAATTTCCTCCTCAGCTGCACTGGTTTCCACCTCCTCACTCTTTTTCCCCGAATTTTTTTCCTTAATCAAATTGTGTATCTTATTTTCTAGGTCCCTCTGTTTGTTCTGAATGCTTGTTATGTTGTCAATAACCCATTTCTGGAGATTGAAAGACTCCAGTGTGCAATTTCGGGTAGTATTCAAAATAGTATTCGCCAGTGCAATATGTTAGCACATAATTTTTCTATAATTTCCTTTAAAATGTTATTTTTCTATAATTTTCTTAATTATGCTCTTAAAAATGCTATTTTTTATAATTTTCTTAATTATGCTCTTAAAAATGCTATTTTCTATAATTTCCTTAATTATTCTCTTAAAATGCTATTGGAGGTGTTGGCAAAGCAAGGGGAAGAAGCTGAGCATACATATTTTGAAAAAAAAAATAGGCACATATTTATTTGAATTTTTAAAAACCTTCAGTAGAGTAGAACAAGTGCTCCTTGAGGCTCAATTAAGCAAAATGCGTACCTGTTGAGCAACAAGATCTTTCTCTTCTTTCTCCTTGGATTTCTCTTGTTGGACAGTCTCTAACTTGTTCCACAAAATACATGTTCCACAAAATACCTATTCCACAAAATACACCAGCAATTCCTCTACAAGTTCACAATCGCCCGATTAAGAACTAGTTTCCATTGCATTCTTGTAAAGATTATCCTTTTTAGACAGTGCAATATGTTAGCACATAATTTTTCTATAATTTCCTTAAAAATGCTATTTTTCTATAATTTCCTTAATTATGCTCTTAAAAATGCTATTTGCTATCATTTCCTTAATTATGCTCTTAAAATGCTATTGGAGGTGCTGGCAAAGCAAGGGGAAGAAGTTGAGCATACATATTCTGTAAACAAAATAGGCACATATTTATTTGAAATTTTAAAAACCATCAGTAGAGTAGAACAAGTGCTCCTTGAGGCTCAATTAAGCAAAATGCATACCTGTTGAGCAACAAGATCTTTCTCTTCTTTCTCCTTGGATTTCTCTTCTTGAACAACCTCTAGCTTGTTCCACAAAATACACTAGCAATTCCTCTGCAAGTTCATGATCACCCAATTGAGAACTAGTTTCCATTGCATCCTTGTAAAGATTATCCTTTTTAGACAATGCAATATGTTAGCACATAATTTTTCTATAATTTCCTTAAAAATGCTATTTTTCTATAATTTCCTTAATTATGCTCTTAAAAATGCTATTTGCTATCATTTCCTTAATTATGCTCTTAAAATGCTATTGGAGGTGCTGGCAAAGCAAGGGGAAGAAGTTGAGCATACATATTCTGTAAACAAAATAGGCACATATTTATTTGAAATTTTAAAAACCATCAGTAGAGTAGAACAAGTGCTCCTTGAGGCTCAATTAATCAAAATATATACATATTGAGTGCAACAAGATCTTTCTCTTCTTTCTCCTTGGATTTCTCTTCTTGGACAACATCTAACTTGTTCCACAAAATACCTATTCCACAAAATACACCAGCAATTCCTCTATAAGTTCACGATCACCCGATTGAGAACTAGTTTCCATTGCATCCTTGTAAAGATTATCCTTTTTAGACAGTGCAATATGTTAGCACATATTTTTTCTATAATTTTCTTAATTATGCTCTTAAAATGCTATTGGAGGTGTTGGCAAAGCAAGGGGAAGAAGGTGAGCATACATATTCTGTAAACAAATAGGCACATATTTATTTGAATTTTTAAAAAACGTCAGTAGAGTAGAACAAGTGCTCCATGAGGCTCAGTTAAGAAAAATGCATACATGTTGAGAAACAAGATCTTTCTCCTTGGATTTCTCTTCTTGGACAACCTCTAACTTGTCCTTAATAAGCTCATCAACTATTGTCGTGTATTCTCGAATGAACTTTGAAAAAGATTTTTTTTGAATATTATTATTTAATTGTGCAAAAGATTTAAAATATTTATTAAAGAGAAACTTAAAATATTCACAAAATCATCAAGTATATCAAGAACCTGAAGCAGGTATGGAAACACAAAGTCAATCATATTATTCATCCAGGAAAGTTCCAAAGGCACATCTAGTCTGATCAAGTTATAGCATATGAACAAGCATTAAGAAAAGCATTCTTTCCTACCCTGCAGTTCCAAATTGAAAAAGTAAGCCCCATTTCAATGCCCCAATCCAAAATGAAAATTCAAAATATACTTTACCCTGTGAGAGAGAACAACCAACTATATGTTTTACCAATTGTATACCTGCTCCACAAAATACACCAACAATTCCTCTGCAAGTTCACAATCACTCGATTGAGATGAGCAGGCATCGGGATACCATATACCGATGAGAGAGTGTAGCAAGCCGAAGTTGTACTCATCAGTAGAATTTATACCGATCAAGGAGAAAAGTTGAGGATAATTGATGCATTGGCAAAAACTATACCGATATGACCCATCGACATAGTAAACACTAGCGACAGCAGTGGAGAATGGTTTTGCCGATAGCCAATGAGGGTATCAGTAAGACTTATACCGGTAAGAGTGGCGAAAAGAAGAGTCCATCGGTATAGCCAAAGTGACCGGTATGTGTTACTTTGAGCCACCCCGACGCCCAAAGAAATTATCGGTGAAACATATACCAATGGAACATACTGATGGACTTGAAAAGCACTGAGAGGGGGGGTGAAACAGTGACACCAAAAATAAAACTACTTCAAACACTAACCGGTAGATGAAATTAACAAAACTTTTAAACACAATGCATGCAATCCAAAATGATATAACAACATCCACAAAAAGTAAAGCATCCACCATAACAAAAGTGTTTGTACATGGAAAACCCAAATAGGTAAAAACCATGGTGAGATGGAACTCACAAGTTAGCTATCTGCATAATAGATAATTGACTGGTTAAGGTCTACAAAGTGCTTTGCTAGGAGCGAATCTTGTTAGAGATCCCAAAGCTTGATTAGAAGCTTACACCTTGTTAAAGGTAGTACCCTATCAGGAGTAGCCTCGGTGGAGGATTTCTGAATCCAAACTAATGGATCACCCTGTTAGAGGATTTATACATTGAAGCTTGTTAGAGCTTACTCGGTTAGGGGATTTGACTTTGTTGTAATTGTTAGAAAACAACATGATTGGTTTTATCTATCTGAGTAGCACAATACTTGCTTGATCGGATCCTTCTAAACATATTCAACACTGCTCTTCTGCATACTCTACAACTTAACTCTTTTGACCTTGACACATAACATAACACTTTCACTTATATCAAATAATTCTTTGTGATGTCAATATATAGACCTTATGATTTCATGTCCGCCTTAAGAAATCATAACACAATTTCCTAGGTGTAATGTATCTGGACAAGTGATCATAACTCATCACAAAAAAAATTACCATCAAGCAGTCGGTGCTAGTAACTCATCACGATCTATGGTAACTCAACACAAAATTACCAAATATCGGTTTGAGTAAAACATATGAACCGTTATCCTTGAATCTCCTATCATGATCTCCGCTTGATCTCCATCTTGATCTTCATCTTGATGCCGACTTAGTATAACCACAGGTTGTCTCTTATGCACATACTGGTTATCACAAAGTACCAGTTAGAGATTAACCACTAAATATACCAAATGATAGTGTAAACAATTAAAGTTACACCGGTAGTCAATATAATCATATGTGTGTGTGTGTGAGTGTTTCATCAATGACAACATATGATGAATACATTACAATCATCATCAAGCCAACACATACTCTATTGGGAAGACTTTGCTTATCGGTATGTTTTATTTCAGATTACCCCAATATTTGATGGAGTGGACTAATTGAGCAGAGCGAAGACACTATCAAGAAGACTGATGGCGACGAAGCCGATTGCATCAGGAAGATCTATGTCGATGGTGAAGCCCATCAGGGAGACAATGCCTATCGTAATAACGCTAAATGAGCTCACCCAACACCCAATGAGAATATCAGTTTGCGATATACGGATGAGGAGGAAAAGGAGTCATCGGCTTAGGGTATCCCGATAAGAGAAAGTAAGATGTCAAAGTAAATAAAGAGTTGTTTAGAGAGCACCAAAAGGGAAATATTCATTGGGGAGACATGTCGATGAGCCATTGTCATATTAGAATTCAAAAACAAAATTTTTAAAAGTCTTATATTTAATACTTGTAGTAGATGCATCTATAGTTCACATGAGGCAAATTTTATGAGAAGTTCATTATTGCAAAAGAATACGGCGAAATGAGAAATTGCCTTGTCTAAATATTGTGTTGGTGAAAGAAGAATACACAAATAGAACACATTGCATGTTTGAAAAATAGAGCAGAGGATTGTCATTGCAAAAATGGAAACTTTGAGTTAAACAAGAAAGAAGAGGGCGACCAAGAGCCCTGACTCTAAGGTGAAGAAAGGAAAAACTGAAGAGGTGCCTCCAGTCAGGAAGTTAAACCAAGACATGATAGACCAAATGCAAGCACCCCGCCCAAAATACAGAAGGTCGAAGCAGCACCTGTCAAGGAGAGACCAATTAGAAAACAAGTGAAGAGAGGTCGGAGATGTGTGGACCAAGGTAAGGGGACATGAACTTTTTATGTTCCACTATTTGAGAAGGATCAAGGAGATGTCTCTCTACAATTCTTGGCTGACAAATTTAGGTAAGCTAACAGTCCCCAATGTTTTTGTAAACATAAAATTGCTATAGGTTTTGTTGAGGAATTATAATTCGGTGAAGAGGTGCATTCAGCTCCCAAATGGGGAAGCATTTATTAGATTTTATGCGTGTACCATAAATGAGGTTTGCAAATTAAACCCTAGTCCTAATAAGCCCTTGTCCTTTGGGGAGTTGGAGGAAGAATACCTCTGAATGGACACTACATATACCGGCTAAAAAATTTGCCATTCACAAGAGGCAGGTAGGAAAATTAACAGAGGAAGACAGGCCACCATTCAGCATTGATTTGTTCAGACACTACTTGTAGTACACATATATGTCATGTGAGCAAGTAGGAGGGGTGGAGGTGCCTGATTTGGCAAGCACTAGGTCATTGGTGTTAGCCTCTGATATACAAATGTATGAACCTAGGCCTTTTGACTATGCAACATATCTGGTGGAGAGATTGCATGAATTTTTTTCAAACCTTAGGGATGATACTCATCCCAATTTTAAATTTTATTCATTATTGATGTATCTAGTGTTATTTTATGGATATGTAAAGGGTTTTTGGCCTGAGGACCTAAAATTAAATACCAAGAACAGGGAAGGTGAGGAGTGTCCCATCTAATTGTGGACATCTCTTTGGGATTCTTGATATATGAGGTCCAACTATATTAAGTTTGAAGAACTTATTGTGATTCCATTGTACCGAATGTATGGGATTTCATGTGAAGGGTCTATCTCTGACAAGATCAAGAGGTTGCTAAGACCCAGGGATTGTGATGAAAGACACATTGTTGATCATAACTGGGGGGACTGGTTTGTGAATAAGGATTTTACATGTTTTAGAGTATATGGATTTGAGGGGAGCCCCTACACCCTGTGAAAACTAGTACCTGACATAATAGCTTATCTAGAGATTGTGAGGCAATTGAGTGTGTCCAATGCTAAACATTTTGCAGATATGCATAAGCAAGCCTTCCTACATGGGACAGTGAGTTTTGGTGATTTCACCATAGTGTCAACCAAATCTTATGAAATAGTTTATAAGAAGCTGGTAGAAGAATACAATTTGTATGAGCATTATGCCAGAAAAAACTATAATCTTGAAGGATACATTTCGTCTTGCAAGAAGAGCCAGAACTTGGGAGGTTATCTTCATGTTAGTATTGAGGCTGAAGATATCTTCAGGAACATGGAGGATGCAGAGGCCAAAGAGGTAAATGATCAACTGAATAATGAACTGGCAAAAAAGAGACAAAGACTCAAGGAAATTGAAACTAAGGAGGAGGAGACAGAAAGTGAATCCGATGAGAATGCAGTTGTCTCTAGATGGAAAGTGCCAGAGAAGGAAGAAGAGCTAGACATGCAAGGCCAAATAGAGACAACATTAGAAGTTCATGTTGACTCTCAGTTCAAGGAGTTTTCTGATTTTGTTGCTGATGATGTTTTTATTCATTCCAAGGAATTTAAAACATTCTTATACAATTTTAAAGGGAAGAAATTGAGGGACTCTATTCCCAACATAAAGCTTGATAATGAGGCTGAGTTGTTAAAGAAATTAAAAGAGGAAATTGATGCAGAGATAACCACAATGACCCCTCAAAAGGGGAGGCAACTTCTTATAGAGGCTGAGGTGATTTTGTTTCCGGGATGGGACCTCAGTGCTTCTTTTATCTTTGATAGTTTATTGCATTCAGAGAACAAGGAATTAAAATTGGATATACACGGTGTAAATGATGTATTTATTGGCTCAAGATTTGATCAGGATGAGGAATATTTAAGGTTATGGGCTCTTTACCCTCCCCACAAGAGACCAAAGATCATTGATGTTGACAAGGCCTTTGGCCATATGATGAAACTAAAAGCTAGTGAAATTGATCCAATTGTTTATGTTGATATCAGAATGGATATTTCAAAATTCAATAAAGCACAGAAGGTTAGAGTAGTGAGGGAGAGGAACTAGTACAAGGCATTGTTTGAATAAATGCTAAGGAGAAGTGGGCAACATGTGCCAGTGGTTCTTACTCCGGATAGCTCTTAATGGAAGAAAAAATGCAAGGAGTAGCATCAAGAAAAAAAAAGGGATATTAAAACAGATGCAAAGTGTGAGGGCAGATATTGTTGGTGTATTACTAACTAAAAGATTTGAGGTTTTACAAGGCTTTGTGAAAGAATTCTAGACAGTGTTGCAAATGAACATGGACAATGCAGTTTCACACAACAAAATTTCAAATAGATTGGGAACAAGGTTGCATGATAAAACAATGGCCAAAGCAGAAACAAAAGAAATTGTAAAAATAAAGAGGTTGCTAGCTAAACACAATAAATTTGATGAAGAATTATAATTTGAATATGATGAATGCAAAGACACTGTTCAACATGGTTTCCCAGAGTTAATTGATCAGAAGGGTGAGGTAAAGGATAAAGATGTATGGATCTCAGAATGTCATAGTCTTCTCAATGTCACCCTTGATATTGCCCAAATTAATGGAATTGAATTGAAATGGACTGTGAAACAGATGGAAAACTTTGTCACGCTAGAATTCATTGTCAGAGATATCATCCACAATGCAAACACATATAAGTCAAAGAAGTACTTGGAGCATATCCAGAAGTGCAGCAAGATGCTGGGAGACCAGACCTGATGTCTAAGTTGGAGCCCAGAGTCATGTTTTTCTATGTTTTTATAATATGTTCATATTGTAAAGACAATATTTAGGAAGTTAGTTTGTAGTTAGTTTTAGTTTTAATGAAAGGGTATGTTGTTTCACTTTCAAACTGAATCATCATCTATAAATGGAGGATCTTTTAAAACAAGTGGGGGAGATACCTCAAGTTTTATGATCTTATCAGTTCCATGTGATAAATCTATTTTATTAGACTGTGTCAATGTGCTATCTTATGCTATTGTGATTGAGACTAATTTCCAGTTTGAGCATCAGTTTGAAAGGTTGGTCGGTAAGTTTCAAATTGTCTTATTGGTCTTTCAAAGCAAAGTTAAAATTCAATAAGAATAACTGCATTTTATATTTCAGTTACAATTCATATAGATGCTTTCTATGTGATGGTCTTGTTTTGAAAACAAGTTATTAAAACTGTATCCATGGTTATATGTAGGATCTTTCAATTTGAAATAGTATGAAATCAGTAAGGGATGAAGGCATTGGTCTGTTGTTGATCTAATATAATTAAATAAAGTATTTTCAGAAGCAATCTTCATCAAGGAATCATACGTTTAATTTATACAGGCACAACTTCATAAACATTTATAAGTAAGCATTTCATAATTTTCAGCAATCAATAAATATAACCAAACATAATTCAAGAATCATTTCCTCCTCAAAAATTCGTTGTAGAAAAGCCTTTAACCAGAATTCAAGAAGTTCATGTTTCTCAACCTAATTGAAATTGAAGATCATTATAAAACTATTCAAATGCTAAATTACATCCCACTTTAACTTAAATGAAAGAACAAATAGAGAAGTTCCTCTCACCCTCTGAGCAAGCCCTATCTGATCAAAGTTATCATGCATATCTATATATTCTCGAAGCCTATCATAATCTTCCTCTTCTACATAAATTTCATTCAAAGCCTCATTAACAACAACTACATTGTTGCTCTGTACTGTAACCATGTATGCCTAAACAAGATGGAGATGTCTAGTGTGGATAACAAATACAACGAAACAAAAGATATTCATGAAATTTTTCCAAACCAAATAGCTGCTAAAGTGAACACCTAGAAAAAAATAATACCCAAGTGAAAGACATCTCGGTAATCCTAAAAATAGTAACAGGAAAAAAAGAGTTTAGAGTCATACCTTACGCATGATGTCAACCACTAGTGTTTGGTCTACCCTAAGGGCAAGAACATTCAAGAGGTCATTAATAAGATCTGGGTGTTCTTGCAAATAAAAGTGTACAACTTTGTAGTACAATTCAACATTGGCCACTTTAACTACAACATCTTTGAATTGCATATGATCCCATACCTCTGGAGAATGGTTCATGATAGTAGTGGCAGCATTATCATATTCATCATCTTGAATATATAAATATGTAAGTTCCCTCCAGTGTTGTTGCTCATCACAAACACGGATATGAGTTCATCAAAGTGACCCCTGTTTTGATAGTAATCACTGGCCTCTTCCAATTCATCCACCTGGAATAAAAAATGAATGTCAAAACACAAAAAATATAAATTTCTCATCTTCAAAGTTACACATAACACTACAGATGAACCTTCCCAGATTATCATGAAAAAAAAACTTAAAAAACAAACCACTTACTTGTGGTGTTGTTGTTTGTGTTGGCTCTGTTGGACCCTGCAATTAAGATTCAATATACATTATTCAATAAGATTAACTGTACAACATAATGAAATATTGAAAAGCATGTTATCTTATTGAGATTTGTTTGGTTTTGAGAATAGTTTAATATTCTCTACTTAATAGGGCCAACCATGTGAAGGTGCAAGCTCATTTGGGTCCTCCCCCTAACATCACTCTAAATTCCCTGTTAACATCTAACATTCATTCATTGTTTCATCCATTAATAAAATATAACATTCATTCATTATCACATAACGTTCAATAACACATAACATTCATTAACACTCATTAACATGCAACATTCATCAATATTAATTAACACATAGCATTCATGAACATTCATTAGCACATAATTACATTCATTAACACATAAAAATCAGTCATTATCAAATAATGTAGATTAAAATCAATTTTTTTTTAATTTTTTTTGAAGCTATGAAAATTCTAAGTGGGGCATCATTTTCTTCGTCATTTCCCCCCTCTTCAGTTGTTCTGCCCTCTGCTCGTGATCTCGATGTTTGCCTAGTCCTCTTCTGAGGACGAGGACACTGATGCAAAGGGGGATCCTCTGTAATAACAAAGAAATGGGTTAAATACAAATCATTTTTTATTTTTGTTACAAGAATTTCATTAATTTAAAGAACATAATCATGGCGCTCTTTACCTGATGGGGCCACATCATCTTCAAAATCATTTTGTCTAGCCTCAACCTCAACATGTTGAATACCCTCTAGATTCTCTGGAGTTGAAATACAAAAGGTTACATTAATCAATACACCAATTGCAATTAAATATGTTTAAAGGAATAATAGTGGTCCTCTTTACCTGAATGGGGAACATCACATTCCTGATGTTGTCTACCCTGATCATGCTCCACTTGGTCACCACCAACTACATGCTCTAAAATATTAACAAAAAAGGTTACATTAATTTCTACACCAATTACAATTTAAGATGTTTATTTGTATTAAAAATTACATTAAAAAAATTGAATAGCAAATGAATACCTCCACTACTGGGATGCACATCCGGACCTTCATGTGGAGGTTGTGTTCCATGATTATCAGGCCGCATTCCAATGTCATGTGCATTGTTATAATTTCTTGCTTAATTAAAACAAATAAATTCACTTTATGTTGGAACTTAACATCAAATATATTACTGGTAAGGTATTCAATTTGAAATTATTTTCATATAGCTTATTTACCTGTATGAAAAATGCACTAGAATCTCGTGTTTGCCCACTCAATTCTCGTAGCCATTCAGCCACGACTGTATAGCCTTTTTGGTAGGCAATTCTCTTGTCATCTTTTGTGGGCGCTCTATTGAAATCAGAGCCTTGCATTTTTGCTTAGTATCGTGAATTTTACTTGTATTGTTTGATAAAAAAAAATTGTTTGCAATTTATAAATATTTTGATGCGATATTTCATTTACTAATTCTTACAATTCGTTCGACAACTTTCATATAACCACTAGAGTCGAGTTTGTGTTTCCTGTGCTTTTCTTGTCTTGCCTTGGTTGCCTTTGACGTGTCACTCAGTCTATGAAAATTTTGAAATATGTTAGATTATATAAATATAAAGAGTAATTAGTACATAATTACATTCTTAATAGTATCACATACCTTCTTCTAGTGTCTAGTGGTGTATTTCCTTTTTTCCTTTCAATTCTCTCCTTTGCATCCAAAATCAGGTCCTTCCACTCCCTCTCTGGAATCATGGGGGGACACTCGTACTTTACGTTCTTCTCTAAATGTGTCGTGTACTGGTCCCTCACATACTTTAGATATGTGCAATCTTTTTCAAGGAGCTTGGTTTTGTCGAATGTGTCATTTTCGAAACAACTCAAACATACGGTTTGTGAGTTCATCTTTTAACCTATTTTCTTGGTCATTCCACCTTTTAAGAAAAACAAACCTATTAGATTCATAAATGAACTGAAGCTACCTTTAATATAGTTCAAGAAATGGATCAAAGGAAAACTATTCTAGAAATGATGTGAAATAAAAATAGTGGATTAGGGTTAGTTCACATATGATGTTCCACCTTTTACATATGGTGGGCCCAAACATCTGCAATGCAATGTCATTAATATTTTTATAAAAAAATATCATTTCCTGCAAAAAAAATCATGGGATAATTATTCCAAAATGAGTGATCAGTAAGTAAATTATAATTACACTATATATAATAATAATTTTAAGGTACCTGGAACCTTCTATATCTTCAAGGGAATCAATTCTTCGTCGCTCACCACCAATGTGGTCTGCAACGTTCCCATACTAGCAATACAAGAAGACCCAGGAAATGATGGTATGTTATCACTAGTATTTTCCTCTGGCACATCCTCATGTGCATCTCTTGCTGCAGAAAATGAACCCACTATGAAATGCTCCCAAGAAAGAACACTTCAAGGAAAATAAACACATAACAAAAGAGAGAGCAAAAGAGGGATCTACCAATAGTGGGTGGGTCAACATGACGAGCAGTAGAGGACGTCTGCATGTTGCCTATTGCCGACATTACAATCGGCAATACATATGGGGATAACCTCGAACAAGGTGGCCTTTCTACATGAACATTGGCAACACCTAAAGAATAATACATTAAATATTTGAAAAATGCAAGAATTGTAAACAAGGATGAACCTTTATTAAGAGTTGTAAAGAAATATGAACCTTTATTAAGTGTTTAATGCTAATCTTAATGATACAACAGTATGAAGGAGAATAAGGAAAGTAGGTTTTGATGCAGGACAAAGGTATGGAAATTTGTGACAAGAGGGAAATGTAAGTGATAAACTAGTATAGTCCTTACAAAAGATAGTCCATGGAATCTATTTATTTAGATTGCTTCAATGTGCTATCTCATGTTGTCAAACTTCACGTTGTCTTATTGGTCTTTGTAATGTCCCTACTTTGAAATATAATTTAATAATAGTAAATTAAAATACAAGTGATCAGATCAGATCAAATGAGAACTTCTAATTATGCAACTAAATACTTTATTAACAGTTTAATAAATTATTATTACAATCATATATACACACAAAACTTGTTTTTGATGAAGGGTTCAACAAAAGTGGAGAGGAGTTGACTTCGGTAAGTAACAAACACAAAAGTAAACTTTATACAATCTTGTCTATTTGCTAATTTTATTTTTTAGGGGTTAATTTTGTACTAATTTAAAATTTGTTTTCATTTTTTTAGATGACAAAACCTTTGGTAAGGCTTCTTCGTATGGTGGATGGAGAGGGCATGCCAATGGGTTTCATTTATGACGCCATGGATAGGAACAAAGAGGTTATTTCACATTACTATCATGGAAATACAAGAACATGTGAAATCCTTTGGTGCATCATTGATCGTAGGTAGACAAACCAACTCTACCAACCGATACATGCCTTCACCTACTTCTTTAGCCCAAAATTCTACTTCTCTGATTCATTTAGGGATGGTGAGGAGGTCATGGTAGGTGTTATTGCATGTATTCATAAGATGGCACCTGCTCCTGAATTGAGAGACAAGGTTCTTGATGAGTTGGAGGTGAGATTTGACATTTGCAATTGCTCTATCTTTATTCATGAATTTGGAAATGTTCATTATTGAATTTGAGTTTGACACTTTGACTATCTATTTATGAATTTGGAAATGTTCATTGTTCAGAATCTACAAGAGTGCAGAGGGGAGACTCTTCTCATCACAACTAGCAATTGCTATGAGAGGAAAACAACAACCAAGTAAAAAATTTAGTAACTTAGTTCAATATTGCAAGAAAAAAACTACAAACTTGATTGTTATATTTTTTTTCTCAATTCTAATATTTCTAAATGTTTTTTGTAGATTATGGTGGGAGAATTATTGTGTTGACACACCTAATCTTCAAAAGATAGTTGTCTGTGTTTTGTCTCAGCCATGTAGTGCTTTTGGGTGTGAATGAAATTGGAGTGGAGCATTCACACAAAGAAGAGAAATAGATTGACACAGAAGCGGCTCAATGATCTTGTCTTCATTCTATAAAACCTTCACCTTCGAGTTAGAAAGGTGGAGGGTGTTTCACATGAGGCCATTGACTTGGATGAAATTCATCCATATGGTGATTGGACAGTGAATGAACAAAATGATGGTGATGATGTCCTCCTTACCGAAGAAGAAATTGCAGAAATAGAGAGAGGAGCAACACAAGAAGCAGAAGGAGCAAGATTGGATGAAATGGAGGATGAAGTTGAGGATGAAGATGAGGACTTTGATTTTGAAGAAGAATCATCTCACCATTTAGATACCACAAGACCCACTACTACTACTTCTAGCTCAAGGCCTGAAAAATTGAGCTATATTAGGAGAAAAATAGAGAGGAAGATGTAGTTTTATCTTTAGTTTGTTCATTGTTGTTTTTCACATTTGGATTTGGACATATCATTATATGTAATTTTGTAAACATTTATAAACTTATGGCGCTATTATACATTTTAGAGTTGAAACTATGAGTATGAATGAGGAAATTTCAAATATTGTGTGTTTGTAGATCATATGACATGTGTAATGTTTCAAAAATGGCTCTTATGTTCTCTAAATGCATTAATTTCTTTTTTTCTTTTTTTGTAAAACTACAAAAAAAAAATTTGCCGAGTCTTTCACGAGTCTAAGTTTGAGTCCAAATTTTTGGTTTGTCGAGTCTATGGCGATTTCGAGTTTTAAAACTTTGAAATCAACTACATTATGAATTAGGTGTTCTTACATCGCGCAAAACTCTAAAACAAAATGTCAAGGCTATTATGAACTATATATTATCAATATTTAAATTAATGAATGTATTGCATTATTAGTAAGTTTTACCAAACTCAATAGGGGTTAACCCTACAGTGCAGTGGTAGTTGTAATCCATGTTGATGCGGAAGGTTGTGAGTTCAATTCCTTGCAGGTCCCCCACTCAGGCGTGTGCATGATGGAAGGTGGAGGGTTGGTCAAAGACTTGACCATCACTAGTTTACATGCTTCGCTAGTGTTTATACCAACGCAAGGGGTTTCTTCAACAGGTTGGCAATTTAGTTCGAACGTGGTGATCCTTCACAGGGGTGTTAATATCCATATTCGACGACCCAACCCTGTTGGCGGTGACCAAGGTGGAATGAAGGCACACAGAGTGATAAGGTGGGGATGCATAAGGAGTGATGGTGTGGAGAGATAATAAGCGAGAGATATAAGGAGACAGTATGGAGAGATAAGGAGTGGAGAGATAAGGAGTTTGGATGGAGAGATAAGGCGTTTGGAGAGATAAGGTGTCTGGAGTGATAAGGATGATCAGAGCAATGAGGTGTGATTAACAATGGAGGTGTTAATACCTCATCTTTCAAGATAATGTATTCAAGGATGGGATTCCCCTTTGTGACCCCACTAGTTCGTAGCTCTAGTCAAAAGCAATTACCGATAATTTTTTTTTTACCAAACTCAATATACATTACACAAACTAATTTTTAAGCATATTGTAATGACATTAATTAATTATCAGCAACAGCGATTATTATTTCTACTTTAAAACATTTTGCTAATGAAAATTATTTAATAGACAACTCTTGTTAAATATATAAATCAAGCACCATCAGAACATGAAAAGTATATTGATAATTTATTTACTATCTAAAATCACATTATTCAATAAATATAATCACTTTCTCTAACATTTATATATTTATTTTTTATAAATAGTTTCATTTTGAAGAATTAACAAAAACAAAAAACCATACCTTCCTAAATATAAAAACTAATCCCAAAAAGAATTATGATGATTGAAATCGAAATTATACGAGCAAATTGTTTCTTGACTCGAACAAAAAGTAAACAAGGACAAAGAAAAAAAACAATTTAAAACAAATAATTGATCTCATTATAGTCAAAATTTCCAATTGACTTTCTAAAAATTTACAAATTCCTATTTAACACTCCACAAAAGGCAGAATTTTACATGGAGAGTCATACAGCATAAAGACTTCAAAACAATTTCCATGTTCTAGAATTTGAAGGGCAATTAGAATGTTGTAAAATATTAAAAATAGTGTACTTATATCAATTTTTTATTAAGTTTGGTTTATTATATTTTTATATTTAGTTTGGTTAAGTTCATAAAGTGATTTTTTGTTTTTTATATTAATGTTTATACAATTATTATTATATTCTTATTTTTATATACATATACATATATACACACATACACATATATGTTTCTAAATAGTTTGATATTGACCTAGTTTAGTATTAAGATGTGTAGGAATAAACTTAAAATCTATTCATTTTTGTAATTAAATCTCGAGTCCTCATTTTTTTCTATAAGCAATTATGAGTCGACTCGACATATAATAGTTCAATATATTTATATGATATGGTATTTGAAGTTATTCAAAATGTAAATAATTCATGTGCAAAGAAAAGATTAGATAATTAGAGTGCACTTTGATTTTTAAGGACAATAAAGAAATAGACGATCCATATCATCTTAGGGTTCATCTACATGTATGTGTAACATGTCTTCGATATTGTTTGTTGTCATTAATCTTACCTATTAAGGATTTGACCTAAACAAACTTGTTCACCTACTAAATCAAAAAAAATCCTAAATAGTATCCCTAGACACAACCTTGACAAATTTACTTAGTAAGAGGATGAAAGCAACCAAATCTTTAACCACATAATCTACTAGATCAATCCTTGGCATCAAAACTCACTTTTGCACAATAGTTAAGATCAACCTTGCAATGTTTGAGATCAACCTTTGTTATTTTTTGTGCCAATTTATTTTGTAAGACAATCATGAAACCAAGATCATTATTTTTTGGAGGTGGTGTATCAATTTAGAGCATCATCGACATCATTCTTCCAACATTGATTTCAACGCAAAGTACTCATATCCATCACATCTAATTTCCATGTATTCAATATAGTTATTTGTCCCAACCACTCAATCTAGGTTGATTTATGCTCAAAATTGGTTGCATTGTGTGATTAAACTAGATTGTTTATGTAGTGCAATTTTATTTCTTTGCATTTATTGATGAACTCAACTTATCTTACACCCTTATGGTTTTGCCTCCTAAATCTTGATTTTTCATATATAATTTTTTTGAGTATTTTATCTTATTTCCATATCTAATTAGAGTTTGATTTCCCTTTCCTATTTATGCTCTATAGCTTTGTCTTGATACTTGTTCTTATTTAGGGGAAACCTATCCTATATTGGGAAATATTCCTTATTTATATGATACTTTAACTACCAAACCATTCATTGAGGATAAAAACATATTAGTTGTTGGAGGTATCTTTGATATGGAGATGGATAAGTTAGATGAAGAGAAGGCATTGAAAATTTGGCAACATTTGAATGATTCAATATGTCAAAATTTCATAAATATGATGGTGATTGATATGCATAGACTTTCCAAGACATGTTCCTTATATCTAAGAACAATGTTGTGCATAGTAATATCATTTGCCTTGATGGTAAACCTATAAAACACAAGATATGAAAATGCATAAAAAATAACATTAATTATTAAAGAGGAACTTGAGAATATGTGGAAAGTTGGTTTCATTAAAAATATTGATTGTTGTTTAGGTATTTCTTATATCATACCTGGAGCTAAACCTAATAGGCATGTTCATGTATGAACTAGTTTTAGAAATATAAATAAAGTATCACCTAACAATGACTTCACGTTACCTAATACTAGTATGATTGTAGATATAAGGTTGGGCTTGAGATTTCATCCATCATGGATGAATTCTTGGGATATAATTAAATTTTGTAATAATTCCCAATACTGCCATAAGACCATTACTCCATGGAGAATATTTATTATATTGTCATGTCATTTGGATTGAAGAATATAGATGCAACTTATCAAAGAGATGTGACTATAATCTTTCATGATCTAAAATACAATAGCCTAGAAGTTTATGTAGCTATAATTTTAAGAAAATCCAAGAAAGGCGCTAATTGAATACGAGACATAAGGACTATCTTTAAACTATTACAATAATATAAGGTAAGAATGGATCCTATGAACCATATATTCTTAGTGTAGATAATGATTGGAATTTGTTGAATCTAAAAGAGGCATTTAAATCCATACTAAGAAAATAATGTAATTTTTAATATACCTCGACCTAAAAATATTTCACAACTTTATAACCTTCAAGGAAATGTACAATCCATCCAATGCTTTATTGCCTAACTAATTGATATAATTGATGTTTCACCAAAGTCTTCAGCGAGGATGTTAAATTTTAATGGGATATAAAGTGCTAAAAATAGTTGGATGATATGAAACAATATTTGATGAATACATTAATACACATGCCTATCATCCATTGCAAATATTTATTTCCACTATTGAGTCTCACATTGGTGAGTTACTAGCACAAAATAAACAACAATGATAAAAACATGTTGTCTACTAATATTGTTGTATATTGTTATATTACAAGAATAGATACAACCCATGTGAAAACTTTACCTATCTACCATCTTATCATCACAAAATCTAAGACATTATGTATGTTTTATACAAAAGCTTATGTGATTATCGAAGGGGATTCTAATAAAATATATGATTTCTAAAGCTCTTGACATGTCATATGTTGGATCATGTTATTTACATAAATTAATATAAATTTTAATAATAAAATAATCTATTAAGGTTCAAGTTATAGTGAACTAATTAGTTGACACTCTATCCTCCACCCTTAGTTATGCATCATTTATGGATAAGCACATGGTCACTATTAATTCCTCATCTCCATAGACTACGTTTGTTGATGGTTCTCAATGTATAACTAGTTTAGGAGTTAGGATTATATTAATTCCACCTAGAGGAGTCTTGATTCATTTATCATATAGACTTAATTTTTAATCCACCAATAACATTGTTGAATATGAAGAATTAATAACAAGACTTGGAGTAGCTTCTAAATTGAAAGTTAAAAACATTAGTATTCATGGTGATTCACAACTAGTTGTTCAACAAATTATAGGGTATTATAAAGCTAGGGATTCTAACTTCTTAAGTATCATGATATATCCCTACAATTGTTAATACTTTTGAATCATACACAATTGATACTCTTACTACAAAAAACAATAGACAATGATGTTAATGTTGGATTACCAATGATCATTGATAATGGTGTTCCTAGAATTTGATATAGTATTCATATAGCCTCTATAAACTAGGATTTTTTATTAGTATCTACCATATGGATTGGTGAAAAATGGTTTAATGGCATTTATAACTATCTTGATTTGAAGACCTTCTCTCCCAATTATTTTAAGAGTGCTCATGTATACATTAAAATAATTAGTTGCTAAATAATTTATCACAGCTATAATCCTGTATAGACATTGTTACAATGGTCCACTACCTGCCTTGATGATAATGGGCCCATGAGTTCATATGTAGTGACCATGCCAAAACTAAATTATGAGTTCAAAATATTTTACTAATGAAATCTTATGGAGTAAAAAGGAGAACGATTCATATTATTTTCTCCAAAATGTGCAACATGTTGCAGATATGGTGTCATCATACTATGTTGTCATTGATGTCAACCCTCTGTGTGTTGTATTGTCATTGATGCTTAAGCTTGTATGTTGATGGTGTATTGGACATAATAAGGTATTGTGTATATTTGTTGTCAACAAAAGAACTGATGTTGTAAACCATGCTCAGTGCAAAAATCTCTGAAAGCCTGATTCACATACTCTCCCCCATTATCTGTACGTATCTGCCGAATAGAAAAACTAGACTGCTTCTCTACAAATGTCTTGAAGATTCAAAATGAATCAAAGACATCATATTTGTACTTAAGAAAGTACACCCATGTGCGTCTAGAGAAGTCATCAATAAATGTGAGTACATACTTGGCCCCAAAAAAAGAAGGAGTAGGGAATGACATGAGGTCACTGTGAATCAACTCCAAAGGTGCCAAAGCATGAGGGGCTCTTCCCTTCGGAAATGGATCCTTGTGATGCTTTCCAAGCACACAACCATGACAAACACCATCAGTGCAGGAAATCGATGGGAGCCCAAGAATAAGTTCTTGTGTACTCATCTGCTGAAGATATCTATAATTGACATAGCCCAAGCGCTCATGCCAAAGCTTACTCATTGAATCTGCATGTGCTATAAGAGATGAACCTTTACCCGCAGAGGGCTCAAATCCATCAAATCTATAAAGATGAGATGCAGTATCAACACTCCAAGTAGCCACAACCAAATCAGAGTCATGGAGGTCCCAAATAACCATATCATGTGGTGAGAACTCAACTATTTTACTAGAGCCAGAATGGCAAATCTAATAAAAGGATAGGAGGTTCATCGAGATATCAAGTACAACTAGAACATCCTGCAGAGTACCCCCATCCAAAGAGACAGAACCTTAACCCAAGACTGAAAGTTGAACAAAGTCACCCACTGCAATCTATGAAGTACTACAAGAGGCAAGATAAGTAATCAACTGCTGAGTGTGAGTCATATGGTGAGAAGCACCAAAATCTAAAATCCAAGTGGACCCATAGGTCGAAGCTCGAGCAATGAGAGCATGACCTTTCCCTGTGGAAGGAGAAGACACCTGAGGTGAGGAGATGTGATGCTGTTGCATGGCTTCCTCTAAAGCCTCTAATCATTTCCAACACCTAGAAACTAGATGTCCTTCCTTGCCACAAAAACTGCAAGTATCTCTAGATTTCTTCTTAGTCTTGGAGGAAGACTCACCAGACTACGATGATTTCCCTTATTTCGGATTAAATGGTGGTTTAGAATCAGACTTAGGAGGTGGCTTGGAGGAATTCTCACTGCTTGTAGAATTCTTCTTTAGTTTCGGTTTCTGCTTTTGCTTCTCCTTAGATGACTGAGCAACCAATGCTTTGTTCTTGGACCCTGAGAACATGTCTAGCTGAGAAAGGTGAGACTGCTCACGAAACAAACGCTCACAAAACACATCAAAGGTAGGCATGGTAAAATGAGCACCCAAGCCATCCATGGTGGAGTAGAAAGCAAAGGCAAAGAACTGGAAAGGACCCCGAAACTTCAAAAGGATCAAGTGAATGCACTTTGGGTCTGTCTTGGTCTTTCCACACCCCTGGAGAACAGATCTGGTAGTCTTGAATTTGTTCAAAAAATCCTCAATGGTGGGAAAGGAATAAGGTAACAAGGAAACCAACTCGGCCTCAATCTGTAATGCCTAGATCTCATTAACTCTCCTGAAGAGAGTCTCAAACTTCAACCACATAGCTCGAGGAGTGAGCAAAATATCAAGGTGAAACAGAAGACTATCATAAACATGTAATGAGAGCAAACCCATGGCCTCATCCATCTTGTTTCTGTGCTAAAGAATCTCAAAAGGATGCTGCAATAGAGGCTGAGCCTCATCCAAACAAGATCACAACCCTCGTGCCCTGAGAAGCCTCATGATGTGAGACTTCTAGGTGTGATAGTTGTGTGATGTCAACCACTCAACTAAAGAGTTTGCCATGAAACTTTGCACATGTACCTGCTTGTGTTTGTTATTATTATGTGATCTTTTAGAATAGACAGAAGATGCAAAAGGGTTTGTATGTTTTGAGAGTTTTGGTGTTCTAGATTTCTGAGATAAATGACAGAAAGTGAGAAAAAAAAAACCCCCCACAAGGGATAAACCCAAACCCTAGTACATACTCATGAGGATGAAGCAGTGCATAAGCAAAAAAACTTCAAACTGAAATCTCATGTACCTAATGAAATATGTGAGAAACAAGATCACATATCTGAATAGAGCATGCTGAGAGATTTCCAACGCCTATTCGTTTTCAAAAAACAGAGTCCGCTTGCACATTCTACGGCCCCAGAAGTGTAGAAAAGTGACCCCACTTTGACTGGAAAAAGGTACAGTCAAACAAAAAAATTGAAAAAAAATTCAATACCATGAGGTTCGTCTCGAAAACAACTTTCTGATGCCTATTCGTTTCTGAAAAAATGACTCTGTATGCTCAAGATAGGAAGAAAAAACCAACCCCCCCTACAAAGGCAAGAGAGAGGGCACACAGAGGTTGTTTGGTGGCAGGGTCGGGTGGAGGTGGCCCGGGGGCGGCGCTCCGATGGTGGGTGGGAAGTGGCCGATGGCCGAGAAGCGGGAAGTGGCCGGCGGGTGGGAAGCGGTCGGCGGGCGAGTGGGAGGCCGACGGCGACCGGGTGGAGGCCGATGGGGGCCCAACCTGTCAGGGCCGACGACACAGGTATAGCCTGCTGTAGGGCCAGGGGACCCACGGTACCTTGCGTACCATAGGTTGAACCCCAAAATTTTTGTTTTTTGTTTAAGAAACTTTTGCCAAATTTTTTTTTGAAGGATGTTTTTAAAAAAAAAAAACAAATTTCGGCCTGCAAGCTGTAAAAAGGCAAAAAAATGATTTTTAAAAAAAAATAATTCTCGAACTACGTGCTAGGGTCGTATAACTTGGTACAGAACCAAAAAAAACCCCGGAGGCTCAGGTGTTGAAAGTGCTCAAGCTTTATATGACCATAGGGATTTTTGGGCCTTTTAAGCACGACGGTGAGGTTCGTTTAGGCCCAAAGTGCTCAAAAAAAAGGCCTATCCCTAGGTGCACAAAAAAACTTCTGAAACCCCAGATCTACTTCCAATGCAAAAAAAACTCAAAACAAGAACAGGTAGCTACAGATTTGAAGCTCTGATACCATGTGAGAGTTGATAAATACAACACCATAGGAGCCCAAATGATCTCTGCAAGCTGAATAAACCTGTTACAAGGAGAAGCAAGGAAGCAATAGAGAAAAACATAAACACAGGAAATGCTCAAAAATATGAGAGCTTTGTATTCACAAAAATGTGTAATAGCATATATAATACAAAAGGAAAGAATTCAACCACTAATAGGTCAAAAAACCCTAAAAGGGAAAACCCTAGGCTTGCACATAATAATTAATAAAAAAATTAATTATTATGCACCTAATGTTAGCTTAAGTGTAAAAGAGATAAAGGGGAACTTAATTAATTAAACAAATGTTGTTTAATTAATCAAGTAAAGACCCGATTACTCTAACAAAAGTGAGTAATCATGATTCATATTAAGATGGGGATTAGAAGTACTAAGATGAGAATTTGAAGTATGATGATGAATTGAACATGATGGTGATGATCATGAGTATGTTGTAAACTATTATTGCTCTTTAGTAATGAATTGATGTTAGCAAGATGTTTTACTCTCTGTGTATTGTTGAAAGAATGAGAATGCAGGAAGTTTTATTGTTGATTGTCTAGGAGAATGCTTCGTATTTCTCTACAGTTGAAGACATGATCTTGTGATTTGTAAATTAGCTTGCATGTTCTCTAAATGATGTATCTTTCTCTCTTAGGACACTGTCATTTCTGCAATTCTAGTAATTGTAGTAGGTGGATGGTTTGGTTGAATGTTTACCTAAACAATAAATACTCCACACTTCTCTGCATTTATGTGTTTTCTCCCGCAGTTGGGTGGACATGCCTGTGTT
Organism: Cryptomeria japonica; assembly: GCF_030272615.1. Taxonomy (NCBI): domain Eukaryota; kingdom Viridiplantae; phylum Streptophyta; class Pinopsida; order Cupressales; family Cupressaceae; genus Cryptomeria; species Cryptomeria japonica. The sequence goes on from NC_081412.1 coordinate 486,160,041, forward strand.
ATCTCTGTAATGTCTCAATTTAAGTTTTAAGTTTTGAAGTGTATCTCAAGTATGGTTATTATAATTCTATCTCCAGATTATGCTTTTTGGCTTATCGGGAATGAAGTGTGTTGTATCGGGTCGCTTGCGCTAGCTCAATTGAATGTGATAGTGTGAAATAATGATACAGAAGTAATGTTAAAAGACATGATTTTTTCATGTGTGTTGTATTGTTATTCTTGATCATTTTGAAACTGTTTGGTACCTAGATTGGACTTTTGGAAGGATAAGTGGTTGTTTGGTCGATTTGGAATACTTGTGCTAATACATTGTGGTTTGTGTTAGCATGGAAAGTTGAGCTAAGGTAATTTGGTTCTATTCTATCAATTTCATTGATTTGCATTTACTTTCTTTCCACCAAGGAAGTGTTTGGGGTTGTTCATGCCTACACAATTCATCCTAACTAACTTGGAGTATGCATGTCACCTTTTGATGTTCTTGCATGAATGGATATGTGTTTTAATATTGAAATAGATCTTGTCTATCCATTGGAATGGACCACAACTAGTTCCCTTTCTCTATTAATATTGTTGGGGGGCGACCTCTTGGATAGTATATGTTTCATTATACTTGGCTGATCTAGAGAACGTTTTTGGTGCTTGCATATGATATAAATGAAAGATCAAATCAGTTGCAAAGTGTGTGAATGTGCATGGAATTGTGTAGTTGTGAAGTCTACGCAGAAATGCTTTAGTATAATGGAAGTGGGTTGAAGGTATCTACATTCAGATAACTCCAAAAGTTTGTTAGAGGTCTAGTGAGTTGAAGATAGTTGATGGTGCAAAAGTATTGCGATGGAAACCATCTATCATTCATGATATTGTGAGGTTGTTGCCTATTTTGTAAGTTTTTTATATTTAGGGAGTAGAGAACTTCCTCTAGTTGTAGCCATAAAATAATATTTTCAAGGAGTTGTAGCTTCTTTGGGTTGTAGCCCTAAAGAAAAGATGTAAATTTGTTTTATCTTATGAGGGTGGATTTGGACAGTAGCTCCAACTAGCTTTTCTCACCATGGTTTCCCCCCTATGGGATTTACCACACATATCTAGTGTTCTCTTGTTCACTTATGTTGATTTCTTTATCTTTCATTGGTGTTGATTAGTTTAAGGGTTTGAATTAAAAGTTGGTGCAAAAATGTTTAATTTTTAAGGGGATATTGATTCACACCCACCCCCAACCCCCTCTCAATATCTCGTGTGTTCAAGGATTGGTATTAGAGACAAGTTCTTTTGAATAAGATTAATTGCTTTAGAAAGGTCTGGGATGGCTCAAGATGGATGTCACAAGGCACATAGGTTTCATGGAACAAATTACACTTTTTGGAGAGTGAGAATGGAAGCCTATCTAACCTCTCTATAGTTTGGTGTTTGGCACTCAATGAAAGATGGTTATAGTTCTCTTTCTACTCCTCCAACTAAGATTAGGCTATGTGAGAATGACTCCAAGGCAAAGAATTCTATTTTGAGTGGGCTTACTGATTTTGAACTTTTAAAAGTGATGAACTATGGTTCTACTAAGGATGTCTAGGAAAAGCTTAGCAACATATATGAAGAATATAATAAAGTAAAGCAAGTCAAGATACACAAATTCATGATAAAATTTGAGATCCTGAAGATGACAGAGGATGAAGATATTGCTAGTTATATTCTTTGGGTGGATGAAGATATTGCTAGTTATATTCTCTGAGTGGATGACAAAAGATTGAAAAAGGGCACTAATAAACACAAAAGGTAAGTTACCATTCAAATGCATCAATTGTGGGAGAATTGGTTATTTTTCCTTTAAATGTCCTTTCAAAGAATCAGAAGATAGAAATAAAAGAGAAAAGTTCAAAATTAGTCCTTATTCCAAAGAGACCAACTATTCTTAAGAAGATGAGGACCATGATAATTCAAATGATGAAATTCTCTTTATTACCTTGAAAGTTAATAACAATAATGTTGATGTTGAAAAATGTAAGAAGTTCAAAATCCTACAAACTAATAAGAGCAATAAAAAATCAATTTGGCTATTGATTGCTTTTCATGCAAAAGAAGAGGCAAATGCTTGGGTGATTGATAGTGGTTGTTCCAATCACATGACTGGTGACAGGAAGAATTTTACCAACCTCAAGAAATAGAATGGTAAATCGGTCAAATTTGGAGATGAAGGCTCTACACAAATTTGTGGAAAGGGCATAATTACTATTGATGGAAAGAATAAGTTAGAGGATGTTCTCTATGTCAAAGGGATAAAGCACAATCTACTCAATGTCAGTAAAATATGTAGCAAAGGATATGATCTCACATTTCATGACAAAGGATGTTAAATTAGGAAGGTAAACTCTGAAATATTAATTCCAGAAGGTTCTAAGACTAAAGTTAATATTTATCACCTAAAAGAGGCCAATGGGAGAAAGTATCTATTGGCTCAAACTAGTGATAGTTGGTTGTGGCTTAAAAGGATGGCACACATCAACTTTAAAACCTAATGAAAGTCAACTCTACAAATGCAGTAAAAGACATGCCAAAGATTATCAAGTCTACTAACATCTTGCATAAGGAATGTTAGAGGGGAAAGTAGACAATTGCAAGTTTCAAGAAAAAGGGATAATCCTCTACAAGACCTTTGGAGTTGATGCATACTAACTTGTGCGGACCTAACAAGACACGTAGTCTTCAAGGTGAAAGTTATTTTATGTTGCTCGTTGATGATTACCCTAGGATGACGGTTTACATTTTTGAAAGAAAAATTAGAAGCACTTAGCAAGTTTAAGATTTTCAAATCTATGGTTGAGAATGAAATGAATGATAAAATCAAATGTTCAAGATCTAATATAGGAGGTGAATTTACCTCAAATGAGTTTGAGAATTTTTTGGAAGACCATGGAATTGGGAGACATTTGTTTACTCCTAGATTCCCTCAGCAAAGTGAGATAGTGGAAAGGAAGAATAGAGTTGTCCAAGAAATGGTTAGGACAATGTTGAAGGATGTTAATCTGTTTGATATTTATTGAAAAGAGGCAGTTCATACTTTAGTCTATATTCTTAATAGAGAGCAATTAAGGGTCAATGTAACACTAAGACCCTTTATGAGCTATTCAATGGGAGACTTGTTACAGTCAAATACTTAATATTTTTTGGTGGTAAATGTTACATCAAGAGAGATGAAGATGATTTGGGAAATTTTGATTCAAGATTTGATGAAGGGATCTTTTTTGGTTATTTAACCAGAAGCAAGGCTCATATATGCTACAACAAAAGGATGAGGAAGATAGTTGAAAGTGCAAATGTTAAGGTAGATGAAGAAATAAGTCAAACTATACAAGAGACAGAGAACAACATATCAGATGAACCTTCCCACATAGAAGAAGAATAAGAAGAAGAAGAACAGATAGAAGATAAGGAACAAACATCAGAAAAGACCCCCAAGACTCCAACCAATTATGTCCAAAAAAATCATTCAAAAGGTCAAATTATTGGAGATAAGAATTAGGGAGTGCAGTCTAGGAGAAGGCTTGAAAAAGCAAGCGAGTGGGTGAATTTTCATCTTTTTTCCAAGATAGAGCCCAAGTCCTTTGCTAATGTCAATGAGGACGAAGGATGGATACAAGCAATGGAAGAAAATATGAATAAAATTGAGAAAAAATAGTCATGGGAGCTAGTTTCTAGGATTGTAAATAAGAATGTGATAGGAATAAAATGGGTATTTCAAAACAAATTGAATGGAGATGGAGTAGTGGTAAGAAACAAAGCAAGGTTGGTTTGAAAAGATTATTCACAAGTATAAGGAATTGATTTTGAGGAGATTTTTACTCCGTTGGCTAGGATGGAGGAAATTAGAATGTTTTTTTCTTTTTCTACTCATAAGAACTTTAAATTTCATCAGATGGATGCCAAATTTGCCTTCTTGAATATTTACCTAGAAGAAGAAGTACATACATAAAGCGGCTTGATGGGTTTCATTTATCAGAAGATATAAACATGGTTTGTAGACTCAAAAAGACATTGTATGGTCTCAAGAGAGCTCCTGTGAGGAAATTACTAGGTTGATCAAACCATTTCATACATAGTCCCATGAGATAAAAGCATGAATACAAGCTTATAGAATAACCATAATGCAAAAATTAAAGACATACCATAAGATTACATAAGGTATACCCTAGGAAAACCCTTTAAAGAGAAAAACCATCTTCCAAAAGCATCCACATTCAATGTAGTATTCAACAATACAAACATTAAAATATATTTATAGAGTATTCAAGAATATTTTTCAAACATCAAGATCCTCCATTGTACCCTTCATGTTTCTAAGCATATTGGGTAATCATGAAACCACACATCCCATTCCATGCTTCGCATATGCACTCTACAAGAGAGCTCAAAACAAATGATAACCAACCTCAAATGTTATGATAGCCAATGCCAAACTAAACATGTACAAGTGCTTTTATATAATAAAGCTCACACAAATACAACCAAGGTATTAGAAAAACCATGTGTCTTAAAACTATGAATGCACAAAACCATCAATCCTAACATTTATTTTTTGAGACTAATTTTTCTTAATATTAAATATCTGTCCATGTGCAACCCATACATTTAAAATCTAACCAATGTTACATACAACTTTACAAGTGGAAACATACATATTTAATGTGTCTAAACACATCTCTAAAGATGCACCAAAGATAGATATATTTATTGTACATAATTAAATAATTCTTCCTTGTGCAAGGTGTGCAATACCCTTTTCCTAACAATCTTAAAGTGGGGGGTAGTAATTGCAATTTATAATGAAAAATATCATATTAACATTTGTATTAAGGAATCCCAATTTGAATTAATATTTTTGGGGACATCAAAGTTGTCTTTTGACCTAATATTGCAAATACAAATAGTCAATCTTTCAAGTTTCACATGTAGTTGGCCTTGAGTGTAGAAACAATATTGTAAATTTAGCATCAAGTTGTCATTGAGATTTCATTTATGGCTAACTGTTCAATACAAAAATTAGCATGTTTCAATTTTCAATAGCACAAAGGTGAATATTAAATCCCATGCATTTTTTATGGTTATTGTGGTTTTTCCTCTCTTAGACCAACCTATGGAATATTGGTAGAAAATACAATGGATGCACATAGTCGAAGTCATAGAAAGCTAGAAATAAATTTCTTAAATGATAAAAATGTAATAGAGAAGTACAAATAATCAATGCAGATTTGAAAATGTGAGTTGTTAGTGAAGAAGTGACATCCTCTAGATATAAGGAATAAACTTATGATAGAGGGCAACAAAAAATGAGGGCATTCTATAATTTGAGTATTTTAAAGTTGAATATAAATGACATAGTAGATTTGTCCACCAAAGTTAGAACACCAAAGAGGTATAATTCGTGAATCTTATCATGTCACTTAAGTTCATTTTAGGGTTACAATGATAATTGCATGCCCCTATGTCAAAAATGTTGTCCCAACAACTATTAAACACAACATAGTTAATCAAGGGTAACCCTCAATTAATTAAATGCACTCAGAAACTTTTATTTCATAAATAGGAGGAGAAGTCATTTGACTGAGAACACGTTTAGAGATATGGAGAAACACTACAAAAATCTCTTTTCATTATACTTTGATGGAAGTCCATACCGCATTACAAAGTTTTTGTTTCCGTGCAATTGTTTTTTTGTTTTACAAAAGGCCAAGGCCTGTAATATATTAAATACTTAAATATAAAGTTTTCATGCAATTGTATATGGTTAGTTCAAATTGTTTATTAGGGATGACCATGAAAATTTTTGTTCATGATTTCTACAAGCCCAAATAAAATTTCTCTGTTGAGTAGATTAAATATTTAGACTTTCTACAAATCTTAAAAAAATATCTAACTTGAGATGACAATGTAACTATATGAAATGACTTTAGAGTTTCGAACCCCTAAAATTTTGCTCCCAAATATATAATAAATTGACATTTAATACTTTTTTGAGCTTTGAATGTGCTTCTACATTTTGCATTCATGTTTATTAGAGTAGGACAAAATTCATTTATCCTCGATGTTTGAATGTGCTTCTACATTTTGCATTTATGTTTATTAAAGTAAGACAAAATTCATTTATCTTTGATGCTTTAATGGATGTTGACATTCTATTTCAAAGCTGTCATTATGAATATGAATACTCGAACATACCAACAAATTTTAATATTAATATATAAAGATATAAACATTCTCAACTAACATACTATTTGTGATTTCATTAGAAATTTTTTTTTAATAAAAAATTATAAACATGATCACCAAATCTAGAATATCTTAAAAATAAAATTTTAGAAAATAAATAAACAGATTAATTTTTCAGTCTCCCTGCATAGACGGGCAGTAATAACTTAACAAATATTTTAAGAGAGAAATTAGGGCAAAAGTTTTAGGGATTCAAGAACGAAGGCTCGATTCCTCCTAAGGACAAACAGCAGTATCAAAGCTCGACCAGATTTATGTGGTCTGCGTCTGTTGAGAACGATACGTTATGACAAATTCTGTGCGCAGATTTATGGTCCGGGATATGCGTAAGCATTTGACAATTTCACATATATTCCCTTGAATTAGTCTGACATTTCAACATTCAAGGTGCACGTATCCATATTTTGAGACTTGGTCCGATATCTTCACGTGTGTCAGTTGAATTATAAAAAAAAATTCATCATTACATGGCAATCGTATCAGTCATTATAGCTAATTTCACATTTTAAATGGTACATTGGATTTAGACGATTTTTTTTGGTTGTTTCAGAATACGATTTAACTATTAATAGTTATTGTTTGGCTTTTCCTTAGTAACAAGGCACATTGTGGGGTCCGTTATACATGCAAGGGTCAAACAGTGGTCATTTCAAAGTGTTGCCTAATTCCTACTTAAAGATGCCCCAATAACCATGCATTACAACCACCTTAAAAATGGCTAATACTTATGCACAAATGCCCCAATAGTCGTGCTCTATGGGTACCAATAAAGTTGCACAACTGCTCCCATCAAAGTCCATAAATTATAACTATTGAGGATAAAGTGGGCAACTATTGGTACACGTGGAATTTATTGACGGGCTTTTAGTTATCATTCTTTGGTTTCCTTAAAGTTAGTAGCTGGGGGGTTGAGTGAATAAGGAGTGAACAATAATTGGACCACGAGCAGTAATTGTTCTTCCACTACATGTAAGGATAAAATAAGGAGTTATAGTGCATTGTTGGTATTATAATGTCACAAATGAGCTTAGAGGATTATATATATAATTTAGCATGAGTCTATGATAGAATGTGTAAGACATCATTAGATGCAATGGGTCTAATAAACTTTATTGTTGTAAAGTTTGGGTTTGCAAACATTTGAACTTTCTAGATATGAAATAGGATTTTATAAAGTGAAATCTACAAAGGCTTTTTGCATTAGATATTCACCTCTTTGATTTCTTGCAAGATCAACAATCACATATAACTAAGTTGAGCAGACATTTGAAGTTTGAAATATCAATTTGAAGTTGGTTGGTCTGCATTTGATAGTCTTAAGAGTTTCATTAATCAAATTCTAGAGGGGGGCTTGTATTCAAATCTCTCTTTGCTTCATGCTCGTGTTTTAGGTAGGCTCGAAAAACCTTATGCAATAGAGGTTAGCAAATGGGCTTGAATCCAAGGTATTTATACTATCAAGTCCATGATTGTAAGGTGATGCTTAGGTGAATCAAGGCTTTACCATGGCCCAAGGGAAGTAAGAGTAGATATATGAAAAACTCAAAAATGTTTTATTGTTGGGATTCGTCACAAGACCCCAACATAGAATTCTTGATTGGAAACCCAACAAAATTCACGTGCAAATACTGTAAATTGAGAAACTCTAATGGTGGGAATCACAAGCCAAAACTCAAGTCATGCCTACACCCAACATGATGGAGATTTAGAAGAAAAAAAACAAGGATTGAGAAATCAGTCTCCACCTTTGCTAAACAACTCTTATGCATGACTCAAAGCATCACAATCACCTTCCATATGTCATAACATCAAGTCTTAAAACATCCATGTCTTGTCATAGTATTTCAACCTCGTTATGGTACAAATCAACCAAGACTAAGTATACTTATTTCCATGAACCATGCATATCCCTTCCTTCCTCCTTATTTTAGTATCTCTTTGTCCAACTTGGTCTAGACTACATTGCCAAATTGTTCGAGGTGGGACATGTTAAAAAGACAAATCCTCAACTCTAGGTTAGTATAAAAAGTGTCAAGTTCATAATAAAATCTCTCCTAGTTGTAAAATTCCTTCGATTTTCAGCCTGAACCCTTTGTCATTAAAAATTTTGTGAACAAAACCTAGATCTATTATATTCTTGTAATGGAAGACCCAATTGGATCAATAAGATGAGACATCACCCCCACTTCTAGCTCTCTTTTCCTTCTTAATGCTCTATCTACTTACCATGACCCATGTTTCAAAATTTAGCCACCCGTAAGACAAATTTCTAAAAAAAAGAAAAGTAATTTTTATTTTTTTTGTTCAGTAATTGGCCGAAGCCTGAATAGCTTTTGACTGGAGCTATGAACTAGTAGGGACACAGTAGGGGGCCCCATCCCCATTACATATCTTTGAATTATTATTATTATTATGTTTGATTAGATTTACCCCAAGACCTTCCCCATCCTATGGAAGGCCAAGAGTCACAGCTTAGAATTCCACTTCAAATGTCCCTATTGGGAATTGAACTTGGGTCTCCATGGTGAGAACCTAGTGTTTTAAATAGTTAAACTCAACCCCTAGGATGAAAAGTTAAAAATATTAATAGACATATTAAATAAGCAATTAACCATAAAAAGACAAACATCATTTAATAACAGATACATGTATAATAATATTTAATATATCAATTTATAACCTTAATTTATTTATATCTACTAAATTCTTTGTTAAATCAAACCAATAATGTTTTATTTATTTTTAGATCAATATTAAGACTAAATGAGTATTAACAAATTAATTATTTTATCACAATTTAAAAAAAACAAAAATATACTTCTTTAATCTTCAATCAAATATGAGAAGTCATTATATAAAAGAACTCGTACAAAGTAATTAGATTGTTTGAGTCAATTAAGTCATCAAATAATTTTATCTAAATATATTTATAACAATTACCATCATAAATATATGTCTTATATAATATGTCTAATAAAAAACAATTACCAACATAAATAAATTAATAAATTTCAAAATATCAAGTATTCATAAGATCATTCAATGCACTTTCACATGCATAACCATACAATTTATTTGAAACTTTATGTCATACAATTATGATACAAACATGTAAAGAAGACAATATATTTTTCAACAATAGTTATTCATAAGAAACAATCACCGAAGTCTATAAAGTTCATTCAATGTTAAGCATGTCTAATTTAGACCAAGATCAAATTAAATTTAAGGGTTTAGTTAGTAATTTTCTATTCGAGTAACTCAAATTAGATTAAAAAAAAATTGGTGGCATTGGCTATGAAATAGAAAATAGATTGAAGAATTAAAGTTAGTTTTTGAAGAATTATTCTCTTTTAGGAGTCTAAAATATTGCAACAGTGAAGCATCAATAACTTGCAGATGATTACATGCACACCATTTATCATTTTAGTTTTGGATTTCACGGAGATTTAGAACGACATCAACCTCTTACTTGCTCTGACTAAAAATTGCTCGCAAAACTACATTGTAAGGAATTATTTTTGTGACAAGTGTTCCAATCATTTAAATTAATGAACGAGGTTCATTGTTTGTGAGTTATATTAAGCTCATAATACAATACAAAAATTAATTTTCAAATAAATTACAATGCCATTGATTATTAGTAACACTTATAATTATTTTTATTTTCAAACATTTTCTTGTTAGAAACAACATTAGTTTAATATATAAACAAAATACCATAAAAACAATTATGAAATAAGATGAAAATTACACAACCATTTATTTAGTAACATTTAGATTGCTTATAAAAATGATATTATTATAACAATGACTTCTAACACTTCAAACTTAATTTTTTATAATAATTTTATTTTATTAATAAAATATAATAGTTAACAAAGGAAACACAGCGTACCAACGACAATAAATGTAATGATGAAATTGAAATTATATGAACAAATTGTTCGTTGACTTTACAAAACGGGATTATTATAAAGAGAATTGACCTCATTAAAATCAAACTTTCACATTATCATTGCCTAATATAATAGTTAACATAGGAAACACAGCCTACCAACAACAATAAATGTAATGATGAAATTGAAATTATATGAACAAATTGTTCGTTGACTTTACAAAACGGGATTATTATAAAGAGAATTGACCTCATTAAAATCAAACTTTCACATTATCAATGCCTAAAAGGTAGGCTGCCCAATTGACTTTAACTTTTCTTTTTTTATTATTCTTAAAAATTAAGAATTCATATTTAAAGGTGGTCATAAAGCGTAATGACTTCAAACTAATTTCCACCTAGCATTTGGACGACAATTAGATGCTATAATAATATCAAATTCAGTATAATGGTTTTTTTAATTTAATTTTGTATATTTTAATACAATATTTTATTAGGTATATTTTTGTATTTGGCTTAGTTTGGTTTATAGTTGGATTTTTTTTAATTTTAATTTTTATTATTTACTTTTTTATTTTAAATTTTCTTTTACATTTATTTAAATATATTTAATTCTTATTTCAAAATTGTCATTTTAATTTTAAGATTTATTTTCAAATAATTTGATATTGGTCTAGTTTAGTTTTGAGAGATATATATGAAAGAAATTAAAATCTATTTTTTTATAAATTCAAATCTCATGTCTTTTATTCTCTTCAACAATTATGAGCTAACTTAACACATATGTGTACAACATATTACTTAGTCGTGATATTTTAAGATATTTCATGTGTAATGATAAGACGAAATCATTAAAACAACATTTTTTTTATTGAATAAATGTAGAGTACAAGCTAACTTAACCCATATGTGTACAACATATTACTATGTCATGATATTTTAAGATATTTAATGTGTAATGACAAGACGAAATCATTAAAAAAAATTTATTGAATAAATGTAGAGTACAAATGGGATCATTAAAGCACACTTTAACTTTTAAGGGTGATAAATTATATACATATCATCAACGTATAGTTCGTATACATGTGTATCATGTTGTCTTTGATATCACTCATCGCCATTAATTGATTCCATCAAGGGCTTGATCTAGGAGAATTGATTCACCTACCAAATTAGCAAACTCCTCTATAGTGTCCCCAAACACCACCTTTACAAATTTACATAGTAAGAATATGAAAGCAACCAAATCTTCAAGCACATATTCTATTAGTTCAATCCTATACAACACAATTCAATTTGCATGGTGGTTAGGATCAACCTTATGGTGCTTGAGATTAACCTTTGCTATTTTATGTGCTATTTCATTTTTTAAGACCATCAAACTAAGGCCATCAACATGCTGGAAGTGGCAAATCAATTTAGGATATTACCAATGTTTCTCTTCCAATATTGGTTTCAACAATAAGTACTCATACACATAACATTTAATTTCCATGTATTCATTATAATTATCTGTCCTAGCCAATCAATCTAGGTTGATTTACATTTAATTGATTACACTATGTAATTAAACTAGATTGTTTATATAGTGCAATTTTATTTCTTTACATTTATCGATGAACTCAACTTATCCTTTACCCCTATGTTTCACATTCTAGATTTTAGTTATACACACACATATAAACATATATTTGAGTATTTTTTCTCATTTTCATATATAATTAGGGCTCGATTATCCTTTCCTATTTATGATTCATAGCTTTATCTTTTCTAGGGTTTGTCATTCATAGTATGACATTGCTTTCACCCACCCTACCCAACCTTGTTGTTCCTTTAGGGTTTCATTTTTAGTTATGATTATTGATTGAATTTCTAATTTATATTAGTTTAGCTACCTTGGTGATATATTGTTTATCCATCTCTGTTAGGATGTGAGCCTTTTATTTTATGGTCTTCTTTTGATTTCCATCTACCAACCCTTAGATAATGCTTCATTACTACATATTTCACCATGGATCCTCATTGACCACTCTATTTGACCTTCATTCACGATTATCTTATATAGTTTAATACATTTATATGATTTGTGACACTTGATCTCACTATCCTTGATTCACTCGTGACATTTTATTATAACCTGACAAGATTCCATTACCTATATTGAGGCATTTGAATCACCATGTTTGCACCTTCTCATCCCTTAGCAACCTAGTCATTGATTTTTTTAATTTTTTAGATACTAACTTCACTCATCCATTCAAGCCTCGTTATGTTTATAATTATTCTATAGATAGTGATAATAATATGGTTGAGCATAATGATATTTACTTTTGAGAACCTTTTCCATCACATGATTTGATTCTTGAATACTTTTTGCAATGAATTTTCAATACCATTTATTGATTCATTTAATTGGATGATATTTTGTATGATGAGGTTAGATCTCCAATACTTGGACAAAAAAATATTATGAATGGTGATACCATTCCTTCTACATGTCTGTCATGCCCACTCTTGGGCACGAACGGAATAATTTTTTTTTTTGAAAATACTTAACTAATCAACGACTTACTTAACTAATATATTCAACTGAATGCGATTAACTTAATTAGATAATGTATTCTAGATTGGGTCTTAACTATATTTGTGCAATTCAAGTAGTTAAACTCAATTGAGAAACATGGTTTACTAAGTTATCAACGAACTATTATTCCTCCAAAAAGAGTAATTACTAAGCTTCATAAAAATATTCATTAAATCTCAAGTATAACGCGCGATCTCAATTTAATACGTTCTAAAATTTATCTCATCTTTCTAGCCCGCTAGGATTTCTAAGTTTGATTACCATCGTAATTTAAAACACTCTGTTTAATTAAAACCTCCATATTTAGAATGCTTCTTAAATAAAATTTAGATGAACCCCAGGTAGCGTTACCAGCTACAAATTTGAGTTATCAAACGCCTTCAACAAATTTAAATTTACCTATATATATATATCTTTTTATATACCTACATATTGGTATGTATATATATAAATACATATAAATATATATCTCTCTTTTTTTTTCTAATATTATTATTTTTCTTTGTTACCATTAACCACTTGCTTGTTTAGTCGCCCATACAAATATAATTTTCTTGCATAGGATTACACATACTTATACACTTAAATTCTATATATATATATATATATATATATATATATACATATATATATATATATATATATACATATTTAACTATTCCTTATTTTATCATTTACAAAAGTTGTTTCTTCCAAGAGAATGGTAGGGATTTGAAAACACCCCCCCCCTTTTTTTTATATTTATGATATTTCCCCCCCCCCTTTTCACTCACCCACACACTCACGTTTTAAAACGTAGATGGGTGTATGCCCTAACCCAAACTAGGGTTAGGGCGATTAGAACAACCTCTTTTTTTTTTTACAGCCCGTGTGTGTTAGTTGCAGGGTGGGTCGGCGGCCGAGGGACATCCCTAGCCGAACCCCACACCCTCTTCCTTCATTTCTTTTCTTTTTATTATTGCTACTGGAATGGCGGAGGTGAGGGGGGAAAGGGGACGGGCGGAGGTTCTCCCCTGAAGAACCCGCGGCGTGGCGAGTGAAGCAGGCGGAGTTTCGCTTAACATGTGCTACGGCGGAAGGGAAAGGGAGGAGGCCGAGCGGGGAGCGCCGGCAGCGCGGGCACCGCCGGCTGCGGACGGCGCCGCCCGCAGGCTGCGGCTCCCGCAGTCTGTGGACGACGCCGCCCGCAGGCTGCGGGCGCCACCGCCCTTAGGCCGCGCCCCCGCCGCTTCCTGTGCGTGCTATTATCTGTAAAGCTCGTTTTACTGTTGTTCACGTCCCGTTTCGTGTTTATTGCGTTGTTTTCCTAAAGCAATGGTTAAGCAATCAAATTTTTATAATATGTTTTTTTTTAAAAAACAAAATAACTTTTTTGATATATATATATATATATATACATATATATATATAAACATATATATATATATATATATATATTTGTGGATATTTATATCTGGTAAAATAACATGCATAAGAGTTTCTGAATGATAACAGGCAGATTCTCTTATAAAAGAATAAATAAATATATATATATAAATATATATATATATATATATATATTTACATATATATATATATATATATATATATATATATTTATACTTATATTTAAATTTTATTATCAATTTTCTCCTCTTTTTTTTTCATGTAATATTAAATCTGTAATAAGACATTGCTGAATCATATTGTTATAACTGAGTTTGAAGAACAGTAAATAGGATATGTATATTTTATTTTGTGTTTTTTTTTTTTTAAAAACAAAAGAAATGTAACTAGCTTCATTTTTCCCACATTTACAAAATAGTGAGGCAAGAAGAACTCAGTTTTATTACAGCTGCAACTAATGTAGCCTAATAATCATTTAAACTACAACATATATGATGTATTTTCAGAACTCACTACAATTTTCATCTCTTTTCAAAAACTTAATAAAACACATAAACATACTTTCTGTCATAATACAATCCAGCAAGTAAACATTAATTTTATCTTAATATTTATAAGGAAGTATTTCTATTTCTTCATTACTTTGTAGCACTAACTAGAGTGTGGACATTAAACATATTTTTTTTTTTTTTGAAACTTATTACAAGTAAGATGAACACAAAGATTTGGGGCAAATATACATTTACATTTTTCCTTTCCAGTACAATGCTATACTATTGGAAAATAAATACATCATTACCTATCTATTTCTTTACATGGAATACAAAATCCTCTTTCCTTGTGAATAATCACATTCTAGCTCTTTTCTTTTCTTTTCATTTACAACACCAAAAGAGAACATATTGTCATATTGGCTAATTTCTGCAATATAAAACAGCAACTTTGTTCTTCCTTCCTTCTTTTCCCATTCCCATGCAACCTGCATTAAAACACATTTTTGACCATGGGAAGCTCACCTCCCAGCCTAGGCTTACTAGAAGCCACCCCCGAGCTTGGAGAACCAAGCACTAGACGGGTTACACACACACAAAACCACTAAAAACATAGGAACACATTTACAATCAAAATTCCCCTTCCCAAGCTTCACATTCACCACTTTCATGGTGACTCTTCCATGGGTGGAAGTGGACCATGTGCCAATGGGGAGAATGCATGCCAAACAACAATACTACACTAGCCACCTCATGGCAACACAAATGCAACCCAAACATTTCACAACCCTTATGCCCCCCAAAAGGCTCAAGGCCATATATGCTCCCCTTATGACCCCCAAATGCATACACAAGGCTATGCATCAAGGGTCACCAAGGACTCCCTTGAGAACACTCTCCATAAGGAGAGCCTCTCACCCATGGCTATCAAACTCCTTCCACCCCAAGATCTTCCTACCCTCCCAAGGATAGGAGATCTTGGACACTCCCAAAAAAACAACAAGAAACACAACAAACACATAGAAAGGAAAAACTATACATTTTACTTCAACACAAAAACTTCATAAAACACAATCTTTCAAGCAACTCTTTTCTTGTTACAAAACAACATAAACTATCATTTTCAACATAATAAGAGAAAGAAGAGAGTAACCAACCTAATTCTGCCAAAAGGTTTGCTAACTTTAGTTGGGGATGAGCTGCCCAATTTCCACTATCTTTTCTCCCAAAATTCCACTAAAAATGCCAACTCCTACTAACTTTTTCAAAACAAGCAAAATCTCCAAGAAAGGAGAGTGGGTGATTACTCACTAAGTTTGAAAAATCTTGCCTAAGAAGGCCTCTCACACACTTCCCAACTCCTTGGGTGAGGTGTGAGTTCCCATTGGTTGCCCTTCCCAAACTCTTGCACTTTACTAAAATTGGAAAGGGAAAAGGTGGAAGAGAATGGGGAAGAGAGTTTGACTCCTAAGGGGAAGGTTCACTATCCTAGGAAGAACTTTCTAAGTTCAATTTTCGTGCATCTTGAAAACACCACTTTTTGAAGTGACTTCATAGTCACATGGGAGAAGCCACATGTTGCAAAACACCCCTAACCCATAGGTATACCCTTTGGACCTTTGGAAAAGCCTAAAAACTTACCCTAGGAGTCCATTAAACCCTTTGGAAACCCCACTGAAGTTTACCTACGGGTCAAGCTTGAGTTGACCACTCCCATGACTCCCTACCCAAGATAATTTTGGGACCACACTCATGTTTTTGAATGGCTTTGGTAGAAACAAAACTCCCTCCAAGAGACAAGTCAACTTAATGACACTTAATCAGCACATGTGTCAAGTGACACAACAAAAATACAATATAAAATCACACATGGAAAATTGGTCTCTTGAAGGATTACACAATTACATATAAATTAAATTTTTACACTCAAGCATTATACACATCACAAATAAAATACATTACAAGGGGAGGGGTGTTGTCTCTCCAAATAGACAACTCCCGGCTGAACAAACGCACATTGGTCTAGACTTGATTCTCCATAAATTCCATGGTCACATGGATAATTTCCTGCGCATCTCAATTAACACATTAGTAACTCCAAGTAATCACAATTATTCATAATCAAATACATGGAATCCATTGCAATTCAACACTCATACATTAGGCAACAATAATTCAATATCTCATTTTGTTTTCAAATTCAATTTCACATAAGCAATTAACATAATTTTCCCAAAAATGAACCATTCATAAATATGCATCATTTTTCTTTTATCAAAATAAAATCCTACAAATGACATTCACCATCATAATGTAATTCTATTCTAGTAACATATCTAAGGTTCCATAATCATCATGCATGAAATAAAACATCAACAAATGTCAGTGCGGTCCAAATCATGGTATCACATAAGTTCTAAGTCCATAATGCATAAAATAAAGCATCCAAAATAGTCTCAATATGCAAATAACTGAAAATGTCAAACTGAATCGGGGTAGGGCCTCACACCACTATTATGATATTTATATGGCATGTACCTATATGCGTCCCACATTTCAAACTAGGCCTTGTCATAATATCCCTACTTTTATGCTTCAATGACTTCGCCATAATTATATCTCACATGATTGGACATACACATAAGGATATTCTTCAGGGATATGATATGATAGATCAACTTAAGAATGCTCTCACCAAGATATCTCTTTAGGATCTAATTCTTTCACCTATAACCTATATAGATATATCTCAAAGTAAGTTTTAACTAAGATAGCTATTTTGTTTCATGCTTTTGATAGAGGGAAAAGATGGGGTTTCTAAAGCTCTAAGCCCTCTTACATTAGCAAATCTAAATGGAAAGAAGCATGAGTCCCATGAGGAGTGGAACAACTAAGAAGGCCAAAAATCCAAAAGGCATAAAAAAATAGAGGAACTTAGCACATACAAAAAAAGAGAGAGAAAAACACATATAGTCAAGATCTACCAACTTTTCAAGACTATAAGTATCTTTCCACTCTTTAGAAATGGACTTATCTCGCTCCTTAAAATAGCTTTTGAGGTTTTGTTATCTAGATCAATAATATCAAAATCATGGGTAGAGGGCTTGAACCTTGTTCTATTGATAGACCCCTCACTAGTAGCCTTCCCTTTTCTCCTTTTTAATTCAATTAGGAGGAGATCAAGATTAGTAGTCAATTTCCTAATGACGTTTTTACTCAATTTGACCAACCCAACAAGATTAGTAGTTGATTTATTAATGGCGTTTTTACTAAATTAACATCTCAAGTGTCCTCCTTGTGAATAATAATTTCAATACCCTACGATATAGTCCAAATATTTTGATATTGACTCAAAAACCACTTAAGAATATTGTTATGAAGGTAAAATTCTTCTTCCAAAACTTGGTTTTTTAGCTTGAGACCAAGACAAATTTCAAAAGAATAATTTCGAGTAAGGTTATAGTTATGTTTAAGATTATTATCCTTGCACTAGATCTTAATAGGGACACTCAATCAACATTGGGACATTATGTCTTTTGAGGCATATTGATTAGTAAATACTGTAAATTGAATATAAGAGTTAGATGAAGGAATTTCCACAATAACATTTATACCTTTGTCAACCACAAAAAGGGTAGGAATGTTGACCATTGGGGTTTTCATAGCCTAAGAAGGATTTTAAGGGCTAAGAATTTGACCACCCTAGAGTTCCATCTTTTTTCTTAAGATCCAGAGGTTGCTTGGGGCTACTTAAATTATCAACAACCATAGTTTTGGTTGATATAAGGGTAGAGCTATTAGTACTAGTTAGGCATAACATGATATTTAATATAAAAAATGCTAAATAGGTTGGAGTAACATGGGTTTGAGAGTAAACAATGGAAGTGGTAGCAAAGATTGACACATTTTAGGAAGAGTAGCCTTTTCTGAGATTAGGAGGAATTTTGGTAGGGTTGAAAATTTTGGGAAATAGAGTAGGATTGAGGGTTTTAGCAAGCTCAAAACTGAATTAATATTAGATTGATCCCTAATGTAACATGTCCGCAACAATCAAATCCCTCTTGTACTTATGGAGTGCACCTTCTCCATTAGCTTGAGCTTGATTTCCCTTAAATGATCCATCAAATTTGAGTTCAATCCATGTAGTATCCATGGGTTCCCATGTAGTAGCTCTTCCTTTCATAATTATGATAATATCAACATTATTTAGAGAGGAGTAGATATTAAATGTTTTAGCTACTTCTATCTCAACATGTGTAGTGAAAACTTAATGGCTTTGATCTAGGAGGATTCCATATTCTCTCCTAAATAACATGGTAGATTTTTATCACTACCACATTCTAAGGCCTACTTTTATTTTTGAAGATCCTATTAGTCCTTTCTTTCTAAATACCTTAGCAAAGGTGAGGATGAGTTTGCAACCAAATTTTCTTGATTGTAGGATGACTACAAGGAGGAATCTAGCTAGATGTCAAAAAACATATATCCTAGGGTCAAACCTATAAGTTTATGAGCTTATTAAGAATAGTTTGTTCAATGTTTGAGGAAAAGGGATAATGAATTAGAAAGTGGTTAATTGATTCTTTACTTTCTTGCACAAAATGCATCTATTAGCAAGGGAGAGACCTTGGTTCTTAAGATAGTTGATAGTGAGAATCTTGCCATGAAAAGTGACCCATTAAATCAAGTTTATCTTGGGAACAATATTATGCTTAGAGATGGAGTTCCAAGTGGTTAATGGAGAGGGTAATTTCGTAATAAAATTGAAACTTTATTTGGCCAAATAATACCCATTCAAATCTACATGCCAAACCATCTCATCTTGTCTAGGGAATTGATTAAATCTAAAAGATTTGAGTTCAGTAATTAAGTATTTAAAATCAACCAAAATTTATAATACTTGATAGATTCTTAGAAATATTCCAAGAGGTAAGTTCCATGACTTGATTCCAATAATCTATAATGTAGCATCCACATCTTTCACAAGTCTCTTCTTTAATGCAAACATAATAAGAGGAATCAAGAGGCACATGAGAAACCAAGGATCCTCCCAAAATTGAATAATTTTTTCATTTCCCACTTTCCACCATATACCTTTTCCCAACATTTATTTAGACTTAATCATGCTATTCCAAATTATTGGTCTAGTAGGAAGGCTAGACTAAGAGAAGAAAGGCCATTTTTGTTGTCTAGATATTTGGCCTACATAATACTACTCCATTATTTGCTGTATTGAATTTTCATCCAATCTTGGTAAGGAGGACCTTGTTTGTTCATGTATTTGATTTTGTGCAGCCTCAACCTAAGAGTTAAACATCCTATAACTCTTAGGTATGCATATTTGATGTTACTTCCACTAAGGTTGTTACTATTTTTAAATTGTTATTTCATCTCACGAGTTCCCCCACCCCTGAACATCATTTAAGAACATCAACCATTATTCATTATGGTTAGATATGATGATATCTAAATCAAAAGAGCATTAGTCAATAATGGATGTGGATTAATATTTGTAACAAGGATTTTCTAGAAGTCATTAAAGTTAATTATAGACATTTGTTAAAAGCTATAATGATCAAATGAGTATGGAAATATATGACAATAAGAATAAATGACACCTAGTAAAAATTAGAAATCATTACATAATTATTCCGCTTATTAATATATAATTACAATAAATTATTCTATCAACATATACCTAAAACTAAACAAAAAATAATATGAATATACAAACAATCACAATCCACACAATATTCAAATCAATGTATAATTAATTTTATTAATACACACTAAGCATTCATATTTTCTTGTGCTGCGATGCAAAGATATATTTTTTACGCTAATACTTATAATTATTTTTTAAAGTTAAATTTTTTTTAAATTAATTTTCTTTTTACAAACACTCTTTTTTCTAACTCTGATACTTTTCTCTAATCTTATCACAAGAAAACAAAAGTAAAGAGATTCCTTACAAACCATCAAATCTATGTAGCCTGAAATATTGACGCTTGAAACACCTGTTCAAATGTGTATCGATGTAAATATTGTCTCAGATACTATTTTTAACCTCATTTTCACCTTGTAAGATAAAGTTATCCATTCTACATTCTACCAACCCCGATCAAATGTAGACAGCTTGAAACACCTTTAGTGATGGAGACAGTTGTATACATTTTCCCATAGTCAATTTTTAACCTCAGTTATTCTTCGATACATATCAGAAAGAGTGATCAAACAATCCTACCGACTCTTATCAGACAATCTTTTTATAACCTGCTTCCTTTCACTATAGTGAGAGTGCCGGCCCCAACAGCAATCCGCCATCGGTGGGCAGGTTTGACTTCCAATCAGTTTTTTACACCATATATTCAAAGTACTTCTGTAATCAACTTCTCTGTGGCGAAGACGACAATTTATGGCTATAGTATTAACAAGGTTGTATTTGTGTACACTGGAAAAAAACAACGCGGGACAAGTAACAACGAACCATTGGTCAAATTTAACTTTTTCTCTCAGCATAGCTATAATGACAGAATGAAGTAGAGCAAATAAGAATGATTGGGATTTAGCAAGAGAAATGAATATAGAATCTGATGCTACAATTCGCTCCAAATTGTTCTTCCAACTGTTCGTAGGTCCAGAGTAAGCTCACGTCAATTGCTTTATCGATTTGCATTCTTTTCTCGTGTATTCTTCTGTAAATCACAATCATTGGCTTTTCACTTGTTTATAATGTTTTTTGGGCGTTTCTCATGTTAATCTTCATCTCTGAACATGAATATTCTCGTATGCATGGTTTGCAAATAAGGTACTGGTAGAATTTGATGGGTGTAAAGTGGGTATGGTGTTTTCTTTCAGGGTAATTTGCATTTTAAGAAGATTCCGCAGAAATTGCTTTGCTCTTTTATGTGTCGTTTGATCTGGATAAGAAAACAGCAAATGGGTTTGGCAATTTTATTTGAATCAATTTGCAAAGTTCACAGTTGTTTATTGTGTTATTTTCATGAATCAGTTAGGATTTGGACTAACGACTTTCCATTAGTATGTTGGGGTGCATTATGTCTGAGCCACCGGCCCCTCTGTTGTCCAGTCTGTGTGTTGTTCTTCTAACATATTGCAGATTTTAAGGGACCGGGGCCACTTTGTCTGTCTAATTGCAAGGCAAAGAACTACAATTGTCCAGGATGGGTTGGGGGAATGGTGAATTTGAATTAATTACAGAGGGGGCAGGTACAGAGCATGAACTAATTTTCAACCATCCTATGAATCAGGGTATTTGACCTGTATATATTTTGGCAAATAACCTGAATCTTCAACTGTAATTTTGACTTTAGCAGTCTTCTCAAATGCTCCAATCGATTCCATCTCTGGGAAAAGTACCAGAGTCAACTCGTTCCTTAGTTATTACAGAGTTTTAGGACAATTGTGAAATTTTATATCTTGTCCTAGTTGCCATTTAATCAACAGCCAGCCAGTTTATTGCTAAGGTATTTGCAAATTTTTTGCAGAGTTGCAACTCATTTCCTTAATATTTGGGTTGCCCGGGTCATTGTTCATTTTTTTGCCTAGTTGTTACAGAGTACGGAACCATTTCTTTCTCTTCAGCTTGCTGATCTGTTCTCAATTTCATTCATGGAAAATTATTCAAGAAACAAAACTGATAAGGACCACTAGATCAACAACCATATTGGAGGAATGAAAAATACTTCCAGGTCTGTTCATTGTTGTGGCTATATTCATGTGAGTCAAATTTGACAAAAAGTTAGCAGGCTGAAGAGTAACAATAGCATAAACCAGGAGATTAACAATCCTATCGGAGGTATGGAAAATCTTTCGAGGATATAATTTGAACTCTGGAAAGATTATGGTGATTGAAAGTTTTCAAGTTCAATACTAATATCAAAGGTGACAAAAGTTTACACTCTTCTACATCCAAGCCACATTTACCATATTGTTATTGGAGAACATAAAGCTGAAGTTTTATTCACATGAATTCACATCTAAGATGAGTTTAGTAGAGTATTTTGACCATATTAGTATATTTTCCAACATTTGACAAGACAGGACGGTTGATTTGAGTGCATGGTTACTTGCCATGTATATTGGCAGAAATATAATCATAAATTTCCATGAGGATACTTCCAATGATCTCCCAAGTTCAAGTTGATATACCGTATTCATTAGCTGATGTTCCTACAACTATTCTCTTACCCTAAACTGTTGGGGGTGTGGCAAATCAAGGGTCATATAAACGTTCTTACCATTTCTAATATGTGGCTGGTGTGTTTTCAGTCTCTTTATGGCCGTTAGTCTTTGGGCATAAGGTTGTGCTTGCCAATGGATCTCTAGGATTTGAAACAACAATACAGGGGGTATTTTGTTGACAGGATAGTGATTTCAATAAATGTTTGAGATCCATGAGGGTTTTTAAGGTCAAGGATGGAGCGGCATTTAATATTAAATTCATAAGCATGGACAGATATGGTTAGTGATTATCTGAGGAAGGTTTTCTTCTTCAAAAGCAATAAGTATATAGTTTCTGAACAAATAAAATAACTAAGAGTTATGTTATATAATGCATTCATAAAGTTTTTTGTTCAAATGGCAAAGCGTGAGAACAAAACAAACCCAAAAGTTAAATCTGTGATTCCGTTGTTAAAATACTCATCCATTGGTGTCATTTGGTTTCATTAATGCCACCAGGAGTTGAAAGAATGTTATTTTAAATCCATTTTGTTTTTATATACTTTTGTAACAGATTTTTGAAGACCCTTGGTTCTGTGTCGCTTCTCCTAGAATATTGTTAACAACAAATTGTCAATAGAAAAGAAAGAATACAGAAGCTACACGGAGTTTTCTAATGAAAAGTTTGACTCAAGAATTCTGCCATCAAAATGAAATGTTACGGTGATAGTGAATCATTCGCTATAGACTGTACGAGCTCAAAAAAGCTCGTCAGCATTTTGTTGAGAAAAAGCAAGAATCTTGGTGCAATAAAGTCATTGTGGGTATGTTGACACCGTTTTTCTGCAAAGCAGAATTTTGTTGAATTAGATCCAAGAATGCCCAAGGAAACTGTTGAAGGCTTTAGACATGTTAAGTTTTATTGTCATGCTGCACTTCTTGTTTTTTGTAGAAAGAATCACTTTGTGAACAAAGACTATCCCGTCTGTTCTGCAATCAGCTACAAAACTTCATTGTACATCCGAATTAATTGAGTAATTTTTCTTTATCCTGTTAGCAAATCCCTAGAAATGGCTTTGTAAACTGTGTTGCATAGGTAGATGGGGCAGAAAATATCCAATCTCCTTGCCCTTCTGTTCTTGGCAATGAGGGTTAGAAATGTTGCAATGAGATGTTAACTTTTGGGGAATGGCCTTTTGGTATCCTCAACTGTATCAATCAGACTGGTTTTGATAAGGTCCAAAAAGTGTTGAAAAAACCTGATCAAGAAACCATCAGGGCTAGGTAATTATCTGTCTTCATTGAAAACATGACAACTTTAACTTTCATTTCCTACGCAGAAACTTTAGAAGTTTATAACTTCATTCTGTTGTCTAGAACTAGGGAAGGAATACATTGAATCAAAGTTGGCAGACTTGGACTCAGCAAAAACTCGGCAACTTAAAAAATTGCTTAAATATCTTTAGAAACACATTGTTTTTGCAAAATTTAATGATAAGATGTATCCATTGAGTCCATAAATGAGTACAAAAATGTTTTCTATAAAATTTGATTGATTTGAATGCAAATTGAGTACAAAATCACATCATCATGTAGAATCTTGATGGTTGATAGCCTGATACAATAGATAGCTGACAAAATGAAAATAGTAAATACAACATTTTACATCTTCCTCTTCCCTAATCTAGTGAAAACTTGGGGAGAGGTTGAGGTTATAATGCTGTGGCTCGATCTCCATCTTGGTAGTAGATGGCAATGCCTCCTTAGCCTCATCAATGTCATCCAATCCTATATCTCTTGTTGCATCCACATCTTCCAATGTGTGCCTCTCAAAATCTCATCTTCAATAAACAGTGAAGGCTGCTCATCTTGCCTTGTCTAGTCGTTATCAATCTCATCCAAATCAATTGGATCCTCTAATTTGTCTTCTACCCTTCTTGTGCATAGCCGAAGGTTCTAATGCACAAAGACAAGGTCATTGAGGCATTATTGAGCTAAGTTGTTCCTCTTCTTTGTGTGGATGGCCTCAAACAAGCTCCAATTGCACTCACAATTGGATGCACTACAAGGTTGGCACAAAATGTGGAGGGAAAACCATTGGAGATCTGGGGTATTTGCACCCCAATATATCCACCAAGTATCTACAAAATAAAATATTGAAGAGTTAGAAAGAAAAGTCAAATTATATTTTATCCAATTATCAATAGTTGTAAATTTGAAATTTGTAACTTGTAAGATGCATGTGATATAAAGACTTCAAATTTTATACCCAGTGTCTCAGTGGTTTGTCCTCAGGTAGCTAGCTCCGAAGAAAAGAGCTCAACCCTTCCAATCCTGTAATCATGCAATCCTTGGATAATGAGTTCTCTCACCTCAACTTTGGGGTGTCATCCTTTGAATGCATGTAGTGAGGTCCCCCATAACTTCTCCTTTAGGATTTGAGAAACTATCTAAATAGATAATACGGGGGTTGAGGAAGTACCCTACTGTATGGATGGGTTAGTGGAGTTGATTGTTTCACCTCCTATCAATGATCTCCCAAATGGGATCAAATTTGAGGTTGTCCCCCTTGTAATAATTTTGAATGGAGTCTTTGGCAATATCCATGGCCTCATAAACATACCCCATTGGGTTTTGCTCTCCATCTACCGAATGGAGAACTCTAACCAAGTGCTCTGACACCTACAATCTACAAATACAAAAAGATTAAAGTTACAAAATTATAATGAAAGACTTAAATTAAAATATAAAATATTCAATATGAATTTAAAAATTCAAATTTTTGAGGTTACCTTCAAAATATCTGTAGCTCTTTGTGCAAAAAGGTTGTCAAAGAATATGCTTGCAACCCTCTCTCCTTCAGGCTTCTTTGAATATGACGAGTCTAGGCATGCTTGACTAACAAACATTGGTTTCAAAGAAGTCAACAAAACAATAATACTTTGCAACG
This sequence comes from Cryptomeria japonica, assembly GCF_030272615.1. NCBI lineage: Eukaryota > Viridiplantae > Streptophyta > Pinopsida > Cupressales > Cupressaceae > Cryptomeria > Cryptomeria japonica. The sequence continues at coordinate 486,185,794 of NC_081412.1, forward strand.
TGAGAAAAATTGTTGCAAACCTTGTGACACCTGATCTTACCAAGTCTTTCCCTTGGGTGTGATCTCATATCAAATTAAGAAACCAAGGGTGATTGTAAATAAATTTTTTTATGCTCCTTGCATCATCTACAATTGGTCTCATCCAATCAAGTTTGCCTGTGTCCTCCAAAAGAAGGTCAAAGCAATGTTCTGCACAAGGTGCCCAAAAAAGTGTCTTATATTTGTCTTGGAGCAATCTCCCAGCTGCCATATATGCTGTTGCTTTGTTAGTTATGATTTGTACCACATTCTCTATGCCCACCTCCATGACAACTACCTCCAACATTAGACACATTGTTTCTGCATTTTTTATTTTGTTAGAGGCATCAACCGATTTAAAAAAAATCACCTCACCATTTGAAGCTACCGAAAAATTGATAATGGTGTGTTTTTCCCATTAGTCCACCCATCATAAAGAATAGTGCAGCCATATTTTTTTGCTTCTTTTGTTCTTCCACTATTAGCCTTGCCCTTTCGGTTGCATTCATGAGCAACCTGCAAGTAAAAAATGCAAGTACACAATTTTAATTTTTAAATGCAAAAAATAATTTAAATTCAACATAAATTATTACAAAGTGCAAGTACACAATTTAAATTAAAAAAAACAAAAAATAATCTAAATTCAACATAAATTGTTATAATTAATGAACATAAATTTAGCCTAAACTTCAACATAAATTACTATAAGTATAAATTAGCATAAATTAATTAACCTCCCACTCAAGTCTTTACGAGAATGCGCATTGTAACCTTTTCTTGCAACAGTCAATGTAGTTACCAAATTCTCCCAATAAGGACTACTTGACACATTGAAAGGAATGTTGTTGAAGTACCAAAATCAACACATGCCATATCTGCATGTTCATGCACCTCCCTATTCCACCTTGTAGCTTCCACTGATGGTTGTACTCTAGGTGTGTTTTTGGGCACAAAAAAACTATGTGGCATGTGTGTAGGTGTAGGCGGAGGCGCTATATTGGAAGTAGATGAAGTGGAGGCCGATTTGCTTTGGATGAGTGGACCATGAAGAGAGTCCACTATGCCTTGACATGCCATATCTTCATCTAATGTTGGTTGCTATTGAGGACCATGACCACTAGATATGGATGCTACTATGGCTGCCCTTGTCTTCTCCCTTTGCAATTTTTTCTCTTTTGCCAATGCAAGTTGGGCACTCATCTCTTCTTTTATCTCTTTAGTGGTGTTGGTACAAGGCTTGGCATCATGATGAGTAATGCTTGCAAGATGGTATTTGAGTCGATTTATGCCTCCATAATATAAGTTTGTTCATCTAGTGCGAACAACTGTCCCAGGTTTCGGTCCTTGATAGGTATATTTCCATGCAAGGTCTCTAGCTCTAGCAAGGCGAGCACTTGTAATTGGCAGTGGCATTGATGGGTTGGAGCCTGAGGCTGAACTTGATCCGGATGCTTGTCTACTTGCCATTATATGATGTATTAACCTACACATACAAAGTGAAAGCACAACATTTTAATTTTTAAATTAAAGAGTTAACCTAAATTCAACATAAATCACTAAAAATTAGCATAAAATTAATTTAGATTAATATAAATTAGTAAAAATTTAATATAATGCAAAGATTCTAAACATTTTATTCCAAAAGAAGGTTAAAATAAAAAAAGAAAGTTGTGTATGCAAAAAAACAATGAATTTAATAAAAATTTTTTTTTTTATCAAATATTGGTGATGAATCCAATTTTTTGGAATTTAAATGCAAAAATACTAAGTTTAGCATATGATGAATTTTTTTACCTAGATGCTAGATTTTGCAGCCAAAGTGGAGTAAAATGTTTAAAAAACAAAAACCAAAAAACAATTTAGGCTTCAAATTTGCCTTCCAAATTCGCCAAAAAACCCTTTTTGATCTTCTCTCCTAGATGCAATAGTGTTGTGAATGCCATGCTCAAATTGGGAGGTGTGTTGGGGGTTTTGCAGAGTAGAGTTGCCTTTTTTGGAGTTATGTTTTGACGTTTTTGGGTCTATTTTTGACTCAACCTTCTTTTAACAGGCTGGCCATGAGTTTTTGACACAGACTTACTAGAAAGTTGGCAAGCAATTTTGGCGAATATTACATGTGATTACTGTGTTAAACCCCTACGGTTACACCTGATGTAAACCTTATAAATATTCCCACACGGATAATAGCATATATAAAATAGAAATTAATTATAAAAGAAATATATAAAAGAAATCAATTATTAAAATAATAGATTAATAATTAAACAATTAAATGAGGTTAATAATGTTATTATTGGTTAATAATGATCAAATAATGTTATTATTGTTTAATATATTTAAATGATGTTGAAATATTAATGAAGAATCACATAAAGTAAAGTGAGCAAAGTAAGTATGTTAACGAGGATATAACCCAACACGGGGAACTAAACGCTACGGTGGCCCCCCGCAAGAAGTGGTGGGACCGGGGCTGCGACCATCGTCACACCCCTTCCTGCGGAAGGGACCCCGTGGTGGGTCACGACCCTTCCCCTCCACGGGATATAAAGGGAGGTCTCCGCAGAATGAAGGGAGGAGGAGGACCAGCGAGACGGGAGGATAGCAAGCAGACTACGGTGTAGGAACTTCACAGCACGCTGCGGACTGCGACAGGTAAGTGAGGTCCATGATTCCCAGAGTATATGTATGTGTGTGGACGTGTGTGCCGCACACACACATATATAGTAATGAATATTTTAATATAGTTAATGAATAATTCTAGATATATGTTAATGAATATTTATGAATATACGTTAATGAATAGTTCTGGAAATATGTTAATGAATATTTGTGAATATATGACAATGAATAGTTTCTGAATATATGTTACCGAATACATGTTAATATAGGAATATGCAAATGTAGATTATAGAATGAAAAATGATGATGAATTGTAGATGGTAATATGAATGATGTGGCAATATGATGGAGGCTATTGGGAGGAAATTCCCTTAGCCTAATGAAGGGATTATGATAATCCTTGGTAGGCAGTATATACTGAATATCTATATGCATATATGTTATGGCTTGGGTGACAAAGGGTCATCCAAGAAGAGACGGATTTGGCCGGTCCTCTCTGGTAGACTTGGATGATGAGATGCATCATCCAAGGCAAGGAAATTGATCATATAGGATGGTCTTCCTTGGTATGGCTTGGGTGTAAGAAATTACATCCAAGATAGGAATCGGATTAACCTTCGATTTCCTGGTATGGCTTGGGTGTAAGAAATTACATCCAAGACAAGAATCGAATTAACCTTCGATTTCCTGGTATGGCTTGGAACCAGGATGGGTTCCAAGAAGGCGAGCTTCACAGCCGCCTAAGGACATGTCCCAATACTGCACTCGTATCCTTTTTATTAAATAAGAATTGAGATTAGTGTTAATTAAGTAATTGAAGTTTAATTGCAAATTAGATTAGTTATATATATATATATATATATATTTGTTGTATTCTAACAATCTGTTTTGCAGGGCAGTGTTCTCTAACTAGTAGGGACATTACAATTACTCATTTTCTTTTTGACTTGGCGAGTATTCTCTAACTTTGCAAGTTTTCTGGGAGTTTGCCAGCTATGCATTAAATCATTTCCTCTTGGATACTCATACCATCCTCACTAGATACATTGAATCATTTCCTCTTGTATATTCATCTTGTCCTCACTAGATCCAGAAAGCAGATTTCTGAAATGCCTTATTGCCTTATTTTTTTGTTTTTTCTGGAAGGGTAAATTTCTCTCCATTTGGATTCTGTAAAGTCATGAGTTTTTTGATGTTTGCATATATACAACTCATTTTGCTAAAGAACTAATTGCTAAAATACCGGTTCTTCCCCTTTTGGTCTGGGTCTGGGTCCTAGTTCTTGCCCAGTCCTAGTTCTCCCTGGGTTCCTCTCGGGTCCTTCCCAGGTGGTCGGGTTCCCTGTGGGTCCTGCGTCACAGGACCCATAGGGAACCTAGCCACCTGGGAAGGACCCGGGTGGAACCTAGGAGGTCCTGGGTGAACCCAAGAGGACCCACGTGAACCCAGGCCCGTGGGTTCCCAAAAACGGGGCCCACGGGTCAAAAAAACAATAAAAAACATTAAAAAAGGACTTTTTAAAATAGTTTTTTTATAATAAAACTCTAATTCGCCCCTTTATGACTTTTTAAAAAAGACTTGAAACTTGAATATTATCTTTTTTGCAAATTATGAATATGATATTAGACTTTAGTTATTAGTTTACTGATTAAATTTGCGATATATGAATATTTATTGGCATTGGCAATTATGGATTTATCATTAATGTATGGAAAGTCACATTGTATATTTTATTTTTGTATGGATTGTATATATTGAACATATATATAATATGTGTATATATATATATATATATATATATATATATATATATATATATATATATATATATATATATATATATATATATATATATATATATATATATATATATATATATATATATATATATATACACAGACGAACCCGTACCCGTTCCCGTACCCGTACCCAAGAATTTTTTTTTGCCGAATCCGCGAATCCGTATCCAAATCCGAACCCGAACTGGTAACTTAGACTAATTGTTATTGACCCCTCTTCGAGGAAATAAATCTTGGAATTCTATTTCCTTAAGTTATAGTTTTGGTACAAGTGCCAGTATGAGTATGAGTATCAAGTATGACGGTACAACAAATTTTTTCCTCTTGGGTACAGATATAGGTTTGGATATGTATGTATGTATGTATGTATTAAAAAAATTAAAATTATATAATATAAAACAATAATTCTCATAATTGTCAATAAAACAAATTTAAATACTTCATAATTTGCCAAATGAAAATACTCATAAATTCATAATTCAATCATTTGTCAAATGTCAATGCACAATGAAAATTGCAATCAATATTTAATAATCTTTATATTGCTTTTCATCAAAAGCATCAAAGTCAACATTTGGTTCAATTTCACTTGAACCTGAAAGATACTTGATGGATCTTTTAAGCTGACAGGCTGTAATTTTTTAATTATTTGTTTTAAAATAAATTCTTCCTGTTTATTAAATGATCTTTCAGAGAGAGACAGAAGTTGCAGAAAGGTTGTGTCTTTTGTTTTTGTTTGTATTTTTCCAGATATAGGCAAACAATGAATAACAATAGCAGCAAATATGAAATAGGCTGGAAAATAATGTGCAATAATATAATATTCAGCCAACCCAGAATAGCTACAAATCGTACCAGGCAAAATACATAAATGATATGCCAACAAAGTATCTACCAACCAAAATAATGTTGCCGGCTGCAAGAAAGACCATCCACGCACAAAAAAAGAGATGGCTGATGAATACCAATCAGCAACCCACATGCCAGCTGGAAGGAGGCCGTACGGCTGCTGCAGTCATGTCTAGGCAGCCAAGGAACTCCCACGTGCCAAGCAATATACCCAACGTCCAAAGCCAAAGCTCTTCCAATGCTGAACTTGCACTCCAATCAAAGTCTGAAACCAAATGAAGCTGCTGAAACCTTCTATTGGGGTTTGCATCCCAATATCTAAGCCCTGGGGTTTGTGTCCCAGTTCTCCAGAAATCGCTCCTCAGAGCAAATTCACAAATGCCAAGTTTGAAGATGTAAAAAGATAATAAAAAATGAGCCAACATCTCCTTTTATCTCCCTCTCAAAGCTACTCGAACCCTAAAGGGAGAATATGCTTTTACCTTTATTAAATAATGGCATATTCTTAATTAAAAAGGCCTTTATGTATAGGAAAAACACCCCTTTCGTCAAATAACAAAACTCAAGGTGCCAGAAGGTCTCCGGATGATGAAAATAAGTTATAATAATTCAAGACCTTTCCAACGAGCTATAACACATATGCCTGCCTGACCAGAAGAAGCCAAAATCCCCTTATTACTCCAATTAGCTATATAAATAGCTTTATTTAATTAATAAGATGGTAACTTAGGAAATATTAAAAATATATCCCAAATAGCCGTATAATGCTCATCTGACTCCACAAGTCTGAAACGGAGCCTGCCACCTGTCTGTGACTGTTGTCGGAAATCATGGATCCTCGAGCAATCTTGTCCCTAAAATCTAGGGATGCTCTTTGAAGCTAGGAAACATACCCAAATCTCCTGAAACTGAACCCAAGGAATAGTCTCATGGTAACCCAACCCTGGGTACTGTCAAATCCTCCTAAATAGTAGGAATAGCCTCCACAAAAGAAGGAAATGCCTCCTAAAATTAAGGAACTGCTCCAAACTGGTCCACTACTGCCAGAATACCAAATCCCAAACACTGAATATCCTCACTGAGTCTCTATCCACCACCGTCAGCCTACAAGACCCCAAAATAAGCTGACTCACATGTCTCTGCTAGACAGAACTAAAGAGGGGACATGACAGAACCACAATGAGTTGCAGTCCCACTTCCACTAGCCATGTCACATGTAGAAGCTACCTAATCTAAAGAGATTTTTGGCAAGTTGTGCAACAATAACATCTAAGTTAACACATTGAATAGTTAGATCCCAATTCCCCATCATGCCCTTATTGTAATCAAGTTTCTTATGAGACAAAGAGATCCCAATAATTGGTTGGAGTTTGGGAGTGGAGACCCCAATGGGGTTTGGAAGCAACACCCCCAACAGGGTCAAGGGGCAGTGTTCCTGACACATTCCCCTGTCGTGATATAGTGTGGGGTTGAGGGGCAGAGTCCCTATTGCCAAGCCCTTTTTTTGGGTTACTTGAAGTACCCATATGGAACCTAGGGTACCTAGGTGGAGCCTTGGGTGAACCTAATGGAGAACTAGCCTTGGACCTAGACTAGGCCCCAAACCAAACCCATATGGGTATTGTTGGCGGGGGGGGCGTTGGCGTTCCGAAGGGTCCCGATAACATAGGTTCTAGTACTAGAAGTATTAATGTAATGTGGTTGTAGGCAAACCAAAGGTATGTAATCTGCAATTTGGGATACCTCTAAAGTACTTTAGTAGGGAAAGGGAAATAACAACATAACTTTCAATAGGATACGTTGCTTGTTTCCCTTAACATTCCATTGCTGATCTTGGCTCATATTTGGATCTGCGTCTATGTCATAGCTGCACTCACATGTAAGACTTCTTTAGTGCTTATGAGCCATTCCCCTTACTTGGAAGTAACAATGGAAAAAAACTACAGCTCTTGGGGATATTGGGGCTTTGTGCTAAACTAGGCACTAGAGCTTGTCTTGTTATCATCATCTGGATTCCTAGTGTAACACATACCAAATAAATCATTGTACCATTTATAAAATAACCACACATAAGACATGCTTCCCACAAACTGTGCAAGCCATATTTGCAAATCCCTTGTATGAATTTGAGTCTTTGACATAACATACCCACGCTCTGCTCCATCATTAGTGATTAAAAAGAAAAAGTATATGTGACTAACTCCAATTCTATACCATGCAAATGATACCATTGTCAAAATTCTATGTAAAAAGATATGCTATGGCCAACCAACAATTAGAGGACTCATGATTATTGCAAGAAATTTACATTCCTATAGCATACAAAACTAATTACTTGTTTTCAGTACCCCGTTTGACCATTTCAAGTTTAGGATCACCAAGGCTTGTTATTTTTGATTCCTTATACACAATAATACACATATGTGAGGACGGTAGAATAATCTTAAAATTCTCTTTGAAAATGGAAGCACATCAAAGAGTTTTGCTACATGCAAATTCAATAAATTTGTAAAGGATGAAGTAAAGAAAGAGCGAATGTTATAATATCTTTCAGATTTCAACCCTTGAAGTGGGCTGATTGCGGAAGGTACATAGCAGAAACAAAGGTTGTAACAGTAATACAAAATTTCCTAAGGCTAGGATGAAACCTCTACCCATTTCCCAAAGAATGTGAGTCCAAAAGTTGCTGTGAAGAAAACATATTATGGTACATACTTGAAAGAAATCAAATCTGATTTCATGTTCAAACAGCTCACTGTCATATTTGAAATATGTATCTGCAGTCTTTAAAACAGTTAGGTTGTCCAAACAGTCTTCTTTGTAACCACCAACTTACATGTGAATATCCATCTTTGCAAAAGAACATTGAATGAGTTTTTATAGCTTCTTCAAATGACTCTTTAAATCGTTGTTCATTAGATTTAAGTCTTACATGAAACACTTCATTTTCTTTTTATTTCAACAAGTTTTTGGACCTTATGGAATTATCCAATAGGTGCCGTGCTTTTTTCCATAGTTACCAGTAGATGGGAATGGTATTGGTATGAGAGACATGGAGAAGTCTGCCACTTTTCGAAAAAAAATGAGAGGTGGGTGCTTGGGAATGGCAGAAATAGAAAAGTATTTATATATGTAATTTAAATTTAGAAAAAATAATTATACAATGGCCATGCAAATTTGAAGAATGTAAAATGCTTAAAAAAAAACATTTTCAAGCACAGAATAGATGTCAATAAAAGCAAAGATTTAATTATATTGATATTGCATCATTATGACAAACAATTAAATTTAAAACCATAATCACCTGAAAATGGTAGATAGGGATTGGGACAAGAATACCATTATATGGTATGGGGCTAACTTAGAGATGGCTATATTTTCAACTAATTGATAAAATTTTAGTGCACATAGACTTCTCAAGCCTTATTATTGTTTCTTTTCATACTAGTACCTATTTGGACTTTGATAAGAAAATTGTGTGCTGCAAGAAAACTTGTAAATATTCATGCAAATGATATAGAATTACAAGTCTATTAATGTATTTCTTTAGTTCTTTTAGCTCTTTTCAACCATATGCTAGCACTTGAGGAGAAACCAGTGTGATATATGTGATATCATTGATAATTATCTATAGGAAGTTTCCCAATTTTCAAATGATGCTTCTAGGAGATGTATAAGGAGCTCTTGATGTCTAAAGAGATTCCCACATGTGTCTTTAATATGGGGATATGTTTTTGATATGGGAGATGAGTACCAGGGGTTAGAATAAATGTCTTCAGGGAAGAATGGCTTTTTTTTTTAATTTCGTACCAGGGGTTAGAATAAATGTCTTCAGGGAGGAATGCTTTTTTTTTAATTTCTTATTAGGCTCCTTTACCCTCCTTAAATCGAGGCAGGCACTTCCTAATCTGTCTTTATTATGTTTATTCTTTTCTGTTATTAAAATCCTTTTTAGCTTAAGTTTTAATCTAATTTAATCCATCTTCTATTTACATAGGTTTTAATTCATATGCTCATAAGATCATGTCAGGTGAGCGTCTAGGGGAATCATCTAGAATTATTAATTTTGAAAAATGGGCTGTAACATGTTTTAACTATGAAAATGATAGATAGTAAGTCACCTTATTTTATGCCATCTTCTTGTGCTTTCTTTTATAACTATTTGAAGTAAAATGATCTTTTACCTTTTGAGTGTGCTTTCTTAAATAATGTTGTATTTTTTTAATCCTAATTCTTTTAAATTATATCCCGACCCCTATGCTTGCTATTTCATATCTGATACTCTTTTTTGCAGGCTTCCACTTAAACTTGGCTGTTAAAACACCATTCCTCAGTGTTACAGCAATTTCATGTATATCTGCTTACAGCTATGAATTTTTGTTGCTTTGATTTTTTAAAGAGGAGTGAAACAAAGAAACAGGCATCAGCAAACGATGAAATAGGAGATGGTAAGGCTTGTAATAGTGATTAACACCAGATCTGTAATGACTGGAGCTGCTAGTAGCTGATGAAGTTAACTTTTACGAAAATTGCTTTGTCCTTGTTTCTTCTCATTTCTTTTGTCAGATGCCGTGTCTAATTCCCCTGTCACCAATAGGTAAATTTTATTTATTGTTTCTGTACATATCATAGTAATTATATACTAACTTGTTTTATTATATAAATGGTTTTTGCTACAAGCCTTTTCAAGACTTCCAAATGTCAAATATTTCACTTATCATGAATTGGAAATCGCGACAAGGAACTTTCATCCAGAGAACAAAATAGGAGAAGGTGGTTTTGGCAGTGTGTATAAGGTATCATAATTCTAATTTAATTTCTGTCTCCTCATTCTTTGATGGTTTCTTTAGAACTTTAAAAGTTGGGTGTCCTTTTCTTGATTTTGTAACCAGTAAAATCTTGAATACTCGGTCAAAGAGCTTTATGCTTATATCCAAGATTGAGATAGTGTTAGTTGCTTGTATGAAAGTCTTTTTTTTCTCTGATCTAATTTTTTTTATCTTGTTGAAACTTAAAGGTGTTTAATGTTTTTATCTTGTTGAAGCTTAAAGGTGTTTTGCTAGGGATAATGTAATGTCCCCATCCTTGAGGCTACACCATTAATGTGATGTTCCCACACAAGACTCCGTCCAGGATGAATAATATTGAGAAAGCTCCTTGTATTATCTTTAGATTCAAAGATTGCTACAATTCCAAACAGGATATAAATACAACAATTCTAATTAAGAATCATCAAAGTATACTACAGTTTAAGGGAGGTGCTTTGATCAGCAAGACAAGCAATTCATAACATCAAGTGATCATAAACGTCCGTTACAGTATCATTGTTGTGATATGAGAACAGCAAAGAACTTGATAATTAGCGATAAGATGTCTGCATAAAGAAATCATTTATAATTGACTTGTTAGGATAACGACATCTTCTACCTTCAAATCATATGAAACAGGTTCATGGGTCAATCTCCTACAAGAGTTACGTATGGGAAGGAATGATTCCAAAAAGTGAAGGAGAACTATTAGTAAGACAGCAGGATGATACTAATCAGCGATGGAATTCCACGTAGGAACTAAGTTGTAATAACTGACCAATATAATGATTGAAGCCGATTCACTATGCTTCATGATACACTGAGTAATTGAAGGAAGCAATTGACATAGAGAGAAATCATATGGCCTCTTTGACAAATGATAAAGCCGCAAAGTATTATCAATAGCTAATGGGCATTAGAGATATCAACTATATACCTCTAAATTATTATAATTGCTGTACAGATGATCACAGCCTTAGAAGTATAATTATCGGTCCCGATATCTTCGCGATACCTATCCGTGTCTACCATGCAGAGGAAAAAAGATAGAAGTTTGTGCTTGTTCTATTTCCGACATAAAATATGATCTGCTAAGAACATAATACCAATGCAGTTAAATAAGGATTAATATTATTATCATAATAATATAGTGTTGAAAACAAGCTACGATATTGATAAAAATTTGCGATTTGTCAAGGCACAACTAATAATCATTAAATATGAATAGACCCGATGGTTATGAGCAGTGTTCCATGGAAACACGTTTCCCCCTCCCAGGCCCAAGTCTCCCCGTCCCCGAAACCCATCCCCGAAACTTTTTCCCTTTGTCCCCCTGTCCCCGAAGCCCCTCCCCGCGTCCCCCCATCTCCCCGTCCCCACCATCCGTGGAACACTGGTTATGAGGGGATGCAATTAGATTAAATGAACCATTTTATTGTGAAAGAACATGTCTCAAAATAATGTTACCGATCAAAGATATAAGAAGACCATTGATGCATGTTAAGAAAGAAAGGAGGAAAAAAAACAGAGACAACATCCACACTCGTGGTGGGAACAAATAGACTAAAATCAGAGATAGTGACATATTAAGGCATAGCCTCTTCATTCACCCATTGCATGGTTAAAAGAAACTAGTCAGATACAGCGATGTTATATAGAGAGAATCAAAAGACATATTCTTGTATTAATAGTCAAAGTAGTGACACAAATCAAGCATAGAAACTTCAGCAAACACAGTTCAGAACTTGGGAATATTTTGCATGTAACCAAGTATATATTTCAGACACAGCGGCATCTTGAATGACAGATCAAATACATTATCTTATATACAGTCATTTTGCATACAATATATTTTTATATTCAGACTTTATACATCTAGATTATATCGGGTTTCATAACCGAGTTATCTTGGAACAATTATTATCAGTCCATCATCTCACTAATTTGCATAAAGGAAGTCTTTATAGGGGACATTACAGATAACAATGTGGGAATAATGCTTGGTTTACAACTTTTAACCAAGATAACTTCAAAAAATTGTGCCATTCGGATTCCTGAATAGGTTTGCAATTGGGGTTTATGTTAGGGTTCTGTCCCTGATTTACTAGTATTTGTTGCTATGTGAGATGAGGACTACCTAGTTCCTAGAATTTATTAATGTAATTTAGTATTTACAATTAAACTGTATTATGGATAGGTCAAAGCTGTATCTTTTTAGAATAAATTTAAGTATTGAGGGTTACGTAGTGTTGACGTGTATTTTGTACACAATCATACACAGAATAAAATACCCAAAGGCATCTTATCCTGTCTTGAATAAAGTCGCTAACTGCTGAAGATTTCACAAGAAGGATCAATTAGGATGACTCCAATGTTCTTTTTAGTAGGGTCTCTACGTGTGGATAAGCACCAGTGGTCGTTGTGATTGCTGTGTCATCAAGGGGCCTTACGTTGCCGAAGATTTCGCTAAACTAAACAAGCTTTTAAAAAATATCAAAAGGATAGGGTTTGCAAGAGGTCTAATCTAGTCTAACCCTAAGAATGACTTGATGTGGACTAGACTTGGTGAGATTCAACCAACTTCAATATTGTCATAAATTAACAACTCAATTGAAATTGATGCGATCTTCTAAGGTAACAAATGATTTTTCAATACATCAAAGATCAGGAACACTACCACGAAGGTACATATCCAAGACACAACAATGATTGAAGGTTTGAGTGATTCCAATATCTCCAGTCGACCACGCAAGGCGTTCCTACAATCAGCAAGAAGCTAGTGGTTTGGAAAGCGAATCCTACCAAAGATCAAGTCCAACACTTTGTCCTTCAAATTAACACACTACTTTGATTGAGAGTGATTCAAGAAAATGTACAACCATGAAGATAACCAAGAGAATTGCAACAAAACACCATAACTTCAATATTTTATTGATCTCAAAGCCATCATGTACAACAATTGTTTGAATTCCTTTCTCCAAGCTCAATCTTGCTACCAAAGTAAATTGCTTCTAAACTCTAATCTCTCTAATACATCAAGAATTTCTAGCTCTCTCTAATTTCTAGTTTTCTCCCTCTGCAAAATGAAAAGAAATGAGGGTATATATAGCATCCTCAATTACAATGAACGGTCCAGATCGAAAGAAGATCAATGGCCAAGATTATGACACCTAAACCCTAATTAGGGTTTGTTACAACCATTACATAACATTTAATGCTTGACCAATGATAAAATTGTATTGCTTGGACACATGTCCTCTCTAGAAATTTCCACCAATGGATAGCCGGGTAGGTACATCGGAGTTCGTGCCACCTTCTATGAATTAGGTACATTGAACCTGGACATTGTTGAGGTGGACCAATCCGACTGGAGGAGTGATGACTAGGATGCCACCTCGTCTGACACTTGTAGCTTGGTAGATATTCAATTTGATGTCGTTGAGAAGCTATCTTTAATTAGCTCTTGTTCTAACTCCTTCTGTCCTTGATTTGCAGGATGATTGATGTACCTCGCCTTGGAAGGCTGGATTGGAAGAGGTTGCCTTGTCAACGCTAGACTGGAGGAGGTTGCCCTTATCTTTGCTTGATCGTCCTTGATGAGACCGTCCTTGATCTGGCTTGATTTTCCTTGAGGGGAGAGTCTTCCGACTTGTGGATCTTTCGAGCTTGGGAGTCGCCATCTTGGTACCTACACAACATTTCACAATAAGTAATAGATTTTGCAATATACAAACATAGATTAGAGATTAATTTTTAGGAAACTTCATGATAAGTCCTTGAGTTATCATTTCCTAAAAAACGATTGAGCTATTGAAATTCAAAATTTCAAAATTCAAAACTTAAGGCTATGACGATCAAAATTCAAAATAAGACAAGGGATCACATCATCATACCTTACTTGAGAGCTAACTCTAAAATGCAAAACAAGGAAATTCGCCTAGGCAAAAATCAAAATTTGAAGCTTCCAACGTGATTCCCTCAAACGAACGTTCTCCTTAGCACTTCGCCATCTTTGGGGGGTCTTTGACGTGGTCTTGGCAAGCTCGCTCAACTCCAACTAAACTCGCACTCCCCTTTGATGATAATTTCGCACCTCCTTGTCCTCTTGATATTTCGCATGCAAAGATTGTTTGAATGATGATTTGAAATGAAATGATTTACCCTTCCTTTATAGGCGCTTACCTCTCATTTACCTCTAGGCCGACTTGGTAATTAAAAGCAAATTTTAAATAAATTTAAAGGCCGACTTTTGCAAAATAAAACAAATAAACCCCAAGCGCCCCACTTTTTATTAATAATTAATTAATTTAATGCCTTTATAATTAATTTTTTCGATTTTTTAAAAGGCAACAAATAATTAATTAAATGCCATGGGCTTTTTTTTAAATGCTAACTTTTAATTGAATTTTTTAAATTTATCGATTTTAGCATTTAATAAAATTCAAAAAATGTATTTTAGCGCCAAAACTTGGAGAGGTAAGGGTACAAACCATATCGCTCTGGTCCCTGGGAGAGGGACAGGAGCGAATTATCATCTTAGTCTTGATTCTTTTGCCTTTTACGTTCAAAACCATCATCTCCACGTTGAAACTGGCATGTTTGCTAGGAATCTCGAGCTTGATTAACTTGACTTTGTGGATGAGTGCCTTTTGTGACTAATATCGCCATGGTCCCTTGATGAGGGACAGGAGCGAACTTCCATTTTAGCTCAATTTTGCGATCTTTTGACGTTCACTTTTTTTTCTTGTCACCTTCCAAATGATGTTCTCGATCTTGTGTACCCTTGCTTTGTCATGATTTTGAAGGAAAACAAGTGGTTTGATGAAAATCGCCCTGGTCCCTGATTGAGGGACAGGAGCGATCTAGCATTTTGACTCAATTTGATCACCCTTTGACGTTTAACTACTTCTCATATCATCTTCTCAAGACACCTTAGACCCTGTGTAACCTTGTACGTCCTTGACTTGGCGTGATTTTTGAAGGAATTGGCTAGTGAAATGAATATCGCCCTGGTCCCTGATTGAGGGACAAGAGCGAACTAGGGTATAGAGTATAAATCCTTCATCATATTAACTTGCAATTATCTTCAAGGCTCAAAATGATGTTCTTTACTCCCTTTCAAACATCTAAAATGTGAATGGCAACCCAAATTTGGCCTCATTTGAACATTTTCGCTCTGGTCCCTTGATGAGGGACAGGAGCGAACTTAGGCATTTCAGTGCAGATCCTTCATCTTTGGCGGTCTTTGATACTTCATTCTCTGTCGAGACACCTCAAAATGTCCTTGCCACCTTATACTTTGACTAGGAATGACTTGAATTTGGGTGGAAGGCAAGATAGCTACCATTTCGCCCTGGTCCCTGACTGAGGGACAGGAGCGAATTTTCACTTATAGGCCCCATCACACTTTGCTAACTTCAAAAATTATCTTCAATAGACTCGTTGTGCACCTTTTCATTCATCCTTGGCTGGGAGTTTGTTCAAACTTGGCGAGAAATTGACCTAAGGCAAAAATCGCTCTGGTCCCTGACTGAGGGACAGGAGCACCTAGGCCAATTTGAGTCTCCTATTGATGTCTTGTAATCTTCAATTTGTCTTCAACGGGTTCATTTCATCCTCCTTTCTTGCTTCAAACTCAAAACTTGCTTGATCTTTGCCCAAAACATGCCTCATGAGGAAATTTGCTCTGGTCCCTGGGAGAGGGACAGGAGCTACCACTGAATTTCGCCCTGGTCCCTGATTGAGGGACAGGATCGATTTAGCTTCTAGATCAAGTTTTCCTCATGTTTGTGCTTTCAAATTATATTAAAATGATGAAATATATTTCCTTTGATCTCCTCAAATCGTCAAATTGTTCGAATCCTGCAAGGACAAGGCAATGTTTGATTTCGAGCTCCGGTCCTCCACTGAGGGACAGGAGCGATTTTTGCTCCTGGCATATTTCCATGCTTGTGAAATTCTTCAAATTATATTCAACGGAAAGAACATGCCTCCTCTTATCACTTCTAATTCGAAATTCATCTTGATCCTGCAGAGATAGTAAGATTTTGAAAAACAAGCTCTGGTCCTCCACTGAGGGACAGGAGCGATTTTTGCTTCCCAGGCCAAAATATCAAGATTTTGGGATTTTAATCACTTCACAAGGCGAAAACAAGTCATTTCCAATGCCCGGGATCAATCATCAAAATTTTCAAAATTTGGTCAAAATTACTCAATCGGACAAAAAATCAAAATCTCATCATTCACACTTAGACAAATTTGGACTCTGCATTCAAAATTCCAATTGAAACTAGACCAACTTACTCAGCCTCTGGCGAATTTACTTTATTCAAAATTGCATTCCACGAGAGGAAGCTCAAAAGCTCAAAATTAGACTGGACTCTGGCCTGAAAACACAGTAATAGAAACCCTAAGGTTTGACCCTAGTCTAGACAACTGGCATACTAAACCAAAATCCTAGAAAGCAGAGAGAAAGGCGAGCAAAAACGAGCAAAAAGAGGGGGTCCCCATTTAAATGGGGCGATGTGTGAAATGGTCACAACACGTAGTTCCTAGAATTTGTTTTTGTTCTTTAGTATGTTTGACAAACTGTTAATGTATAGGTCACAAATGTACCTTCCTATTTTAACAACAATTATATGTACAGGTCAAAACCCTCCCCCTTTTATATTTTATAATTTTTTTGTGTGAATATTTACACTGACATGTGTATACAAATAATGGAATTCATATTCATGTACAGGTCTTGGTTGCAATGAAAAAATTGTGCTAAAGACAATGATTGACCTATAGTTGTAAAACTTAGACTCAATAATTACTTGGTAGGCCCAAAAGTTTTAAAAATTCGGGACTTGACAAAAAGTCAGGGAAAAACTTTGTGGTAGGGGGTAGTGCTCCTCAGGGGGTCAAGGGTTAGAGCCCCCACCACCAAGCACAAAATTAGGCCTTTGAAACCACACAAACCTTTGTGGCGCATGCCATTTTCACAGTTTTATTACTTGAGGGTAAAATTAGGTATTTGGCACCTTTTTGTTTATAAAAATGTTTTAAAATATATATATTTTTTCTTTTTCTTTGGGCAGCCCTTTGGTCCCCCTAGGTTTTTCTCGTGAAGCACCCACAAGGAACCTAAGGTACCAGGGCTGGACCCTTGGTGAACCCAGGCCACTCCCATCGTGGAATTGGTACCCAAACTAGTTCAATATGGGATTGGGACCTCGGTAGGGCATAGTTGACAACATAGTTTTTGTTACATCAAGTTACAATAATGGGTTTCAAACAAAGGGACAATTTGCAGAACCAAGGTCATCACTTGAGGTGTCTCTTAATGTTGACCATTATGTTGATGGTTTGAATGGTGGCTTAAATCATGCTTATGATTCAGATATGAGAGTGTATATCAGCATTTATGGTGATATTGTATGCTGGCCACCAAGTATTGGTAAATTGGATATATGCACAATTGAGTCAGAGAACTACTTTGATGAGGCTTATGATTATTTCCTTGAGGATGTATGTGTTACACGTGAGCTTGAGGCTTTCTCTTGGGACTAACATGCACATGAAAATGATATTATGTTGTAGTACTAGGATGAGTTTGAAGACCAACATGTTGCCGTTCAGCTTGATTGTGTGACTGAATTGGAAGCATTTTAGCTTGAATCCCATGAGCAAATGCTACATGCTAATCAAGCATGTAATCAAATAACTTATTTTCCATGTGAATATGAGGTATTTTCTTTTGACTTTGATTGACATGAGAGGGTCACTAGGCATGATGACCTGACAATTGCATATGATGATAGTTTTTATCCACATACATGCTTTGACATTGTTAATGGTCTAGCGGTTCCTGATTCACCATTTGTTTCCTTGGATGTGCTTAAATTAAATGAAAGTTTGTTGATGTTTGGTTTATCTCCTTGCTTCCATGGGTTACTTGGAGATCTTGGAATTCATTAGGAGCAATTTTGTGATTATTCATCTAGTAATGGTGGTATATCTATACATGAATCTATCAGGTGCTTGGTATTACAACTGCACAAGAAACACATTATCAGCCTGAGGGAGATCAACTCTCATTAAGATATGAAGGCAAGAAGCATCATGCGAGTCATCTATGGCCTTGTGTTATAAACTTATAGAGTCTCCTTGCAGGATTTGAATTGCAACATGTTTCTATGAGTAGCTTGCAAACAAACAATGATCAGTATCCATTGACAAAGGCGATAGGTTATGGGTTTGTAATTTTTCTTTAAGTGTGTGTTTCTTTCCTTGGTTCTCCTTGTTATCTTCTTGGTCAAGTACATATCAATGCATACTTGTTTGTGTCTGTTTGTTTTCTTTTGCCTTTGGTTCCTATATTTCTCTCCCCTTTGCATTTTAGTTTGTACCTTAGAGGATTTCATGGTTTCTTGCAGTAGTTGTTGGGTTTACTTATCCTCAACTAGAGCCTATGTTGACACCCAATCCTATTTTTGCAATTGTGACCCCATGTTCACATATTGAGTTTGTGGTGGGGCTTATTATGTTTTTGACAATGGGGTGCATGGATTCTCTTGGCAACTTAGGTGGACTAGGTAGCATTTTATTTGCTTGTCACACGTTGCCTTTTGTGGTGGTGGGTCTGTGTGCCTATTGGGGTGACTTGTATTCCTAGGTGGCAGCTTACTATTGGCGCCATATGTTTTCTTTGGTGGGGTCCAGTTCTTGGCTGATTTCATTTGACTTTTCAATGTTTTCTCACATGCTTCTTGGGCCTGCATGGCATTATATGAAATCTTGATCAGCATTACTAAGCACCAGGAATCTCTATGCTGTGGATCTAATGCATAATTCAAACTGGTTAACACTGTAGTCTACCCTATGTAATGTTAAAAGAATATATGACATTTTGATTGTGTTCCAATCTAAATGTTGTGCGATGGGCTTGAGCAGGGAGTAGGCAGACCTTTCTGTCCCATGGACATTTATTTATTACTCATGGGTGCAGTTTCCTTTGCTGGATTGATGTGTATGGGTGTGCAGATGTACCGTAATTCTAGTCCATGTTTTTGCTATAGAGTTTTCCATCTCTTCTCAAGGATGGTCAAGAGGGCATTTAAGCGGGGTCTATTATCTTGCCTTAATACATTCAATATGCCGAATGTGGTGCTCTCAAGGCTGAATTTTCTCTATTGTGGGCCCTCTATGCCATTTATGCCTTATTTCTCCTTCCTGCTGATGTGTTAGTTGCTCAGTGGGCTTACATTTATTGCTATTTGTTTCTTGGGGTTGATTTACTTCCATTCGTGGACTACCTACTACTGTTGCAACTTGCTACAGGACTACAAAGGGCTGTATAGATTGAATTTATTGCATAGCCACACTCATTTGTATGTCTGTTTGCCTAATTTTTTATTTTATGGTTTGTAAGAGGTTGTCTCCCATCCTAGGTATCTACTTGTGATCCAAGATGGATTTTACTTTCCTTCCAAGTGCAACCTTGCTCTTTGTAGTCGTGAGCTAATTATGAAAAGTGTTACTATGGCTGGTCAAGGATGTAATTTGTATGATTTGATTGAATTCCTGCACCCAAGAGGCTTATTGTGACTGAAAAGCTATATATGCAGGCTTGTTGCATATTTCAAGGGTTGGTCCATGAGCTAATTTTCTGGCTGCAAGTCTCTTGGTTTCTTCTGTGGCATCAAATGATAAAGGTCAAGCTTTGTAAGGGCTGCTAACATGTTCTGTAAATCAGGGGAGTTGTTGAACCTAGCTGCTGATTCTCGCTTGCTGCAGTTATTGGTATGATTGTAATAGGGTAAAACTGATGTATAATTAATAATAGCATCCAAACACATTACAAACTTCTTTGTAACAGTCGTTTCTCATTGCATGTGGATTATTACTGATTTGATATGGATTGTTGAAATTTATTCATTTGTAGATTTCCTTAATATTTGAGTTTATATGCCTATGTAAGCCTGGTTGCATTGCTGATATGCATGTACGCTTTATTATTTGTTGTAAACTTTGACTCCGTTGCTCAGTGGAATAGGCACCAATTTGATTGGTGAGAGGTCTAACACATTTCACTGAGCAACTCTCTGTTGTTAGTGTAGGAGTAGAAAGTGTCTCCATGCTATTATGATCTAGCGATGCAACTTATGCCATACTTTATGCTGTCCCAAGTTGATAAATCTTAGAGGATCATGATTTTGTCTCTTTATTGTATGTGTGTATGCATGGTTAAGTGGATTCACTTTTAGAGATATATAAGTGCTGTCAGCTTTTGGTGCATTTACAGGAATGAGTTCTATCTACTTATTGGAGGTCTTGTAGATTTTCTTGCAGCCAATGCTGATAAGAATTTAGTGACAAAGCTTGGGATTCAGAGCACCCTGGCAGTGGCTATAGCTGTTAAGAATTTATGTCTAAGTTTTCATTTCTCTTTAATTGTCCTGCTATGAAAACCTCAGAAAACACCCCTGTTGGCTTAGCAGATGCCTAAAGATGAAGGTGAGTTTATCCACTCACAAAGATAGGTTCACTCATGCCACTGTCTGATTATAAGTTAACAGTTCAGCCCACGATAACCTTTGCTGGCCTTAGGTTTTGCATTTGTCTTTAGGGTTTGTAGAGATATATGTTGGGAGCCAACAGGAGGTTGAGCTCGGAGGAAGAAAGTTGCTCTTTCTCCCATTCTTAACTTCAACTTTTGGCATCTCTACAGACACACCAGGCTTATCCATGAGCAGCTCTAGGATTTTCTTCATTTGTGAAGCTTTCCCCAAAGATTGCATGATGTTAACGACATCCTCTTTTAGTTTGCTGAATCTCTCCTCACCATTGGAAGGATTTCTACTTTCTTCTCTAAAGTCCATGCTTCCAAGTTGTTTCCACTTCCTTGAACTATCTCTTGTTGCAAAGGAACCAAATAACATACTCCTTTTGCACTAGTTGATCTAGTGATGGATATATAATTTATGAATTATAAAACTGCAAAACTACCTTTTCATCACAGAAAAATATGTAAAAGCGAACAAGAAATCTTAGCTTTGATACCAATTTCATCCATAAACAGGGTAGATATCCCATTCTTTGTTTTATCAACATACATCTTAAGTGCTCCAATCAGTCAAGGATGGATAAACTTCTTGTTTTGGAAGAAATTGTTATAACAGTCTTGAAAGTCTTACAATGAAATTGCCTTGAACAAAAAATAATTTAGGAAGGTAACTAACAGTGAAAGAGAATAAATGTGTCATGAAAATGAAGACTACCTTTGCATCACAGAAAAATACGTAAAAGCGAACAAGAAATCTTATCTTTGATACCAATTTCATCCATAAACAGGGTAGATATTCCATTCTTTGTTTTATCAACACACATCTTAAGTGCTCCAATCAGTGAAGGATGGATAAACTTCTTGTTTTGGAAGAAATTGTTATAACAGTCTTGAAAGTCTTACAATGAAATTGCCTTGAACAAAAATTCATTTAGGAAGGTAACTAATAGTGAAAGAGAGTAAATATGTCATGAAAATGAAGCATAACCTGATGAAAAATCTAGAAGGGTGGGATAAATTCCTTCGGTTGCTATCTCCATTTGCTGATTACAAAGCTTACTGCCTTCTTGAGGCTGTCAGGGACATCTTATGACATATATTGACATCCAAACACCTATAATGATAAAATTCACTTTTTTCAAACCTTTAAATGGCATCAATACCCATTACACGACTCTTTACCTGCTCTGAAATGCTTAATCACAGTCCAATAACATCAAAGCAACCCCTTTTCCAAGTTACAAGGGGATCGTTATAGTTTGTTCTTCTGTTACAAGAAAAAATTGAATAATTGATATGTGTTCAGAAGCTCCAAGTTACACCTACTTCCCTGTTGTTGGCCATGGATGTGTTATCTGCTTGTAGGCAATGGGTTTGGCAACAGTCAAGCATGTTACCCACAAACTATCTGACATTGACAAATATGACCATCATTGAACTTGTCATTTTAGAAATTTGAAAGTATTGGTAAGCCCTCCTTGGTGTCTTGTTGACCTAGGTGGCTTCCATTGAACTGTCCTGTTCTCCTACAAGTTTATTTTTTGTATTATTCATTTCAAGGAGGGTCTTGTCTTCACGTCTAATGAGATTGTTCACCCTCCAAACCATCATAACTACTCCATTTCAGATCAGTAATCCAGTTGTTTAGTTGATGTAATATTCTTGTTCATTGAGGTACATAATGCATTTTTTTGAAGGAAAGAGAAATTGTAGACAGCTCCAAGCAATGAGATTGGTTGCAGTGGAGGAAAGAGTGGTTGTATCCTTTCCATGCAACCTGGGTTGATTCGTGGAGCCTGAAGGCTTTAGAAAAGCTCAATATGAAGGAGATATTTGTCATCCTCAACGGTGGCCATAAGCTCAAAACCTCAAAGTACTATGTTGAGCCACAGTAGAGATACTTGCCTTAAGCTTCTTTGCAGTTTTATGAAGTGCTGCATCTGTAGTTGGCAAGTCCCATGCTCCTAAATGCCTATTTTTCCACCATTACCCTGTGAGCCTGAGATCTTAGAATCACCAGGATCTCTCCAAAAATAAATCTGAACATTTACAGTTGTGCTGAGCTCAAACAAAGGAGATGACAAAAACTGTGCATCATCATTCAGTTTAGCTTGAAGTTTGAATTTCTTTGAAATATATATTTCATCTATCTTGTGAGCTATTTTTTAATTCTGTATTAGCTCTGCCACTGCGTTGACTCTCTGTCTGCTGCCTGCTTTTACCTGCTTCTTGTAGCTTTTGTGCACTATATGAGAGCTTGTTTTTATTCTTGTGGACAACATACTCTTATTTGACAGGTTAACTAATTATTTGACTGCACTTCCAGCACAAATTTGAACCTTTAGTTTGTTCCTGGTAGGTTTTCGTTTTAAAAATTATACTTTTTGTCACAGATCAAATTTAATTTGTGATAATGGGTGAAGTAGGTCAACTGAAATGCCAAAACTATAGTGTCACACAAATGATTCAATAAAACATAAAAACAATAAATAAGTGTGACGAATTCCACTCTTCAATTCTGTATAAATACTGAGTTCAGATTTCAGTAAAAAAAATGGACATTAACTTTATTGTAGACACTGCATTGTTTTTTCTGTATATTTTTTGTAGTCTTACTTCTGTTAGTTCATTCATCAAATTTTTCTCTGAATCGTAGATATTCACCTGAATGACAGGGAATCCTGAAGGATGACACCCAAGTAGCAGTAAAGTCGCTTTCTGTCCAATCCAAACAAGGTGTTCAAGAGTTTCTAACTGAGATAGCTACTATCATTGACGTCAGACACGAAAATCTTGTTAAACTGTATGGATGCTGTGTACAAGAAAGTCATCGGATTTTGGTTTATGAGTACCTTGAGAACAACAGCATTGCTCAATGTTTACTTGGTATAACTCTACACTTGTGAACTATCATTTATTTCATAGGTCTAGGTTATTGGAAGTTGCTTTACCATCTTATTTTTGTGAGAGGAAGTAATAGTGCCTTTGCTACATAAGGAAAACTGTAGAGTAAAAAAAGAGCAAGAACATAGGTTGTCACTGAGAGATCCATGGAGTAGAAACAAAATGTAAAGGAAGAGCATAGGAAACAATTAAGGTAGAATTTAAACATGATGTGCATTCAAATGGTTTTCAGGTTCAGAGACTGGTCAAATAGATTTGGATTGGCCAACGAGAGCTAAAATCTGCAAGGGAACTGCCAGTGGTCTTGCTTATCTTCATGAGGAGCTTGTGCCGTATATTGTACACCGGGACATTAAAGCTAGTAATATCCTTCTTGACAGAGATCTTAATCCAAAGATTTCAGACTTTGGTCTAGCTAAGCTTTTCCCGGATAATGTCACTCATATCAGTACACGGGTTGCTGGCACACTGTAAGTTTCTAAGTTATTTGAATACGATCTATTTAATTAAATTTTATTTCATGAAGCGAAGTTGCTGTCAAATTCAAAATTCTTGCAGAAGTGCAGTTTCTATATGAAAATCAATTGTCATTACTTGGCAACATGTGCCTCTTTCTACGCATTACAATATTGGGAAGATCATGGAATTTGAGTAGAATTTAATTGTATTTGGGATAGCATGCTCCAATATTTGTTCCTACAAGGGAATGCATTACTTGGTAAATTAAAAATGAAGCTTATAACTTATATATAATTAATTAATAAGTACTTGCTCCTTTTTGGTCAGAAAATTTTGAGCAATTATTTAAGGATGAACCCCACTTCAACACACTAGGGATAGGATTGTAAAAGCCATAAGTAGACAAACAAAACAAATTTTATGGGAAGGAAACATATAATATACCATAGAACAAGATTTTGTAATTGGAAATTTGGAGGAACATACTTGTACAGTAGCTTTGAGATAAACTTTGATGGTAGTATTGCAGATAGCTTTGGGCATAATATGTTACATGTATAACAGTTCTCATGTATATGTAATGAGGAGACACCAAACAATACAGAGCAATGGAGAGGGTTGACAATAAAGAGGACTGTGCAAAGGATGTTGTAGGCATTATTGGAGTCAAAGTGCTTACACTTCCTCATGCCAATAGGAGTGACCTGCTGCAATGAGCAGGCATATCAAGCCTACTTTGGCATGGTTTTTTCTAAACAATTTGAATTCTAGTGCAATTTGAAATGGTTTCTTTCTGGTGCAATTTTCATCCTCCATGGATTGAGATTTCATTCACAACAATGGTCTATGGTTTTGTGAATGGACTGGTTTATTTTTATGTCCTTGGACTCCCTTTCTCAATTTATTGCAGCTATCTCAGTGGCTCCTATGTGGCTACGATTGTATAATTTACCTTAGGTTTTCAAGATCATGGTCTCATTTGGTGGTTGATTGAGCAGGTTGGCACTTTCATTAAAAGTGATGAAGATTTTGGTGCCCCACTGTATGAATTTGTGTGGTTTTGTGTTTTAATTGATCTTTCAAAGTCCATTTGTCATTCCATTAAAATCGTTTCTTCACACTGCTCATGGACACAATATCTCAATTTCAAAGGAGTGCTCTGTAATTGCTTCCTTTTGAAATAGCTGGGGCACATGGTGGCCGATTGTAGTTCAAACTCATATATTAGTAGGAGATCTTTTCATAAAGCAGAAGTCAAATTTTTAGGAGAAACTTTGGAAATTTTTGTTGGTAATTCTCTCCCTCCCTCTCAGGCATTGGAGTGAGGGACATCAGGCTGAACTATGTCCTCAACCATTCCCATTATTTCAAACTGTTCAATAAATTATAGGGATATTCTTTGTGAAGGTTTTCAATGTATAAACATGGAGGATGTTGATCTAGAAGGCTTCAGAGGCTCATAGGAGTTAGAGGGAGGAGAATTGATGCTGACTTCCACAGAATTTCTCACTATCTTTCAAATGAGGAGTGGGATGAAAAAAACAAATTGCAGCTCCAAAGCTTAATGCAAGGTAGGAGAATAGAGGTTGAAAGATTGAGAATGGATGGTCAATTTTTTGTGGATGACAGAACTCAATGAACTTTGGAGGCCCTTCTTATCCATAATGATAGAAGAAAGCCTTTGTTTTGAGGTTAGCTTTTGTAATGAAGAAGGTTATGGTTGAGGGCACAAGAAGTAAATGGAATAACAAAATATAGTAATAATTCACAATGATGTTTCCAAAAAGATATGTCATTCCATTCACTCACTCATAAGATATGCAATAGGCAGGAGTTTAGACATTCGGCCCTGACTATGTGTACAATGAGAAATATATAGACTAGTCGACGGTGGTTGAGAACGCCAACTGTTTGTAACTACCAATTGACAATAGTTTGTCAAGAAATAAATTTTTAATTATAAAGCAAGTTATTTTATTATTTATGAACTACATCAGCCCCACCAAAAAGAAAGTCATCTTCTAGACAACAAAATAACAAAATTGGGAGCTGAACAACACAAAACCAAAAGCTACTGAGAAGGTGGGTGAGAAGACGTCCCTGGAGTTGGATGTACCAAAGATGAGGGAGTGGATGTCGGGGAGCTGAGTTGCCATAGCCTATGTACCTCCTTCGTGCACATCTTCAAATGGTGAGCTACGACCAATGATCATTCCCTTGCCCCCTTGACCATCTTTGCAACTTCCACTCATTGGTGTTTAGTTTTCTCTATCTCCTTGTCCTTCTCTGCCAACTTTGCCTTTGTAGTTGTCACTTTAGTTGTGCCATTTGGACAAGTTGCTACTAGAACTTTTGAGTACGCTCATCCATCTCAATGTGCACTTTCTGCACCATCTGTAGAGCTTCATCTCTTTGTTGTGTAAGCTGGTTAGTGGAGACTGTCTGATGTTGCAAGCTATAAAACAAGTCTGTAAAGGTGGTCTCCATGCCAAATAAAGTTGTGATCACCCTACCATCTTTCTTTCCAATAGTAGGCCTAGCAAGGGCCAATTTGCCAACGTCTCCGGGGACTCCACCCCAGGCCATCCTCTAGATGTGAAGAGGTGGGTAAAATCCACCTCACATTTCTCTTGCATAAATGCTTGAATATGTTGGGCTTCTTTCCCTACCAATGGAGAATGAGCTCTATCCAACTGTGGGTAGATGTCTCCTACCTTCTGCATCACAATTGCCAGACTTCAAGTCCTAGATGTACCTTTGAATGGTGCCCAAGGGTTCCACTTCATTACTTTTAGCAATCTCAATGATCCCCTTTGAATTACTTGATTCCTATTCTTGAACTAGTGGGTTGGTTGGAATAGTCGTGGTTAACTCCTGTGTAGCCAAAGATGGCTATTGCGTGTGGGAGGGATCACCTTCCTCTTGGATGTGCTCAATGCTAGGGGAAGTTGCCTATGCAGAGAAAGGCTGAGCATTGTCAACAACCATCATTGGTTGCTATGTCCCTTGTTGCTTGATTCCTTCGACCATGACCCTTGGAGAATTATGCTGGAACCTCAATTTTCTCCACAGGTAAGGTGATAGCCTTAGCCAAAGTAGCTTGCTCAGGAAAAATGGCTTTTCTTAGCAAGGTGGCTTTGGTTGGCAAAGTGGCTTTTGTAGGCAATGTGGTTGGAGTGGTGGAAATGGTAGTGTCATCGATAGAATTAGCCTCTGCCATATCAACATCTGGTGGAACCAAGGATTGAGCATCGATAGCTAATGACACATCATTTGCCATGGGAGTGTCCTTGCGTATAGTGGTAGATGTGGATGAGGATAACTCAATGGCCTCATAATTATCTTTTGTACTAGCTTCACCTTCTCTTGACATGTCCTTGTGCTTATTTTTCTTCCTCCTTGGTTGTATCTCTTCCCCTGTTGCTGCTTGAGTGTCTAAAGTGGTCCAATGAAAGTTAGTTGGCCATTAAGGATCATATTGGGAGCTGGATAGAACTTGCCCCATTTGTTCGCAGGTTCTTGAGTGTAGAGAGCATCTAGGTTTAGGGGGATGGAACACTAGGTCATGCAGAAGGCCATGTGTTTTAGGGATAGGAATTCCCTTATCTTGTTTGACAAAAGTCTCGTACACTTTTCCCATTGTAAGGCCGATCATGAAGTCAATCATCCATATAGAAATGTCAGATGCTTGGTTGGCGCTTGTCAACAAACATTTTACTAAGTCCAATACACACTTCCATTCAGTATTGGCCAAAAAGTGCTTATGTATTCCTCTATTCACGACACTCCATATGTTGTCCTTCTCTTGCTAGGTTAAGTCTGGGTGAGACAGTCGACACAGGGACGCTTATTTGTGCCATGGTGTAATTTTCCTAGTTGGTTTGCACATTGTTGCCTCTATAGATGCGATGCTGAACACTCTGGTGAAGTTAGCTGGCTATAAGGAAATAGTAACCGAGCAACCCATTAATGAGCTGAAAGGTTGTTGGTTGAAAATTTTGTACACTTAGGGGAAATATACAAAATTGTGGTTTCAACCACAGCACACGAGTAAAAACTCTCCTAATTAAGGGAAGGCTCCCCCTATCTAACTAAAACTGAAATAAAAACAGGATGGGACAGCAGTCTTCCTTCTTTGTTCAAGAAAGACAATATCCTTTTCTCTTCACAGAAAAGGATAGCGATTAAATATGAACAACAGTAATTACTTTCAAGTGAAATGAGAGAAAGGAAATGAAGTTTCCTGAAAGCGCAAAGACTTCTGTCACTTCCTTCGGGACGGGACAGCAATATCAAGCTCAAAGACTTGACTATTGGAAGTCCTATCTACCCTTTGCTATACTAAAATTTACAATGAATAAAAGATAACAGCTCAAAGACTGAAATAATCTATTCTTTCAACATAAAGACAAGAAATAATGCGAGCTCAAAGACTTGCTGCTATTTCTTATCGAACAATAATTTTTCTCAAGAATGGATGCAAGCTCAAAGACTTACTGCTCCTTCTAGAGAGTTTCCTATTCTAATTAATCTTCTCTACTTGCAGCTCAAAGACTTCAAATCAGATTGGACTAAGCTCCTTTAGAAATACTTTGCATAGAAGAAATAAAAAGATTCAAACTCAAACATGTGGCTCAAAGACTCAAAACTTGAGTAATCCTTCTTTATTATTCTTCCAAAACCTTCAATTCACATTCATAAGCTCAAAGACTTCTTGCTGTAAATTTGGCAGAGTTTTTGCTTGCTTTCCAAAAGATATATATTACAATAGACTCCTCCAGTATTTATAGAAGAGGAGCCTTGAGAAAAAGGTGGGAGGATCCTAACTAACTTGAGAGATTCTCTCAACCACCAAGACTCATTCAATAACTAACTGAGACTTCATTAACTAACTAAGAGTTACTCCAACTAACTAAGACTTATTCCAACTACAGTCCTAATCGGACACAACTTGTAGTTGTCTTACATGTAATTAAAAAAGTGCAAGTAATGTGTAACTTGCATTTTACAAAAAATATTTTTACATGTAACTTGTCAAAACAAAATTGCAAATGCATAACTAAAACTATTCCATGTGTCTAAAGACACGACTCTAACTGCATCATCCTTTGTCTGTGATGATCTTCATGTCGCTTCAGGATGCTAGAACTTGAAGTATTCTAGATTGGTAAAGACATCTTGAACCGGAACGGGAACTTGCATCCTTGTCTTCTTGCTTGGGGTAATACTAGCTTTTCAAGAGGGAACGGGCTGCCTTCCTCTTTTCATGTCATGACCATCTTTGTCTTGAAAGCATTTTATGCTCTCAACCATGAATTGTTGTTGTATTTCTTCTTTGTATCATCCTTCATTCTTGAAATTTGCTTGCAAAATAAGGCCCATGCCTTAATCCATTGATTTGGTAGATCGTGTGTGCAAACCGGACTGACAAAGGAAGAGAGAAATTGATGCAAAAACGGGCTCACCAGTGAATTTCGGGTTTTGGAAGTTGCATTACATGTGTGGGGAAAACAAGAGCATTAACTTGCAAATGTGGGAACAAACATGCAACTTCATATGTGTAATGGGTAACTACAAGTTTGCACTTGTAATTGGACCTTTAGAACTCATTTTCAAGTGTTTTTTGAGTGCATTTTGGACCAATTTCGGGTTCTGGATGGCTGACCGCAGGTAGACTTTAAATGGGGAAAACGAATGAATGTGTGAAATGAGTGGATGAAATGGTATGTATGGATGAGGGAATTGGAAGCGGATAGGTAAAAATGAATTTCAAGAAGATCACTTGGAACTTTGCCAATGCAAAAACGGGAAGAACTTTCAACTTGCAACCCGGATTTCAAAAAACCCCATTTTGAAAGGATGGGTATTTCTCATCTTTGCAACTTGGAATTTCAACAAAAGATGGTTAAATCTTTTATCCGTAAGAGAAGAACAATGATTTTCATCCAACTTGTAATCGGAATTTAAAATCCCGAATACAAGTAAAGAGGGAAAATGAGGAAGAACAATGCAATTCTAAAATTGCTTTACAAAAGGGAAAATCTCTCTCACAAAATCTGATTTTTGGGGAAGAACCAACCATTTGCAAATTTACAACTAGAAAGGAAAAAACAAGAAAACAAGAAAAAAGAAACAAGAAGAAAATAAATCTTACCTTGCTCCAATGTGAAAATGCCTCTCCAAAAGATAATCAATCTTTGAAATAAAGAAGAATATCTCTTAAAAAGAAATTAACCGTATTCCAAAACCCTAGCCACGTTTTTGAAAAAATGCCCAAAACTGAAAAACGTGGCAGCAAATGCATGAGAAATGGCATGGAAAATGGCCAAGACTCTTTCTAACCTCAATACCTTAGCATACCAAGCCAAAACGATTCATAACATTGCTGATTCGTGGCATTTTTAATGAAGAAAAACGTGGTTTTTTGGCAAAAACGTGTTTGCTGTTATAAAGCTAAAAACCAGCAAACTTAACCTCCATGTGGCGTGAAAGGTGTCTAAAAATGCATGGAAATAGGAAGGAATCCAAAACGCCTTCTATCTCCCAAAAAATCTCCACAAAAATTTGCTAAAAATCTTCAAAAAACATGTTTTTCCTTGCAATTCGGGTTTTTTGGAACAAATAGCAAGTTTAAAATGTATGAAACAATGAAAATCGGGTTTTTTGGAGGATATGACAAGTTTAAAATTTCACTTTTTCAACATGTTAGGCAAAATCGGGATTTTTTGGCCAAATAGCAAGTTTAAAATGTCAAAAATGCACTTTATGAGCAAAATCGGGTTTTTTGGACTAAAGTGCAAGTTTTAAATTGTCACTTTTTCACTTACAAGGCAAAATCGGGTTTTTTGGAGCAAACTGCAAGTTTTAAATACTTGTAAATGGGAAATAAAATCCCTACAACAAGTTATACTTGCTTGCACATATGTAATGGGGATTTAAAATCCCTATTACATGCAAAAACCATTAAAGTAGGGGTTTTTTGACCAAACTGCAAGTTTACTTGCACATATGTAATGGGGATTTAAAATCCCTATTACATGTGAAAACCATTAAAGTAGGGGTTTTTTGACCAAATTGCAAGTTTACTTGCAGTTGAGCCAAAAAATCCCTATTTTAACTAAAAATGACCAAAAAACAATAAAAAGATAAAAACAACAAAGGGGAAATTTAAAATAAATTACAAGTAACATATTTGAAATAAAAGTGCACATGTAATTGGTCAAAAATTCCCCTACAAAGACCAAAACAATGAATATCATTAAAACTTGCAGTTTGAAGAAAATTCTCCACCTGCAGTTGGGGTTTTAAAACCCGACTGAAGGAAAGACATAGCAAACGAACCCAGAATTTGATGAAATTCGAAATGTAGTTCGAGGATGGACTGAGGATTAAGCCAGTCCAAGGATTAGTCAAAATTTTGCCTCGGGAAGCATGCCATAGAGTAAATTTTTTCATTTTTTCACAAAAATTTCATGTAATGGTCCTTCATTTTTGAAAACAAAAATGAGGACAACAAAGGTTTTACTCTTTATGGCTAACTTCCTTATTTCTCCTAGTGGCATCCCCTTCGAAAAGGTCAAAGTAGATAGGTATTCCTTGACATTCTCATACCAAGGAGCTAGTGCTGCAATCTGAAACAAATGAACATTAGAAAATCCTCATTCACACCCTTGAGTGGTCCACTCGATTTAATTCTTGACAGTTTGGTTGGCTATGACATGGCTTTTCCTTGGCTGAACAATGATGGTAAATATAAACTCTTGCAATAATAATAGCCACCTACTTACCCGACCTTGAATAATTTTCTTATTCACCTAGTACATGAGGGCCTAGTGTTACCAATAGATAATGCTTGAACTTTTGTACATAATAGACCATTCCTAGTGTTTCCCTCTTTGTCGTGCTGTAGTTCTCTGCCCTTGACAACAATCGGTTGGCAAAGAAGACTGGATGATCCAATCCTTGCAGTTCTATTTATGCCTATGTTGCTTCAATTGCATAGTTGGATGCATTGATGTGTACATAAAATCCTTACTCTTATTTGGATATGCAAGGATTGGTGAATTGATTAATTGTACCTTCAGTTCATTGAAGGCCTTCTCCTACTTCTCGATCCATGTAAATGTGTGGCCCTTCCTAGTGAGTGTGTCGAGTGGGTATGATATTTGAGAAAAGTTTTTTATGAATCCTTTCTAGTAGCCGATGTGACCCAAGAATGATTCGACTTCTATGACATTTTGTGGTGCTTCCATTTGTATGATCACCCTTATTTGTCTAGGTTGGCCTTTAGTCTGGCTTTACAAACTATATGCCCAAGCACTTTACCCTACAATACCATGAGTTGGTAGTTCTTCAAGTGTAGAGCCAATTGTGTTGCTCAACATCTTCCTTGCATTCCCTGAGAGATTTCAGGTGGGTCTCCTGGTCACTATAGATTGGCTAATCACATAGGAACACATTGAAGTTTCCGCACAGACATTTTGTCAAAGATGCACAAGATGATTCTTTGAAAGGTTGTTGGAGTATTGTACAGTCCTTTGATGGCATCCGGTTGTATGCATACACCTTATCTTCAACCATGAGTGTAGTTTTTAATTTGTCCTCTTCTGTTATGCTTATTTGATTGTACTTAGAGGAGCCATCCATGAATGAGTAGATCTCATGACATGTGACCTCTTCCAGGATCGACACAGTGAAAGGGATTTGAAATGGATCTTTAATAGTAACTGCATTTGGACTTCTAAAGTCCACACATCCGAATTTGTTTAGATATCTTCTTCAAGGAGATGACTATCGGGGAAACCTAATCACTAGTCTCGACCTTGAAAATTATGCCAGCTCCAACATATTTTCTATCTCTTCTTGGACTTTTGCAACATGATTCTTGTTCATCCTATAGGACCGCTTCCATATGGGTTGTTCTTCTAACCCTAGAGGAATTTTGTGTACACATAGCTCTAGAGGTATCCCTTTCAAGTTCTTGTACGTCCATGCAAAGGTGTCCTTATATTACATAAGATTTTGAATGTTGTTGCCTTCGATACTTGGTCCCAATCATTCTCTGATCATGATCGTTTATGGATTGCCTTCTTCTAGATTCACTACCTTCATTCTCGGCTAATTTTGTCCCACTCAAAGCTATGGGCTAGCATATCATCCAATCTGGCTATTCCTTCCTTGTACTCTTCATACTCTAGGGGAAACGTTGGACTTGTCGCTCGATCTTCAATTTCCTTGATTTGCAACATGTTGCAATCAGGCTGGAACACTTTGTAGTCTTCCATTTGCAAGTAAAAAGGTCCATTCAAGGAGCTTGCTCATCCTTGGAGCAATGCTGGAGGTCAAGAACTCCCTCGTCATTCGATTCCATGAACCTCCTTTCTTCTACTCTTGATTCTCCTCCTTTCGAGTTCAAATTAGATGAAGCCATCTCTTCAATTACCCCTTGGTTCCTCAAGTTGATGACGTACATCTTCCCTTTGTTTTCTATCAAGAGGGTGTGGGAATTTCCAATTGTGATCCGCCTTGGCTGCAACTAGCCATCCTCTCCCAAGAAACGCATCATATGGTTTCTTCAGCAACGAGATGACCACAAAACTCAACAAGATTTGTTGAGCTCCAATTGTTAACTTGTATGTCATTAGTGTTCCCAACAATTTGAATCCATGCTGATTGGCACCTACTAGTTGGAAGGTCAGAGGCCAGAGGGTTGGCTTGTCCAGGCATTTCCATGTATCCTCCAATAGTATGTAGACTCCCGATCCTCCATCTTGTATGACAACCGGTTTCTTCCCTATGTTTATCAGTAGCAACATCGTGCCAATGACTTGTTCTCCCTATGACAGTGGTTGTATTCTCATGGCTACACTTGTACCATCTTGTCGCCGATTTTGGTTGTCATTAACCGCGTTGGTGATTGCCACTCTCAATTGTGGAATACTTTGAAGAAGGCCTGTCACCTTTATTGGTATGGTTGTCTATAGCACCTTTCATACTATGTTCCTCAACTCCAACCATAAAGAGGTACTTGCAGTTTCATTGGAAGTCCTTTGTTCATTCGCTATCGCTTGTTCTACTTTTACTTTGGCTTCTTAGAGTTGTTCTTTCTCTGTATGAGGGTTTGGGTATACGAATTTATTCGTTTGTGCTCTGGTGATTGCTAGAATTGCTTGTCTTGTTCTTCCATTTCTAGCATATCAATGCCCTTTTGCTTCGGGCAAACGGTGTCTTCATGGTCACTTGGCCCACACCATTTGCACATCTTCGCTTTATTTTGGTTGCTTTGGCAGTCCTTGGCAAAGTGCTCCTATTCATTACATTTATGAGGTTGTATGGGCATTCCTTGATGGAATGTCCTATCACTTGGTAGATGTCACAAAACAACTTTTTGGATAGTTTACTTTAGTGTGACCTTCGACCTTGTAGTTTGTGCACCATAATTCTTTGCTCTCCTTTGTATTTTCTTTCTCGACTTTGAGCTCCATCAGTCTCATCATATCTCTCTGTAGGGCTTGAACCGTCTTTGATTCACTGTCACTACTGTCTTTTGTGCTCTCGTCATTGCTTGTCTTCTACTTCCCTTGAGAGGATGTCTTGTCTTCACTCTCAATGTACATTGCTTGATTATAGGCATCGATATATGAGGATAGAGGAACAACATTCATTTTCTTACGTAGTGAAGGGATCAATCTTTCAATGAACCATCTCTTCTTCAATCCATCCGTCGATTGGTTCTCCAATTTCACCAACAATTCTTTGAGCCTACAATTATAAGCCTTTTACATTCTCATGCTTTCCTTGCTTGGTGTTATAAATATCTTGTACAATCTTGTTGTTGTTCCACAACAATTTGAATTTTGCCTCAAATACTTTCTTTAGTGTATCCCATGAGGCTATGGATTGTGCATTAAGTTTCGTAAACCAATCTATGGCTATGCCCTATAGTGTTGTTGGGAACGCTCTCAACCAATAATCTTTGTCTCCTAACCACTTGCTATCCATATAGTCTCATATGTTTTGCATTGTCGTTCAAGATCCTTATACCCATTCCCTATAAACTTCGGGAGTTTCTATCTTTCAACACTTGGACTCGCTAGGGGAGTCACCATTCTCCTTGCTTAATGTTCCTTGTGCCTTGAACCTAATTGGACTATTTTGGCCTTTATGTTCGGGTGTTTGACTTGCACTCTTGCCCAGTCCTCTACCTGACCTCCCTCAATGTTCTTTGCACTTTGGTCATCTTCAAAATCGTTTTTGTACTCCCTTTGTCTGGGGGTCTTCAGCTCAATTCCTCTAATTCTCGGTTCTTTCGAAATGAATAACTCTTTGCTACAGTGTATGTTATTCTCAAATGTTTTAGTTTCATTTTTGGGGTCTCCTTCCTCCTCTTCATTCAACGTTGGTTGTAGGGATGGATTTCCCGCTTGGTCAATGAGGTCTTTGTATGCTTCTTCAGGGAGTAGCAGGTGTCTGGCTATATCCTCCCACTCTCCCTTCATATGTTCTTTAGTGAAGGTTTTCCTTTCCTCTTGACTATGACTTCGACTAATGCTTTGTCTTTTGCTCCTTGGTGGTCTTGGGCCTTTTGTCAGAAATCCTTCAGTTTTGTCGACAATTTTCCTTAGTCTCCTTTGCCGTTCTCCTTGCTCTTTTAGTTGAAAGGATCTTCTCATCGTTCCTTCTTTTGCTTCATGACCATTTGGAATACATTTGCTGTCTTTGTTAGGCTGCACATGCATTAGTATCCAGAAGTATGTCTCTTGCTAGTGTCATGTTCCTCTTCCTCCCTTCGGTTTCTCTCTTCGTACTTTTGCAGTATTTGTTACCTTCCTGATCCCTCTCGGCCCAAAGATCATGCAGGATGATGAAATGGTGTGCAATGAGCCTTAGCAGTTTGTGCAACTGAGTATTAGCCTTTTCCTTGATAGTTAGGTTGTTCTAGATGGCGTCTTGAGGGATCTCTCTTCTGAGAGCTTCCCTTTGAATGTGTTGCTTCAATGAGATGTCCCACAATTTCACAAGGTCTTGTGTAAGTCGGTCTTCCCTTTCTTTGGCTTGTACAGGTTCATCTATGGGCGGTCCCATTACATCACAATGATTCTTGTTCATAAGTTATACTTTGCCAAGGTTCGAAGAAGCAATGACACCAAATGTTTGCTTGATAATTCTACTTGAATGAGTAATACGAAGTAAACAAAATAACAAAATAACGAAATATAGCAATCATTCACAACAATGTTTCTAGAAATATATGTCCTTCCATTCTTTCATTCATAAGATATGCAATAGATATAGGAGTTTATATTTGCGGTCCTCAACTATGTGTACAATGAGAAATATATGGATAGCCAATGGTGGTTGAGAACACCAACTGTTGGTAATTACCAATTGAAAATAGTTTGTCGAGAACTAACTTTTTAATTACAAAGCAACTTATTTTATTATTTACGAACTACATTTGTTAGAATTATTGAGGTGGATGCTGCTGGTTTTGATATGTCTATTTGGTCATTTTTTTGGCATGCTTGTGGACTGAGTCATAAATGAAAGTTGGTACTTCAGTTTTTTCATGGGTAGGGGCCCATAGATTGTAATAGCCCCTGTCCTATGATGACTGAAAACAAGGAATATTTTCTGCCCAAAACTGTGTGTTATAACTTATGCTGTTCTGAAGTTTTCAGTTTGTAATGAAGACCATCATAAATGAATATTACATGAATAATCAACTTCTAATTGATTCTTCTCAATCGATAGTTAACTAGAGTCACAAATGCAACTATCTATTGTTGATATATATGAAATTAGACCTAAGAATCATAACTAACAGCCACTGACATTATGACGAACAGTTGTCATACACCCTTAGATAAACATGAATGTGGATGCAGATCAAAACTTCTTTCTTCTTAATCTTATTTCCTATCAAATAAGACATTACATTGGCAGCAGTAAGATCATATACATGGACTGTTATTGAGACTACTTTTCAGACTTTCTGAGGACAAATGTCTGTAACTAACCTAAACACTCAGACTGAAATTACAATGAAATGATAATGCTAAAGAACCTGGAATTAATTGCTTTGAAGAAGCAAGCAATATCATTTATCAAGAAGCCTCCAATCAGCTGATTAATCCTTATCTTCAGAAGTCGTCCCTGCTGCAATGCAGATAGGACTGGTAAAATTTATTTGACTGCTGCTAGCCTTCAATCTTGTCTCCCAAAATGATAGCCTAAGCTTCCCTAATGTGGTGCTACCTCCCTCAATGATGTTTGATGCCAATTTAGGGAGTTGTGAGCAAATCGAAGTAAAGGGGTAGTCTGGTACGATTTTTAGCTCAGACTGATTAGGCCTGATTTCACCACAATTACACCCTCCAAAATTCCTCAAACTGAATCGCCTTTCTCCCCTTATATTAGCGGTGTCTTTCAATCCTAGGAATGATGCTTCAATAATGACATATAAGAAAAATTGTGGAAGATGAGGGTTCTGATGTGATTTTGTTCCAGAATGCTGTAACCACCTGTAAACACCACAAAATCCTCCCAAAATGCTTCTGCATAAATCGTCTAATCACTCATAATCTGTAGATGCAAAATGAAATGACCATGCACCAAGGAGCTGAAGTATTCTTCCGAAATCACCCCTGTTTCTAAGAAGATTCTCAGTCCTTGATCAGCTGTTACCACAACCTCTCTTCACACACAAACCCACCAATCAGACCTTAGAAATGAAGCGCTCCAATCAAGAGTCAAAATCGTGGCTTCCATGGGCTCATAATGCAAAATTGTGGTCTTCTTCAAGTGTGGCAAAATCTGAATAGGTCCGAGACAACAACTCAGACATAAGTCATTGCAAATCAGCTCTAGGTGTTCAATTGATGAAGTCCTCAAATCCTCAAAAAATATATCTATTTGACTTCTCCAAAATCGGTCTTAGCAAGTTGGCCTTTGGCCACAAATTAAGCTCAAATAGGAAGACTGGAATACCTTCCGCTCAGCTGCAATTTTGTCTTCAAAAGAAGACTCACAAATTTGGTGCTGATGTAGACTCCGTCACGAATCCACTCCCAAGAAGAAGAACTAGGGTTTCGTCTAGCCCTTCTATCAATCTGCTGAAGGTTTGCATCCTCAGAGATTCAACTAAAGCAAAGCATCAAACAGTTCATCAATCCAAAATCCATCTCCAAATCTGCTTTGAAGCTTGATCTCCTAATTGTAATTTATTTGACAACTTTATAAATAAACTCTAAAGACACACTAAACTAATCAAATGGAAGCTGGTTTGATCGCATATACAAGTATACACTAATCACACGAGTATGAAAGTGGATTTTAGGTAAGGAAACAACATTGAGATGTATTAATATTGTTTAATGTATACAAAATTCATGGATTGTGAAATCCATTTCATCAAAACAAATATTAAAACCAAAAAATTAAGTCAATGGCTCAAAGTGTTATTTTTACTACTTTCAGATTAATATAAACTCAAAAATCAGAATTTAGTTTGATTAGCTGAAAGATTTAGAGATTTCCAGATTTAGGCATGACATAGAAATGAACAAAGAAATAAGAACAACACATGGTTACCTTGGGAAAACCTCCTAGGAGGAAAAACCCAGCCAGAAAAGATCCTCAGATCTGATTATGGATTATATTCATATAACAGTTACAACACTTATCTTAGGTTCTTGAAGATGTCTGAAGTGTTTGCTCTTAGGGCTGATGGAATCAACCACAGGTCTGCACTTTCATGTATATCAGGTCTGCTCCTTCAACACACCAATCAGCACTGACTCAAGCCCTAGATCTGCACTCTTGATGTGTCTTAGATCTGCATTGATTCAGTAACCCTGGCACTTTAACTCTGGAACAGCTCAGCCTTCTTTATGACAGCAAGAACTTGATATTTGCTTCTTTAATTGGCAGGGATGATTCGCATAAATTCCTTCACCAGCTTTTGCATTAATCAGATTGTATACTTCGCATCATTAGGCATGTGTGAACTCAGATGTATACTTCGCATCCTTAGGCATGTGTGAACTCAGATGTATGCTTCGCATCCTTAGGCATGTGTGAACTTCACATCATTAGCAGATATGTATTTCGCTTGAAGGATGTGTATTAATTGTCTTTTGAATGAGGTAGATATGTCTTATATATATGTGATGCAAAATCCTTTTTATGTCGGCCTAATATAAATTAAATTACTTTTAATTTAATTTGAATCTCTTTAATCCGAAATGCCTTTATAGATAGGGTCAGCCCTATTTAAGCAAGCACGCTATTATGCATGTAGCGTGGAGTGAAGTGAGGTATAGGGCTCATCCCTACACGTTGGAGAAAGGGGCTGGCCCCCTTGGGCGGATTCCAATGTTGCCCAAGGCAATTGGAATCCGCCATTCCCTAATTATAATCAACACTCCCTCTTAATTAGGGAGAAAGATAATCTTACAACCAGGTTACAAGATTAGGGCCCAGCCCTAAGTAATACATACAATGTTTAAATTGTAATCCGAACTTAGCTGTCAACTTCAAATATTCCTGAGAGAGGATCACAACAAGTATCCCATAGTATCCATCTTGTACGGCCTGTGGAGGGTGACTTCAAACTTTAACATGCACACTTGCAAGTCATGAATACATACACAATTATTCATGCACATCATGGAGTCTTTCCGTGCCATCGATCATGCATATCCATCATTCATTGTCTTTACCTCAGTCTTCTCCCAAAGAAGAATGTAACATCATAATGTTCCATCTTGCACCCAAGCATAGAGTGGAGATACATAATCATTGCTCTCCATAAGCATAAAATGAAAACATAGTCCTCCATCTTGCACACAAGCATAGAATGGAATCTAATAAACATAATCCTCCATTTTGCACACAAGCAAGAAATGGAATAGACATAATCAGAATATTGTAGTCTTCCATCTTGCACACAAGCATAGAATGGAACTACACAACATAGTCTTCTAGCTCGCACACAAGCATAGACTGGATCCACCTTACATTGCCCGCAGAGGGTGGAGAGAATCTTTTCTACCATCTTACATTGCCCGCAGAGGATGGTAACAATTACTCTTCTCCCTGAGAAGATTACACTACCACCTTACATTGCCCGCAGAGGGTGGTTGATACAACACAATGTATCACAGAGGTTGAGACTCCCTCTCAACCAAGGCGGTGTTCTCCACAGCTCCAAGTCTATCTCAAGCTTCAAGAGACTTGGTGAGAACATCCGCAACACATGATTGTCTTGCCATAAAACATTGAATTGTCAGGTATCTCTATACAACCCTGATAATAAATCAAAATAGCATGACAAGAATTTTGAGAAACCACACTACTTCTCTTGATGCAACACTTGCAACAATGTATTTAGCTACAGTAATACTTAATGCAACTGAGGACTGTCCCTGTAGGTCCAAGAGATCGCAGTGGGTGAATGCTTGAAGTGTTTTCCTTGTCCGTAACACTTCTTGACCAATCTGAACCTAAGCAACTTCAGCCCATAATCAATTGTCCTGCAAATATCAAAATATGCTTGCCTGCAACAATATGCTTGGCTGAAGCACTCACCAATCAACTTGCCTCTATTCAGATGAATCTGCAAGATCATAGTTGGTTGCAGACATACTCAACTTCTTCAAGTTAGTTTCCATATAAGTTTATAATCCATAATTCTAACATAACAATAGAAAACTTGACTTAGAATAATTTCATTAGATCCTTGCCACACTTCTAACTTAGAAGTAATGCATTTTAGGTTTAGATCTTCCATCTCAATTTTGAGCTAATTCTTTCTTATATTAAATCATGAGACTATCTTTATCAGTCAGAGTTTGATCTTCAGAATTAGCATTTCAAATACTTTAAGGAACATGTTAGAATCTTTACAAAAACCCTAGGCTTATCAAATATTCTTTCATACCAAGAGTTTTATTGAAGGTCATAGGGCTCCCTCTTAATCCTCAATATCAGACTGATAGCCAAACATCATAGATCATAAGTATTCATAAACAAGGATGAGAAATGCTAACTTCACCTTTTATGAATTGGACCCATGGTGCAATTATGATCAGGACATATCCTCAAACTTCTTCTAATTGAGTGAGAAGATCCTTATGCCTTATTTCAAAGCTCCCTCTGAAGCCACATCAATCCAAGCTTATGGATTTATGATGTCAATAAGGCCTTGGCCCTCGACATACATCACCTACTATATGAGGTTATAAAAAATGACCTTGGGTGAGGATCACAACATTCATGATAAGTTAGATGTGTTCTTTTAAGAGTATAACCAATGATCCATAGAATGTTGAGACAGTACTTATGTGACACAAATTAAAAGAGCCAGCCTGTAACACATAACCTTGAAAACTTGTACATCACCATACTTCACACTTCATGATAGTAAATACTCAACTGAAAAGTCAGTTTTATGTAACCATTATAGAATCATTCAATTGATAGTCAAGACTCAATCAGATCATAGGTGAGGAAGTACTGATAGAATGTTTACAAGGAGTGTGAAGTATACTTACCAATGGAGATACTAACCAAGCAATGATAGTGAGAGCCTATACTTCCATGAATCAATAGCAATTAGTAAGCTACAGTATATAATAA
This sequence comes from Cryptomeria japonica, assembly GCF_030272615.1. NCBI lineage: Eukaryota > Viridiplantae > Streptophyta > Pinopsida > Cupressales > Cupressaceae > Cryptomeria > Cryptomeria japonica. The sequence goes on from NC_081412.1 coordinate 486,227,439, forward strand.
AATAATTCTGATAAAGGATCTCAGATCAACCTCTAGATATCCAACAACAAATACAAGCATTGTGAACAATAAATTCTTAACTCACTTATTTATGACATTAATGAATACTTCATTTACTCAATTAGCAGCGATACTTATGTAACTGGCTTATTTTCCCTTACGCACATAGATGAAGGCACACACAAATTAAATGAAGTTCAAAATAGAGAGGAAATATTCAAGTTCGCAATGTCTTTACAAATATATGAAGTTCAACTTTTCTTCTTTGTTTTGATCTCACTCATTGGAACAATTAAGCACTAGATATTTAATGTGGGCATACATTCCATATTTAATTTTAGTATTTAATTGATCAGGTCACAGACAGGCACGTACACAAAATTTCCCCTACTAGGTTTAGGCCTGTTTTAACCATAATTAATCTATTTCAAAATACTTATGACTTCAACTAAATTGATTAGAAGACAAAATCTATCTTAACATGAATCAATTTGTGATATTCCATAGTTCAATTAATTTATCAATTATTAATAAGTAAATTGTTCATTTACCATACTAGAGAACTAATTATATCATACTAGATAATTAATTTTATCATCCATAATTCTTAATGCAAGTGTCAACCTACGTTACTACTTCAGTTCTAAGGAAGAAGGGGATGGCTATGTTACCAAAGCGCTCAGAGACCAAGCTACAATAGGCTCCCTCAAGGTTTACGGTTCCAAGCCCTTACCCTATCTTGGGACCATACCCTCAAAGTTTACGGGACGTTGATCCTTACCCTATCTTGGGAATCATCCTATTGATTGGATTTAGATTGCCCCTCTTTGGAAACAACTCCATTCTCAACTTTCTTAAATACTGACAGTAGTAACAAGCATTAGGCTATAAGTATACTAACTTGACATGTATTATGAATATATATGAAATTAAGTATAACTGTCATACATATTGCAGTCCATATTAATATTATTATTAAATTCTGCATAAGAACATTATCAGGTATCATATATTAAGCATACATTAAGCACATCCCCATGCATACCACCTAGAACAAAGATATTACTGCCTGTAACTTAATAACAGTTCTGATCCGATCCGATCCGATCCGAGGTGATTGTTGGTTGAAAATTTTGTACACTTGGGGAAATATACAAAATTGTGGTTTCAACTACAGCACACGAGTAAAAACTCTCCTAATTAAGGGAAGGCTCCCCCTATCTAACTACAACTTGGAAAATAAAATTGGATGGGACAGCAATCTTTCTTCTTTTTTCAAGAAAGACAATATCCTTTTTCTCTTCACAGAAAAGGATAGCGATTGAATAACAGCAGTAACCACTTTCAAGTAAAATGAGAGAAAGGAAGTGAAGTTTCCTGAAAGCTCAAAGACTCCCGTCACTTCCTTCGGGACGGGACAGCAATATCAAGCTCAAAGACTTGACTATTGGAAGTCCTATCTACCCTTTGCTATACTAAATTTTACAACGAATAAAAGATAACAGCTCAAAGACTGGAATAATCTATTCTTTTAACACAAAGACAAGAACTAATGCAAGCTCAAAGACTTGCTGCTATTTCTTATCAAACAGTAATTTTCCTCAAGAATAGACGCAAGCTCAAAGACTTGCTGCTCCTTCTAGAGATTTTCCTATTTTAATTAATCTTCTCTACTTGCAGCTCAAAGACTTCAAATCAGATTGGACTAAGCTCCTTTAGAAACACTTGGCATAGAAGAAATAAAAGATTCAAAACTCAAACATGTAGCTCAAAGACTCAAAACTTGAGTAGTCCTTCTTTATTATTTCTTCAAAAACTTTCAATCCACATACATAAGCTCAAAGACTTCTTGCTGTAAATTTGGCAGAGTTTTTGCTTGCTTTCCAAAAGATGTATTTACAATGGACCTCTCAAGTATTTATAGAAGAGGAGCCTTGAGAAAAAGGTGGGAGGATCCTAACTAACTTGAGAGATTCTCTCAACCACCAAGACTCATTCAATAACTAACTAAGACTTCATTAACTAACTAAGAGTTACTCCAACTAACTAAGACTTATTCCAACTACAGTCCTAATCGGACATAACTTGTAGTTGCCTTACATGTAATTACAAAAGTACAAGTAAGGTGTAACTTGTATTTTACAAAAATTACTTTTACATGTAACTTGTCAAAACGAAATTACAACTAAAGATTACGAAAGAGAGAAAATTCAACTAAGTGTTGAAAAACACTTAGGTTGCCTTTTGGGAAGACATGAATCCTTGAAATTTCCGGATGCTCGCTTGTAGTTCCTCGGGATTCGGTTCATGAGTGTTCTTAGCAACTACCATAGTCTTCACAATAGTGTCATGACAGCGGTGGAGCGCGGAATTGTCTCTATCCAGGATGGAGTGGATCTCATGCAAAAAGGCTTGATGTTTCATCAATGCTTGAATTGAAACTGCCGAGAATTGTTCACTCCTCCATTCACCATGAATCCTCATCTGTAAGTCCGCAAGAACTTCTTCTTCTGGAATTAGCTCTCCATCCTGACTTACTATATTGCAAGAGGCCCTTTCACAATGTGAGACAATACCTTGATAAACTTCATTCCGGAATCTCCTTGCATCACTGATCTCTTCGATGAGGGACTTAAGAACAAGGGTTTTGTTTTCCATGAGTTCCTCAAATTCCAAGTACATGACCCTGGAAGAGATGATGGTGTGCTCCTGCAAAATACTCAGCTGTTGTTGGGGCATGGTACGCCAGATTGCCAGACTTTTCTCAACACTTTCCAGATTCTTTTTGAAAGTGTTAGAAGTCTGATCCAATTTCTCCTCAATGGTTTCCAGCTTAGACATTATTTGAAAAATGTCTTTTATCACTTGCACGCATTGATCATGAAGGTGATCAATCCAGGAATCCAGTGCTTGTACTTTTTGAGCAGCCCTTTCTACTCCACGAATCGATTCTTGGGAACCGGAAGAACCTATGGAGTTACTCCCTTCAGCAGCAGGTTTTGTGATTTTATTGATGGCTGCCATGAGCTGTCGGTTTTCTTCTTCTAGCTTGTCTTTCTTTGCAAGAAGATCGTCACACCTTTGCACTAGTGAAGCAACAGAAAACTGAGCATCATGTTTAATGACTTCATGTGTTTGCTTGCCCAATTCTACCCTTGTAACCTTATAATCAGCAACTGACATTTCATCAAGTGGTTTATCTGCAATAGGTTCCACAATTTCAGCTACTTTCATCTTGTTGCTATCAACAGTTACCCTGGAAATAGTCTTCGCCTTCTTAGCAACTTTGGATCTGGACTGTTTGAGTTGCTGGTAGTCGAAGGCATCAGGTGAGATCTCTTGCTTCTTTCTTTTCGGGGTGAAAGAACTAAGCCATGGAGGCAAAGTCATCAACTCACTTCCTGTAACAGCTGTAGGCAAAGGAGAAGCAGTTTCTGTTTGAATCACTGTGGTCACCCTGGGAGGAATATCTGTTTGAATAGCGACTATGTTTTGCTCAGTTACCAACGGACATGAAGATTGCCTCATGAATTCTTCAAAACCAGAAGTGGAAGTATCAATTTCTGATAACTGAATGCAAGTGGGATTATCTTCAGGAACTTCCAACACACTTTCTCGTTGTTGCTCAGGAGAAGGCCCGTATGCTGAAATGGGAACTGCGTTCTGAGGAGACTCATCAATGAGCAAATCAGGAGGAGAAAGAGGTGTCTCAATAGAAACTGGAGGAATGACCTCATGAGGCGTGTCTGAAACTGGAGACTTAGGCGCATCATCAGATTGCTGCCCCTCTTCTGGATTATCCAGATCGATCACCCGAACATGGAACCATGATTTCTCCTTCCCACGAGTAGTTGTCTCCTCAGGAGGAAGCACTACTGCACGACTAACTCGTAACTTGATCCTTGTGCTTGAAGATGAAGCACCCTCCTTATTATCAATCTGAATCTCAGACTTTCGTCCAAGAGGCCCTGTAGAATCATCTTCTTTACCAACCTTGATTTTGATAAGTCTAACAGCATTGCTTTTCAACCATGCGTTAGTGTTGGCCAAGATAGGCTGAAATCTGTCAAGAATGGAGACGCACTCTTTATGTGACCATTGGATCAAAGGAAGTGGAGCTTCCTCAACCCTCCGTGAAGTGTATTCAGGATCAAGTATACGCCCATCATCAGTCATCCCTTGTGGGATATCTGCCAAGTTCAAGTCAACAATTTGCTCAACAGTGAGCCTGCAGTAATCCATCTTCAGGACTTCAGCTTCTGTGCGGAGATCTGCCCAGATGTCTTCAATGCGATGAACATGTACAAAGGATTTTTTGATCTTTTCCTTCATACCTCTATAATCAAAATCAGCTCTAGGTTTGAACCTCTTAAGCTTGATTTCCTGCAATTCAACCTCCATGGCCTTAGCCTTCACAGATGTGACAAGGGAGTATCGACCAATTTTCAACGGATTTGTGCTGGAGATCCCCATTCCAACCTTGTGTCTAGCAGACTGAAGAGTATGAACAGCCATAATCTGTCTACCCAACTCCATAAGAATTATCCTATCGGTCGGGTATCTTAGTAGCATGTATGGTTGTCCATCATAGCACCCAATCCTCATGTAGGTGAAGGTGGGAAATTGCAGGAATAAGCACCCATACTCAGATACCTTGACCCATGCCTCATCTGATACTCGCTTATTTCTGAGATCCATGTCAAACTGACACATAAAATATCCAAAGAATGCGTCTTGGACTCTTCTGAAATGTAGTCTGCTAGGTTTCAAAGGCAGCTGGTCATAATATTCCCAAACTGGTATGAGAGAGCGATCACCCTTGGTAGAAAGACCTGGAAAGTGTCTAAGTGATGCTGCTAAATATACCAAATAAGAATTCATAAAGAAGGTCATAGTGGTAGGAACCGCTGCAAGTTGTTCGCACAAAGCATCGCTGATGATTTCACCCCATGAAATGTGATGCGACTGCCGTATGAACATGATGAATTGATACATCCATGGCTCAAAGACATTAGAGTGCTCAAGGCCTAACATTCTGCTGAGAAGAGTGATGGTGTCTCCTATCTCCCACTTGAAATCACAACGGTACAACTTTGCCCATCTTGAGAAGGAAGGACGTGGCTCATGAATCCACCTATTGATGTGGCGCTTGCAATCTTTTTCTCTTTTCACATAATACTCTGCTGCACTTTCTTTGGTGATTTCCATGTAAACAGGTGCAGGAGGTATTTTGAAGACCTTCTCGATTGTATCCGCATCAAGACGAATTATGGCTTCACCATCATCATTTTTTATGACTCTTGACTCTTTGTCAAAATGATGGGCGCATGCAAGAACAAATTCAGGTTCTAGGGCAGCCACTGGGAAAGAAGACGCATGATGGATATGGCTGTCCAACAGCCGCTGCAAGTTGTTATCCTGTGGATCTTCTACCCTGTGAATGAATTCTGCCATATCAACATGCCCTATTTCTGTGTCCCTGATGCGATCCAATGGCGAGGAGACCTGGGAAGGTGTAACCTCATTCTGGTATTTATCATATTTGTATTTCATTTTCTTTGGAGTTGGCGATGCCGGCAAATCTGACATTGATTGCGAACCTGGAATGCTGTGATGAAGACTTAAAAGGGTTAAGGCCACATCATAATCAGCTGCAAATATCATTCTTTCTTTTTTCAAATGGGTAAAACTTTGATCTCTGAATTTCACGGTTTTGTGAGAAGAAGAGAGAAGACATGGGAAAATCTTGACTTTGACCAATTTCGGATCTTGGGGGAATTTTCGCAAGTATACAAGTTGGAAAGTACATACATGCAATCGGGATTTTAAAACCCGAATACAAGTATACTTGTAAATTCGAAAATGGAGAAACGGATGAAAAATGGGATTTTGACTTGCGGGAAATGATGGAAATGGAAAGTGCGGATATGGGGAACGTGAATGGATAGAAATGGGAATATCCGGGATAGTCATTTTCATGAAAATGGGAAGATCTTTTCAACATGTAATCCGGTTTTCAAAACACGAATTTGCAAGAGAGAGGTATTTCACATTTTTCAAGCTTGGAAATTTAACCAAAAATGATTAAATTTCTCAACCGTAAGGGAAGAACAACAATTTCCAGCGAACTTGTAATCGAGATTAAAAATCCCGAATACTAGCTAAGATGGAATTTTGAGAAGAATAATGCAATTTAACAATTGCATTTCAAAGGGAAGATTTGTTTCATGAAAACCAATTTTAAGGGAAGAACAACACATGTGAAGAATGCAATTAATAACGAAAAATGAAGAAAACATGAAAATAAAAAGAAGAGAAGAAAGGAAGAACATACCTTGATTGGAAAATCAAAATGCTTCTCCAACAATGCAATACTTCTTGAGATGAAGAAGCAAAACTGAACTTTTAAACCCTTATCACGTTTTTGTGAAAATGCCCCCAAAAATGGTAGCAATCTTAAACTTGCAAGAGTAAAATGCCAATGAAAGTGTTCATTTCAAGTTTGTTGCAGCAAAACGATCAAGGTATTTGCTAAAGCAATAATACCAAAGGTGTTTGAAGAGGTATCAATGCCAAAGGATTTAAAACGCAGCCAAGAGAGTCACGTTTTTGTGAAAAACGTGGTATTCATTACACATTACACATTCAATGCACCATTAAATGGTGCGAAACTTCTCTTACCCTCCACGCCTTAGGAAGAAAGATCAAAACGATCTAGGAGTGTGCGAAATTTTAAAGATTCAACCCCTCAAAACGTGGCATTAATGATTCACGTTAGGAAAAAACGTGGTTGCTGTTTTTAGGGTAAAAACCAGCGAATTTGTCCTTGGAATGGCATGATAGATGTCCAAAAATGCAAGAAGATAGGATACAAACCCAAAACGCCTCATTCATCCAACGATTCATCCATGAATTTCGCTTTGAAAAAGTCCAAAATCGCTTCCCTCTTGCATTTCGGGTTTTGAAAAACAAATGACAAGTTCGATTTCTTCAAAAGGAAGCAAATCGGGTTTTAGATATAAAATGACAAGTTCGATTTGCACTTTTTCCTCTTTCATGCTTAAAATCAGGTTTTGGATATAAAACAACAAGTTTAAAATTTCACCTTTTCACTCATTAAGCCAAAATCGGGTTTTTTTGGACAAATGACAAGTTTAAAAATTGTCAAAAATGAACTTTATGTTAAAATCGGGTTTTAAAAGACAAACTGCAAGTTTAAAAATACTTGTAAGGGGGAAATAAAATCCCTACAACAAGTATTAAACACTTGCACACATGTAATGGGGATTTAAAATCCCTATTACATGTAAAACCCATTAAAGTAGGGGTTTTTTGGACAAACTGCAAGTTTACTTGCAGTTGAGCTAAAAAACCCCTATTTTAACTAAAAATGACCAAAAAACAACAAAAAGATAAAAACATTAAATGGGAAACTTAAAATAAATTACAAGTGACATATTTGAAATAAAAAATGCACATGTAAGTGATCAAAAATTCCCCTACAAAGACCACAACAATGAATATCATTAAAACTTGCAGTTTGAAGAAAATTCTCCACCTGCAGTCTGGGTTTTAAAACCCGAAATTGAAGGAAAGGCATGGCAAACGAACCCAGAATTGGACGAAATTTGAAACGTAGTTCGAGAATGGACTGAGGATTAAGCCAGTCCAAGGATTAGTCAAAATTTCGCCTCGGGAAGCGTGCCATAGAGTAATAATTTTCATTTTTCATAAAAATTCCATCGTAGTGGTCCTTCATTTTTGGAAACAAAAATGAGGACAACAGTGATATCACTGGATGCTTTGATTTCTTTCCTTTATGTCTCTCAATATGAGGGAGAGGTCACACCTCCTCATCATGTATGTTCTTTGGCAAGAGACACACCCTTTCACAATCAGATCTGCAACTCTTATTTAAATCAGATCTTAACCACTACATAAAGTTGCAGCGCAAAACAATAAGCCCTTAACAACAACCTTAATTAACCAAGCGTCCTCTTATAATATTCGGTTTAACAAGGACTAAAATAGAAGATTCGTTCATTTAACATTTAATGTTTTTATTGTTATCAAAGTCGTCTTATTGAGAGATCCTTATATTTACTAACTTGTCACCAAAGAAGGAAAGGACAAGAGACTGAAATTACATGATTAAATCTGATCACTAGTTACTACGAACCTATCTCTGATATTTCCATCAAGCCTATCTCCAACTTTCAGCCCCATTAACCTGACCTGTGAATGAGACAACAATCCGGAAATAAAGGAGTACTAAATTCTGAAAACTGAAAGTTGATCTAGCCTATAGCTCTGATACCATGTTATTTTTACTACTTTCAGATTAATATAAACTCAGAAATCAGAATTTAGTTTGATTAGCTGAAAGATTTAGAGTTTCTAGATTTAGGCATGACATAGAAATGAATAAAGAAATAAGAACAACACATGGTTGCCCTGGGAAAACCTCCCAGGAGGAAAAACCCAGCCAGAAAAGATCCTCATATCTGATTATGGATTATATTCATATAACAGTTACAACACTTATCTTAGGTTCTGTTGACATGTTTTTTGTACACAGCCAAACACAGAATAAAATACCTAAGTATCTTATCCTCTTTTGAACAAAGTTCCCGACTACTGAAGATCTCGCGAAAAGGATCAGTCGGAGTAACTCCAAGGTTCTTTGCTGTAGGATCTCTATGTGTGGATAAGCTCTCTGTGGTATGATGTGATTTGCTGGAATCACAAGGGGACTTACACTTGACGACCTAAATGTCTGATTTGCTTTGAATATTGCTGGAACACAGGATTTTACTAGCTTTGACTTGAAAAAAAGGAAAAAAGACGAGGGTGAGGAAAGGATCTAATCCTAACACTAAGAATGTAGGAGCAATGAATGATCTTTGATGAAATTCTAACTAAGTCTTGTTTTGACATCGCAGGACCATCTCCACAAGGTTAGTGCGATCTTCGAAGGAAAGCTTTATGATGTTCAGATCATCACTACAGGCATAGACACCATCGGGCTGATGCATATCAATGAAGAAGCGACAATTGAAGTTAAGCTTAAGCTGAATGATTCCAGTTGACTACACAAGGCAAGTCTGCAATCAACAAACTGCTAGTAGTATGGATATACGAATTTCACCATCAATCAAACACATTTCTTCCACTCATCTAATAACATGAAATCAAATATGAGAAGTATAGAGACCATGCAAATTGTTGAATCGACCCATAAATTTCACCATTTCTTCAATGAAGTTTTACAAGTTTTTTACAACAACATCTTGGCAACAATCTTTGCCTTCTCTCTCTACTCTACTCTAATTGCTATACTATTAACTGACTAATTCACTATTCTAACTATTCACTAACTCTCCTCTATTATCCTTTACAAATGAAGAGTTGGGGCTTATATAGTGCCCTTAATACAATTCAATGGCTAAGATCAATTTGAGATCAATGGCCAAGATTCTACAATGAAAACCCTAATTAGGGTTTGTTACAACAAACTCAATTCTGACCAATGAAATAATTGTATTAATTGGACACATGTCTTCTCTGGAAAATTCGACCAATGGATAGCTGGGGTAGTGTTGACGTGTATTTTGTACACTATCAAACACAGAATAAAATACCTAAAGGCACCTTATCCTCTCTTGAGTAAAGCCTCTGATTGCTGAAGATGTTGCGAAAAGGATCAATGAGGATGACTCCAAGGTTCTTGTATGTAGGGTCTCTACGTGTGGATAAGCTCTCTATGGTATGATGTGATTTGCTGGAATCACAAGGGGACTTACACTTGATGCCTGAACTTCTGATTTGCTTTGAATATTGCTGGAACACAGGCTCTTACTAGCTTAGACTTGAAAAAAAGGAAAAAAGATGAGGGTGAGGAAAAGATCTAATCTTAACACTAAGAATGTAAGAGCAATGAATGATCTTTGATGGAATTCTAACTAAGTCTTGTTTTGACATCGCAGGACCATCTCCACAAGGTTAGTGCGATCTTCGAAGGAAAGCTTTATGATGTTCAAATCATCACTGCAGGCATAGACACCATCAGGTTGATGCATATCAATGAAGAAGTGACAATTGAAGTTAAGCTTAAGCTGAACGATTCCAGTTGACTACGCAAGGCAAGTCTGCAATCAACAAACTGCTAGTAGTATGGATATACGAATTTCACCATCAATCAAGCACATTTCTTCCACTCATCTAATAACATGAAATCAAATATGAGAAGTATAAAAACCATGCAAATTGTAGAATCGACCCATAAATTTCACCATTTCTTCAATGAAGTTACAAGTCTTTTACAACAACATCTTGGCAACAATCTTTGCCTTCTCTCTCTACTCTACTCTAATTGCTATTCTAATACTTCCAATTGCTTACTAATTCCCTCTATCTTCTAACTGCTTCCAACTATTCCTAACTATATTCTAACTATTTCTAATTACTTTTACAAAATGAAATGCCAGGGCTTATATAGTGCCCTCAATACAATTCGATGGCTTAGATCAATTCAAGATCAATGGCCAAGATTTTACAATGAAAACCCTAATTAGGGTTTGTTACAACCATTACATAACATTTAATGCTTGACCAATGATAAAATTGTATTGCCTGGACACATGTCCTCTCTAGAAAATTTGACCAATGAATAGCCGGGGTAGGTATATAGAAGTTTGTGCCACCTTCCATGAGTTATGTACATTGAATCTGGACGTGCTGAGGTGGACCACACTGACTGGAGAAGTGATGACTAGGATGCCACCTCGTCTGACACTTGTAACTTGGTAAATATTCAACTTGATGTTGTTGAGAAGCTAGCTTTAATTAATTCATCTGGAACTATCTGCTTCTTCAACGAACCCTTGTTCTAACTTCTTGTGTCCTTGATGTGCAGGATGATTGATGCACCTTGCCTTGGAATACTGGATTGGAGAAGTCGCCCTTGATGACGCTAGTCCAAAGAAGGCCGTCCTTGTCGATGCTAGGCTGGATCGAAGAAGGTCGTCCTTGTCCTTGCTTGATCGTCCTTGAGGAGAGTCTTCCGACTTGTAGATCTTTCGAGCTTGGAGTCGCCATCTTGATACCTACACAACATTTCAAAATTAGTAATATATCTTGAAATCTAAAAATTAAACTTTAAAAGGAAGATTCAAGATTTTAATTAGGAAACTTCATGATAAATCTTGAGTTATCATTTCCTAATTTAGGATTTTCAAAGCAAAATTTAAATCTTCAAAAATGGTGCCAAGGTGATTACGCCATACCTTCACTTGGGAATTAATTCTAAAAAATGATGCAAAAATAGGAGAATTCACTAGGCAAAATGTAGATCAAGACTCCCTTTAGCAAAATGCGCCTCCTTTAGCTTGGAAAAGAACTCCACCTTCCACTAGCCTCTTCAAGATCTGGAAATTCGCCTTCAAATGTCTTCAAAAATCTGGAAATTATCCTCCAATCTAGCAAGAAATACGCCTCTCCAATAGCCTTCAAGATGAATTTCGCCTTCCTTAGCTTCTGGATTTCGCACTTCTTCTTTGCCCTCCAAATCGCACTTGGAATAATGGATGAATGAATGATTTGAATAATGAAAAAACACCTCCAATATATAGAGCGCTCACCTTCCACTTACCCATGAGGCCGACCTTGCAAATAAAGGCAAAAAAATAAATAAAATTAAAAAAAGAAGAGGCCGACTTGATAAAATGAATAAAAATGATACCCCAAGCGCTCCCTTTTTAATTTCAATTTCACAAAAAATAATTTTAAATGCCCTTATAATAAAAATTTCGATTTTCTAAGGCTCAAAATTAATTTATTAAATGCCAATGTGTTTTTTATTTAATGCCAATTTAATTTTAATTTTTTTTAAATATTTCGAATTTAGCATTTAATGTATTTCAAAAAATTATTGGCGCCTAGGCATGGGAGGAATTTGGGACTTTAACCAAATTCACTCTGGTCCCTGGGAGAGGGACAGGAGCGCCCATGCATTTTGGTCCTCCATCTTTCATTCTTCACGTTTGAAACTTCATCCTCTACGTCCAAATTGGGGTTCTCGCTTGGTATTTTGAGTTTAACCTATTCCATCTTTGGAATGAATGCCTTTTAAACCATTTTCGCCCTGGTCCCTTGGTGAGGGACAGGAGCGATTTTTGCTTTTCCTCCTTGGCCCTTGTCTTTTAAATCGTCAAATCAACTTGTGAGGGCAATTGATGATCCTTGTTTGTTCTACGCATGCCAAACTTGTCTCTCCAAGACCAAATGAGCCCTCCTAAGGATTTTTCGCCCTGGTCCTTGACTGAAGGACAGGAGCGAATTTTGCATTTGAGCTCAAAATTGTTGATTCTTGAGGTTAATTCCACGTTCATCGTCCTTCGAAAGTCATTTTTGACCTTGTGTAACCTTGCCTTGACGTAACTTTTGAAGGGAATGGTTGATTTTGTAGAAATTGCCCTGGTCCTCCAGTGAAGGACAGGAGCGATTTTGCATTTATGGCACAAATCCTTAATCATATTAACATCGAATTTTCTTCAAGGCGAAAAACATTGTTTCTTACTCCATCTTGAACGTTTGAAACGAAAGAGGCATTTAAAAATTAGGCATACTTGACTATTTCGCTCTGGTCCCTTGGTGAGGGATAGGAGCGCCTTGGCCATCACTCGTCCAGTCTTGCGGTTTTTGCAACTTTGTTTTCCTTTAAAGTATTCCCAATATCGTCTCCATCATGTGCCTTGGCTTGGATTCACCTAAATTTGGCGGAATAGACTTGATAATACATTTTTCGCCCTGGTCCCTGGGAGAGGGACAGGAGCGCTTTGGGCAAAATAGGTCTCACTTGTGCTTTTCAATCTTCAAATTTATCTTCAATAGAGTGATTACGCCTTCCTTTACTCATCCCAAACGTAAAACTTACTTCACCTTCGCCCAAAACTTGTCTTTTGAGAAAATCGCTTTGGTCCCTGGGAGAGGGACAGGAGCGCCCTGGCCTTTATGAGCTCATTTATGCCTTGTTAACTTTCAAAACTATCTTCAATGGGTTGATTACGTCCTCCTTCATGCCTTTGATGTCTCAATTTGTCCAAACAAGGTCAGGAATGACTCCACTAAGATTTTTCGCTCTGGACCCTTGGAGAGGGATAGGAGCGCTTTTCGCTCTGGATCCTCAGTGAAGGACAGGAGCGAAATTTGACTTTTTGAACTCTCCATCAGGATAATTTTTATGGAATATAACATTTAAGTATAAGAAAGAAGAAGGAAATGTTTCTTATACTTTAAGTTATATTCCATATATACTTTCAGGATGTTTGAGAGTGGTTTCAGACCTCCAGGAGTTATATTGCAAAATCTAGTTTTTTGAGGTTTTTCAGTTTCCAGACTTAGTCAAATTTCAGGATCAGGACATTCCAGACTTAGCCAAATTTTCAGGATCAGGACTTCACTCAAGCCGGACTTGCTATCCTATTGATCTCCCCGACAACACTCAAAATGCAAAAGCCAACTGACAAAACCCTAAAAGACCCAGAAAACAAACCCTAAAAAGCAAAAAAAAAACATGGGTCCCCATTTGCAATGGGTCGATGTGTGAAAACGTCACAACAGGTAGGTACGTCGAAGTTTGTGCCATCTCCCATGAGTTAGGTACATTGAATCTGGACACACTGAGGTGGACTAATCCAACTGGAGGAGCGATGACTAGGATGCCACCTCGTCTAACACTTGCAACTTGGTAGATATCCAATTCGATGATGCTGAGAAGCTATCTTTAATTAACTCTTCTGGAACTATCTGCTTCTTCAACGAACCCTTGCTCTGACTTCCTTTTGTCTTTGATGTGCAGGATGATTGATGTACCTCGCCTTGGAATACTGGATTGGAAGAAGTTATTCCTGATGATGCTTGACCGAGGAAGGTCGTCCTTGTCGATGCTAGACTGGAGGAGGTCGCCCTTATCCTTGCTTGATCTTCTTTGATGATACTGAACTGGAGGAGATCATCTTTGTCCTGGGCCGGATCTTCTTTGATGAGAGCCTGCTGACTTGTAGATCCTCCAGGCTTGGAGTCGCCATCTTGACATCTACACAACATTTCAAAATTAGTCCTTAAGCATTATATCTTGAAGTGTAGAAATTAAGACTCAAAAGGAAGATTTAAGATATTAATTAGGAAACTTCATGATAAATTTAGAGTTATCATTTCCTAATTAACCATGCAATACTAAGACTTTTCTAAAAAAAATGTCCAAAAAATCAAATCTTGACCAAGGATGTTAAGATAATTTCGCCATACCTCCTCTTGAGTATTAAACTCTAAGAAATGATGCAAGAAAAATGGATTTCGCCAGGCAAAGTTTAGATCAAAGCCCCTTGGATGAATTGCACCTCCTCTAGCTTCAAAAAGAATAGACTCCACCCTCTTTAATCTTCGACAGTTAGTAGAAATTCGCTCCACTCCAGCTAGATTTCGCTCCTTCAATTAGCTCTCCAATTTCGCACTTAAAAGGATGATTGAATGAATGATTAAACTTGATCAAAGCATCCCTATTATATAGAGCGCTCACCCCTTGCTTCCCCTAGGCCGACTTGGCAAAAAGGAGGTTAAAAAATAAATAAAATCTCAAAAAAGGGGGCCGACTTGGCAAAATGAAAGCAAAATAGTGCCTTGAGCGCTTTATTTTTAAATAAAAATTAATTTTTAATGCCTCCAAAGTAAAATTTTGATTTTCTCAAGGCTTAAAATTAATTTATTAAATGCCAAAATGCTTTGAAATTAATGCGAATTTAAATTTAATTTTCCAAATTTCTCAAATTTAGCAATTTTGGCGATTTAGTGCAAACTGGAGAATATCAATTTTTAAAACAAGGCTTAATGAAGCTTGCAAATAATTTCGCCCTGGACCCTCTCTGAGGGTCAGGAGCGATTTTCCAATTTTAGCCTTGAATACTTCGCATCTTGACTCGAAAATCTCCTGGAGGGTAAATTGATATCCAGTTGAGGCGTTGCACTTCAAATATTGACATTTTGCATGAGAAAAATAGGTGGAAATGCCAATTTCGCCCTGGACCCTCTCCAAGGGTCAGGAGCGATTTTTCATTTTTTAAGTTATAATCCTCCTTGGCTTGATTGTTGACCCTTCAATGTCACTTCTAAGATTCATTTCCTTACATTACCATTTTGAAGGAAATAATGTCCTTAGAGGAAATTTCGCCCTGGACCCTCAGCAAGGGTCAGTAGCGATTTTCCTAATTTTGCTCAAAATTAGCATTTTTCAACGTTCAAAATCCTTTCAAGACATTTCAAATAAGTTTTCTCACTGACTTCCAGACTTTGCTCTATCCAACTTGGGAGAAAGAGTGCAATTTTGGTATTTTTCGCCCTGGACCCTCAGCAAGGGTCAGGAGCGATTTTTTAATTTTGACTACAAATCTTCACTTCCTCTTCAAAACATTTTCTCACCAAGCAAGATTATGTTTAGGCCTCCAAAATAAGCAAGAAAATCCTCTTTTCAAAATTTTCGCCCTGGACCCTCAGCAAGGGTCAGGAGTGATTTTTGCAAATTGGGCTTAATTCTCCACCATTTTTCATTGAAACTTCATTCGTCACTAAGCAACATCCTTCCTTTATCCTCTTCATCCAAATTTGCTTCATTATTGCAAGGTAAAATGAGAGTTTTCAACATTTTCGCCCTGGACCCTCTCTGAGGGTTAGGAGCAATTTTTCATTTTTTAGCCCAAGATCATCAAGTTTCAAAGGCAAATCATCCTTCATCATGCTTTTGGAGGTCTTTTCAACTTAGCCTATCTCTGCCTTAGCAAAATTTTGAAGAAAACATGCAGTTTCTGTGATTTTCGCCCTGGACCCTCTCTGAGGGTCAGGAGCGATTTTTGCAATTGCCTTCAAAATTCATCATTTTTCATGCGTCCAAACCTTTGAATGATGTTCAACCTTCTTTCCAGGAGACCCTGCACATAAAAATTTAGCCAAAGTTAGTGACAAATAGGCTCAAATAAGATTTTTGCTTTTGACCCTCAGCAAGGGTTAGGAGCGAAATTCACAATCTAGGCTAAAATGCTCAGTCTCTAAGTTTCAAATCACTTCACAGGGCAAGGTAAGATCATTTGCAAGGCCAGGAACAAGGTTTCAAGCTCAAACAAGGTGGCAAATGAAGTTCATAATGAATTTCGCTTTGGACCCTCAGCAAGGGTCAGGAGCGAAATTCCTAATCTTGGCCAAAATTCTTCATTTACTCATTTTTCATCCAAACAAGTGTTTTGTCCTCAAAGATGCCTTGCAAGTAAAAATTTGGTCAAATAAGGCCAGGAATGAGTCCTAGGTTGGTTTTTGCCTTGAACCCTTTGGAAGGGTCAGGAGCGAAATTCGCTTTGGACCTCCTGAGAGGGTCAGGAGCGAAATTTGACTTTTTGAACTCTCCGTCAGGATAATTTTATGGAATATAACATTTAAGTATAAGTTTCTTATACTTTAAGTTATATTCCATATATACTTTCAGGATGTTTGAGAGTGGTTTCAAACCTCCAGGAGCTATATTGCAAAATCTAGTTTTTAGAGGATTTTCTGTTTCTAGACTTAGTCAAATTTCAGGATTAGGACATTCCAGACTTAGCCAAATTTCAGGATTAGGACTTTCAGACTTAGCCAAATTTCAGGACCAGGACATTCCAGATTTCATCACTTATCAACTTGACCTCACTCAAGTAGAACTTGCTATCCAGGTGATCCCCTTGGCGACACTCAAAACGCAAAGGCTAACAGACAAAACCCTAAAAGACCTAGAAAACAAACCCTAAAAAGCAAAAAAAGCAGGGGTCCCCATTTGCAATGGGGCGATGTGTGAAATGGTCACAACAGGTTCTTGAAGATGTCTGAAGTGTTTGCTCTTAGGGCTGATGGAATCAACCACAGGTCTGCACTTACATGTATATCAGGTCTGCTCCTTCAACACACCAATCAGCACTCAGACTCAAGCCCTAGATCTGCATTCTTGATGTGTCTTAGATCTGCACCGATTCAGTAACCCTGGCACTTTAATTCTGGAACAGCTCAGCCTTCTTTATGACAGCAAGAACTTGATGCTTGCTTCTTTAATTGGCAGGGATGATTCGCATAAATTCCTTCACCAGCTTTTGCATTAATCAGATTATATACTTCGCATCATTAGACATGTGTGAACTCAGATGTATACTTCACATCCTTAGGCATGTGTGAACACTCAGATGTATGCTTCGCATCCTTAGGCATGTGTGAACTTCGCATCATTAGCAGATATGTATTTCGCTTGAAGGATGTGTATTAATTGTCTTTTGAATGAGGCAGATATGTCTTATATATATGTGATGCAAAATCCTTTTTATGTTGGCCTAATATAAATTAAATTACTTTTAATTTAATTTGAATCTCTTTAATCCGAAATGCCTTGATAGATAGGGTCGGCCCTATTTAAGAAAGCATGTTATTATGCATGTAGCGTGGAGTGAAGTGAGGTATAGGGCCCAGCCCTACACGTTGGAGAAAGAGGCTGGCCCCCTTGGGTGGATTCCAATGTTGCCCAAGGCAATTGGAATCCGCCATTCCCTAATTATAATCAACACAAAGGAACCTACATCATTTGTCCCAACATCCATAATTGTACAGAAAGTCCTATGTAGACGTCTAAGATAGGTCTTGGATGATAGTGCAGCCATGGTATTTGGCTATGTGACAACAACATCCAAGGGGTCTACTTGTGCTCTATTCTCGTTTGACATAGCTACTACCTTTGCCTTTAGATTCGCTTATCAACCCATGCAAGGTCCTCCTCATTGAAGATGGGATCCTCATCTTCGGTGATCCAATTTGATTGTGGATTGACTGTCATGTCCCCATCCTTGAGCTAATACACAACAAACAGGTTATCTATCTGTTGCAAGCAGCACATATTGAGGAGATCATCTTACTCCCATAAGGACTAAGACAAGTAAATATATTATCTTTGCATCGAGGCATAAAGACTTGCAAGCATCCAAGTTCTCATAGTGAAACAACTCTCTCACGGACTCATTGATCAGCATAATCAATAAGGGATTCACATTCAGATTAATGAAGGAATGGGGACTCTCATACAAAATACTTAGCCACATGATGTCCACCCATCATACTCATCAAGGGAACATTAAGAAAGCACGACTGCATATATCAATGCCACACTCCAACATCACTATCATACACCAACAAAGGATCAATGCGAAGATACAACAATATGTATATCTACTCAAAGGAAGGAAGACGGATATGATTAGTAATTCGATATGACTAAAGAATAGATTCTAGCAAATATTCTAAATTGATTATCGTAGCTATGGTGCCGCCAACTCTTCTATAACCGATGATTACTATGGAGCAGTAATGGGAAAGATTTAATTAAAACCAAGATAAAAGAATATTAATCGATGGGAAGATGGATAGTATGAGATAGAGAACAACAAACAAAGGAACGATTCAATTAAAGGACACCCGTCAGTAAATCGATAAATGAAGAATCGATAAGGAATGATGTTTAGTCAAAAACGATTAAGGATAACAATAATCATTAGCATGAAAGGTAGACATATGTAATAATCCAATTGATATAAAGAGCGAAAAATATCGACTATCATCGAATATGGAGAGGTGCGATTAAATTACATGTTTGTTCCCCATAAGATACAACCATTCGATACGAAGGATATTTATTGAAATGGAGGGTGGAAAGGAATTATCTCTATTTCTTATCCAGACGGGTTCATTCCTAGTGGGAAAATGCCGAAGGCACACTATCGAGAGCCTAAGGGAATCGATTACTATGAAGACAAGTTTGATAGGTAAAGACAATCGATGAATGAGGAATCGGAAATAGTCACTCCTAAGTGTCCACGAGAATGGTAGATCAAAGCCAAGCAATCGATGATAATGGATATTGATTATGGTCGACAGTTAATAGGTACGGGTATGATATGAAGTTCAGTTGAGCGACTAAGATGTTGATAAGCAATTGCAAGCATTGATAAATATAAGTTGGAGACAAGAATTAAGATGGTGGCAATCAATATTATGACTGAGCAGCAATTACTTCGACTATGTCGATTGGGTGTTGGGAATCAACAGCTACAGTAATCGTGTACAAAATTATTAGCAAGGAAAGCAATAGTGGACTTCATCACAGGGATCTCCATTGCTACAAAAGACTGTCCGCGCATAATCAATATCAAGATCATCAATGGGAGGAAAGAGGAGGAAGAATACAGCAATGGGGAAGAAGTCTTAGGGATGATTAAAATAAGTACATAAGATACGATATGCAAAAGAGCAGCGATCAGTGAACAATGACTTAATTATAGACCACGAAAGCCACTTTATGAGCAGATTGTTATCTACAGTGCTAAGGACTATCGATCAGATCTTAATGGCAATGTGTTGAGAAACAAAGATTCATTATATGAAGGGGTCGATTGTGGGGAAGTGATAACAATAGAAGTCAGCGATATCGGAGAGCAGCGATTAATATGATACAAGGCAATGTTTATATGCAACAGTAATTATGAAGCAATCATGGAAAAGTCAACAATTATGAAGTCACACTTCATAAAGAGAATTAGGAAGCACTTAAGTTTATTATCAAAGCATTTCATCGGCTTAAATAAGACCACGATGGCATATTTTTCTGTACTCATTATTGTGATGGTGCAAGAAAGGAAGGATAGCATAGAGATGGTTTGCCATTTATAGTTCAAATATAAGGATTTATATATTACAATGTGATCATATTAAAGTGATGGTGATGATTGCATTAGTGAAGGCAGCGAGTTTCTCAAAGAACAATATTGTTAAGAAGTAGTTGTTTGGGAAAGCTTCAATTCATAAATAGTAATAAACCCAAAGGTTTGAGACTAAAGTATGAGAAGATATAGGTATTGATTTATGAAGGAAGTTAGAACAGAACCTCAATTATACGATCGGAATTTATCGATCTTTGATACGACAACCCAAGGCAAATTATCATAATGAATCAAGATAAGTTCTATCCTTGGAACTATTCTTAAACCTTTAAGTTAAATATATAATAAAATGTATTCAGTTTTGGTAAAATTATATTTATTAATATATAATAACTCTCATTCTAAGACAAAATTGTTATCCCAGGATTAAAGTATGGTAAATTGCAAACGAGGACATTACAGTGGTATCAGAGAAAAGATCCTACCATCCTGTAGGGTAAAGATAAATCAACAAATCATCCCCATCAGTAAGCGGGAATCAGAAGTGCAGATTTGACTATGAAAGAGAGGATTATTTTCCTTATTCTTATCCATATTTGGTTTGCTCAAGGACTCTACAATAGGACGGATTGAACAACCTTTATGATACAAGGTGAAGAGATGGCTTGAATAAGAGGGAATTATGGCCAAAGAAGTCAGTTCCTTTCACAATGGGTGACATGGCTCAAGGGAGCCAGCACCCTGCCCAAAAGAGTAGGATGACACAAGAAGGTCAATCCTCTCTAAGGGTAACGGCTCAAGGAAGCCAATGAGGATGGCTAGGCTCAAGTAAGTTAGTGCCCTCAGTAAGAATAAGGGCTCAAGGAAGCCAAAGATGGGCTGTTTGACTCAAGGAAGTCAGCACCCTAAGTAAGAATAAGGGCTCAAGGAAGCCAAGGATGGGCAGCTTGACTCAAGGAAGTCAGCACCCTAAGTAAGAATAAGGGCTCAAGGAAGCCAAAGATGAGCAGCTTAACTCAAGGAAGTCAGCACCCTAAGTAAGAATAAGGGTTCAAGGAAGCCAAATGTGGGCAGCTTGACTCAAGGATGTGAGCACCCTTAGTAAGAAGGATGACTCAAAGGAAGTCAGTCCATTTCAGTTAGACAAAGATGGCTCAAGGAAGTTAGTCTCTCTCAAGATTGGATAGAGATTGCTCAAGGAATCCAATCCCCCGCATGTGGACAGAATGGCTCAAGGAAGCCAGTCCCTCCCAAGTTGGGCAATGGCTCAAGAAAGCTAGTCCCTCCAAGTTGCAACAAATACAATATAAACTAAGCAGTAAATTTTCTAATCTTTATCATTACTTTGATTTATATGATTATATGTTTGGTATTACTAATCTATGTGCAGGTTTGTCTGAGAAAGAAGACAAGGATGAAGGAAATTGCTTGAGGACAAGCAAATTCAAGAAGGGGAGACTGTCATATACCCATCCTTGAGCTAATAAACAACAAACAGGTTATCTATCTGTTGCAAGCAGCACATATTGAGGAGATCATCTTACTCCCATAAGGACTAAGACAAGTAAATATATTATCTTTGCATCAAGGCATAAAGACTTGCAAGCATCCAAGTTCTCATAGTGAAACAACTCTCGCACGGACTCATTGATCAGCATAACCAATAAGGGATTCACATTCAGATTAATGAAGGAATGGAGACTCTCATACAAAATACTTAGCCACATGATGTCCACCCATCACACTCATCAAGGGAACATTAAGAAAGCATGACTGCATACATCAATGCCACACTCGAACATCACTATCATACACCAACAAAGGATCAATGCCAAGATACGCCAATATGTATATCTACTAAGGGGAAGGAAGACGGATATGATTAGTAATTCGATATGACTAAAGAATAGATTCTAGCAAATTTTCTAAATTGATTATCGCAGCTATGGTGCCGCCAACTCTTCTATAACGGATGATTACTATGGAGCAGTAATGGGAAAGTTTAAATTAAAACCAAGATAAAAGAATATTAATCGATGGGAAGATGGATAGTATGAGATAGAGAACAACAAACAAAGGAACGATTCAATTAAAGGAGACCCGTCGTAAATCGATAAATGAAGAATCGATAAGGAATGATGTTTAGTCAAAAGTGATTAAGGATAACAATAATCATTAGCATGAAAGGAAGAAAGGAATGATGTTTAGTCAAAAGTGATTAAGGATAACAATAATCATTAGCATGAAAGGAAGACATATGTAATAATCCAATTGATATAAAGAAGGAATAATATCAACTATCATTGAATATGGAGAGTTGCGATTAAATTACATGTCTGTTCCCCATAAGATACAACCATTCAATACGAAGGATATTTATTGAAATGGAGGGTGGAAAGGAATTATCTCTATTTCTTATCCAGACGGGATCAGTCCTAGTGGGAAAATGTCGGAGGCACACTATCGAGAGCCTAAGGGAATTGATTACCATGAAGACAAGTTTGATAGGTAAAGACAATCGATGAATGAGGAATTGGAAATAGTCGCTCCTAAGTGTCCACGAGAATGGTAGAACAAGGCCAAGCAATCAATGATAATGGATATTGATTATGGTCAATAGTTAATAGGTACGAGTATGATATGAAGTTCAGTCGAGCGACTAAGATGTTGATAAGCAATTGCAAGCATCGATAAATATAAGTTGGGAGACAAGAATTAAGATGGTGGCAATCAATATTATGACTGAGCAGCAATTACTTGGACTGTGTCGATTGGGTGTCGGGAATCAACAACTACAGTAATCATGTACAAAATTATTAGCAAGGAAAGCAATAGTGGACTTTGTCACAGGGATCTCCATTGCTATAGAAGACTATGTCCGCACATAATCAATATCAAGATCATCAATGGGAGGAAAGAGGAGGAAGAATATGGCAACGAGGAAGAAGTCTTAGGGATGATTAAAATAAGTACATAAGATGCGATATGCAAAAGAGCAATGATCAGTGAACAATGACTCTATTATAGACCACGAAAGCCACTTTACGAGCAGATTGTTATCCACAGTGATAAGGAGTATCGATCAGATCTTAATGGCAATATGTTGAGAAACAAAGATTCATTATATGAAGGGGTCGATTGTGAGGAAGTGATAACAATAGAAGTCAGTGATATCGGAGAGCAGCGATTAATATGATACAAGGCAATGGTTATATGCAACAGTAGTTATGAAGCAATCATGGAAAAGTCAACAATTATGAAGTTGCACTTCATAAAGAGGATTAGGAAGCACTTAAGTTTATTATCAAAGCATTCCGTCGGCTTAAATAAGACCACGATGGCATATTTGTTTGTACTCCTCATTATTGTGATAGTGCAAGAAAGGAAGGACAGCATAGAGGAGGTTTGGCATTTATAGTTCAAATACAAGGATTTATATTTTACAATGTGATCATATTAAAGTGATGGTGATGATTGCATTAGTGAAGACAATGAGTTTCTTAAAGAACAATATTGTTAAGAAGCAGTTGTTTGGGAAAGCTTCGATTCTTAAATAGTAATAAACCCAAAGGTTTGAGACAAACGTATGAGAAGATATAGGTATCGATTTATGAAGGAAGTTAGAACAAAACCTCAATTATACGATCGGAATTTACCAATCTTTGATGCAACAACCCAAGGAAAATTATCATATGAATCAAGATAAGTTCTGTGCTTGGAACTATTCTTAAACCTTTAAGTTAAATATTATAATAAAATATATACATTTTTTGGTAAAATTACATTTATTAATATATAATAACTCTCATTCTAAGACAAAATTGTTATCCCAGGATTAAAGTATGGTAAATTGCAAACTGGGACATTACATTGACCTCTAGAGAGAAGATTTGGCAACTTAGCACCAAACCTTTTCCACCATGCATTTGAAATGAAATGAAAAGAAAGTTGAATATCATTGTTCATCTTTGAATTTCAACATTAATGTTAAAAATGGAAAATTTGTAATTTAAACTTAAATTACACCCTTAATAGACTTTACTTGGCTACAATGTCATTCAAGTTGACTTGCATATGTCTTGTGCAAAGAGGTCCCCTTATGCAAGTCTATAATCTCAATCTTAGATATTATCTTAGCTCCAAGTTGAGGATTAGGACCATTCGCACTACTATTGTGTAAAGTCCAGTCAAAATTTGTTTATTTGCCTTGAAATCTAGGTAGAATTGAAATGCCAAATTTAAGAAATAGATAGTTGCATGTAAGGGCTTGTGAAGTTGAAGGTTCATCATTGATCAATTTTGTTTCATATGGGATGATATTTATCTTCAAACCAAATATAAATGGATCTAGTGGTCTCCATGGCCCTATCCATGCCCTCATATATATAGCCCATTGAAAGCTTCTCCCCATCAACAACTCAAAGGGAAAAACTAAAGGATTTATGAACTCTAATTATTATTAAACATTAACATAAATAAGTGTGAACAAAAAAAAAAAATAGAATAGAAATATGAATAAAAATAGAAAATCTCTTTGATGGGAAACCAAAAGTTGCACTTATTGAAAATCTAATCAACCAAATCAACTCTTGCATTGGTCTTAGCATATGATGATGTAGACCACTTCTTGCTAACAAACATGCACCTCAAAGTAGCCTGTGACTGAAGCAAAGATTGTGATGTGATAAAATTTTGTTACAAAGTGCATTATTCTTGGACGAGCAACTCCTTGCCTATATATTTTCTTATTATGTTGAAGACTCAAGCATAGTTGTATATGTATTTGTAAATCTTCTTGCTGTACTCCACACATGCTTTGATCCATGAGATTTTTTGAAGTTCCAAGCTCATTGATTTCGGCAAGTTTGACCAGATTTGTCAGGTACTTGTTTCTTGAGTTCAAGGGGCTTTGTTTAAGTAGTTTGGCTTAGGAATTCTTGAGTCGAGGCAAGTCTCGACAAGTCTTGTATGTATGGGTGCAATAATTGGTCTTACACACCTCTTATAGTTGGTTACATAAAGTTGATCGAAGAGTCTAGTCATAGTCTACCTAGCAACCCTCTATTTAGTGACTTCTCATAACCATAATAACTCAAAAGACACATGGTGGAGAGTACCCACTAAGGGATCTCAAGATTCTTTCCAAGTGGAGGGACATTTTCCATGTAGGTATATCATTTACAATATTAAATAATTCAACTTGACCTAGGACTTGCTAGTTATAAAATGCCTAGTCCTAACAATTTATGCCCATAAAATGATGGTTGGTTGCCAATCCAATAGAATTTAATAAAGGATTTTTAGTGTTGATTGCATAGAAATCATCCTTAAATATATCTTCAGAAACAATCTAACTGGCATAGTTATTATCCTTAACAAAATGGATCAGCATCAAAATTAAAATTTGTGTCTCTTCTTACAAATTTGACTTGACAAGATCAACTCTACGAAATGTAAGGACACAAAATACATTTCTCACAAATTGCTTCTTCACATCTTCCAATTTAAGATAACATCACTTTGCTTCTTTAACATCAAGAGAGCTTCCATTGCCAAAAGAACTTTTCTTATGTTTCATAAGTCTTTTTGTTTTTTGATGCATAAATATCTATTATATAACTTTATAAAAGAGATAATGTACACCATATTCACAAAAATGTAGGAAACTAGGCATTGCGTAGAACAACATCAAAATAAACAAAAGGAACCTCATTTTCATTCGATTGCCCAAGTAATAATGCATGCATTACCTCATGTGAGAGAGAGAGAGAGAGAGAGAGAGAGAGAGAGATCAAACAATGATTATCTTTAAAGAATGTTAATGCTTAAATTAAAAATAAAACTAACATTTTAAAGTATTGAAATAGACAATGTTGTTTTGCTTCATATTCTTACCTCTTGGGGATTTAATAAGGAAAATTTCTACCACCAAAAGAATCCATAAAACTCTATGAAAAAAAGAAAAATACAAGTGTATTAGTGTATTTGTTCAGTTCTTTTAATTTTTGTCAACCACTTATCAGCAGTTTTAGAAAATCCAATGTAATTTTTTTGTTATATTTGAAAAAGATCTATTGGAAGTTTCTTCATTTTCAAGGTATGCTTATAGAAGACTCAAAGAATTTTCATCTGAAGTCTCCTTATGTTTGGAGACATCTCCATATAGATCTTTGATACGGGGATGTGTTTTTGGTATGGATGACTAGTACCAAGGGTCAAGGTATGAGTCTCTTGGTAACTATTTTTTATATATTATAATATTATTATGTTTATTATAATATTATAATATAATACTTATATATTATATTACTAATATTTTTATTATAATATTATATTTATATATAAGAATATTAAAAGATGATATTTATATTATTAATAAATGTTATTTTTTTAAGGCAAATTGCTACCTAGGGGGTACCTCCCATTCCATTAAAAAATTAAAACATAAAAAAGATTACATAGAAATCAGTAGAGTAAATACTAGGATTCTTATGGCCTCAATGACCTCCTAGGTATGCTCAATCTGCCCTGGGGAAAACAAATTCCCATTTACACTCATCATGTACTCAAAAGTTTCCATGTTGTTCCTCCTCAAACAATCCCTCATCATAGCTATAGTATTTGTCATACATCATTGATGGCCTCTTCAATTTTGATGGCATCTGCCACCCATCCTTGAAGCACTCCGTTTTCAATTTCTTTATGGCTCCCATAGTAGGCTCTCGCAAGATGGGTGCAACCATTCAATGGACAACCTTCTTTGTCGTCTCATGATCCCCAGTCGTCCTAGCTATGCTATACACGAACCTCTCCAATAGTTCGACACTATGTATAGGGGGGCCATTCGATAGTTTGCTTCCAATGATCTTGCGGGTGGTGTCTTCTTCCACATCACCGTCGTAGTCGAAGACCTTCAGCTGCTCCCCAACCAACTGTGAACATTTGCACTCGCATTTCGGAATGGAGATAAAATCCACTTCACCTTCACTCGACACAAAGGATCCTGCCATTCTCACCTTCGATTGACTATGCGTCTCTCTTTGATCTTTGGGAGCTTTATACACAGAAGCAAGTCCATCAACCTATTATCACTAAATCTTACCATATCCCGAAGAAATCGATTCATAGCCATGTGATCACCAAGTGTTCTACTATGACTGTTGTGTCACTATTCAATCATTCCCTTACTATGTTTCATTCCATAGTGGAGGCGTGCGGATGCGGCACACCTTCAGTAAGAATTAGTCCGCTCCAGGCAGATGTGACATCCGAAATAAAGGAGTCACAATCATGGTTAATCGCACAATTGGATAGATGATCTGCATCTTTGTTCCTGTTGATGTGTTTTTCATGCACATGCAAACACAGAATAAAACACCTTAAGTATCTTATCCTCTCTTGAACAAAATCTCTCGGATGCTAAAGATTGTCTTAAGGATCATTCGAGACGACTCCAAGGTTCCTGAATGTAGGGTCTCTACGTGTGGATAAGCTCTGTGGTTTGATGTGATTATATTGGATTCACAAAGGGACTTACGTTTAATTGCCTGAACGCTTTGATATGTTGGAACTTAAGTCCTACCTACTAACCGGGATAATAAAGAAAGAGCAAAAGGTAAAGGATTTAGAAAGTCTACTCTAAGACCTAGAATGCAAGAAGACAGATGAACGACTAGGTGGAGTCCTACTGGGTTGGGTCTCACCATCAGGCTGAACAATCTAACACCAACTCAGTGCAATCTTCTAAGGAACGTTTTAGGTATGTTCAAATCATTACCATCAGACATTGATCACCATTCAAGCTAATGCATGAACAATAGACGCATAACAATTTGAAGTTAAGCTCATTCAATGTGAGTTGACCACTCAGGGCGCACTTACAATCAGTAAGAGGCTAGTGGTATGGACTAGGTGGATTTCACACGAGTGCATTCAACAATTTTCTCCATTCAATCTAATTATCTACCATCAAACTTGAAGATCCAACAAGAAACCATGCACATTGCAAAGAAACAACATATTTCACCATATCTTCAATGAAAATGGACTCTTTTACAATTAAGGCAACAATGTCTTGCCGTCTCTTTCTACTCTACTCTAATTGCTACTTTATTCACTATTCTTCTGCTACTAACTATTAACTATTGACTATTAACCAACTATTAACCCTTACAAATGAAGATCCAGAGCTTTATATAGAGAGCTCTTTACAATTCAATGGCTCAGATTGACTTACAATTAATGGCTAGGATTTCAGGATGAAAACCCTAATTAGGGTTTGTTACAACAAAACCTTTTAGCCAATGAGAAAATTACATTCAATGCATGAGAACCAATAGGAAACAGGGATAGGTACATCGGAGTTTGTGTCTTCGTGCATAAGCATGATTCATCGAATCTGGACATGTTGGTGTGGACCTTTCTGATTGGGGGAACAGTGACTGGGATGCCACCTTGTCTTGCGTTTGTTCTTGGTCAAGGAATGTTGTATCTCTTGATATTCAATGTGATGATGATGAGAAGCTAACTTTGATTAACTCTTTTGAAACTATTTGCTTCTTCAACGTACCCTTGCACTGACCTTGGTTGATCCTCCTTCGTCCTTGATGTACTTGATGAATGACATATCTTTCCTTGACTCTCTTGTGCTTGATGGGGCTTCTTCACGGTCAAGTCATTCCTTCTTCTCTGGAAGCTCATCTCTCTTTGAAGTGCTTGTATGATCCTTCTTCTAATATCTTGTGATTTCTCTATGTGATACAATGAGGTCCTTGAGGATGGCTAGCTCCATTGCTTGCAATTGTTGATCATTCGAAGTTCTTTCAACTTAATAGCACTTTGAGTCTTCCTCCATACATTTGAGGTGTCCTTGATGATGATGAAGCTTGAAGAGGTCGCCCCTGTCCTTGCCTAATCTCCTTCCAACTTGGTTTTGTAGATCTGCAAAACAAACAAAAGATGGCGTCAAGCGCATATGATATATTCGTCCTAACATGGTATTTCTCACTTCAAACCATCAACAAGAAGGCACTAGGATCAATTTCGCTCTGGACCCTTTGGAAGATACATGAGCGAATTAGGAGTTGTCTCAAATTTTCTCACTTTTCAAATGAAAGCACTCTCAAATTCATAGTTCTTAGGATTGCTTGAACACTAGAATCACCTTTAAGAAGACCTTCAACAAAATTTCATTAGCTAAACCCTCTCTCCTAAGGAATTTCGCTCCTGTACCCTTGGAAGGATAGGACCTATAATGAAAATTTGCTCTAGATCCTTTGGAAGGATAGGACCTATAATGAAATTTTCGCTTTGGACCCTTTGGAAGGTACATGAGCGAATTAGCTTCTTTACTAGTTAAATTCACTTATTGCCTTCTTTTTATCATTTTAGCCTTAGATTCCAATTCTTTCATATGAAGATATCATCATTTTGACCCTCAGGATGGCCTAGAAGAGATTTCGCTTGGGTACCTTTGGAAGGACATGACCTCAAAGAAAATTCGCTCTGGACCCTTTGGAAGGGTCAGGAGCGAATAAGGGTCCAGAGCGAATTTGCTCCTTTAGAGCTCAAATTCTTCACATTTCCTTGCTCAACTTCCTGTCAACTCACCTTCAAAGGCATGGATAGATCACTTTCTCTCTCACTCAAACCATGGGAAGAAGGTTCATGATCCAAACTAGGGCAAGAGAAGAGTCTAAGGAAATTCGCTCCTCTCCCTTTGGAAGGGTCAGGAGCGAATTTTGCAATAATGCTCAAATTCTTGACTTTCTCTCCAAATTACCAAGACAAAGTTTGTCCAAAGGCATCCCCAAGGGTGAATTCATGCCAGTCTCTCTCAATTAATCATTCTAGAGTGGGATTTCATCCAAATTAGTAGGGCAAAGGGAGTTTAGGAGGAATTCGCTCCTGTACCTTTGAAAGGGTCAGGAGCGAATTTGGCCTTCTAGCTCAAATTTCTCTTCATCTTGTCAAACTTTCAAGTCTAGACTTGATCATTAGGTATTTTCTAAGGGCAAATAGGTCAGTTCCATGCCAATCAAATCCTAGAAGTAAAAGGACTTCATCAAACTAAGTCAAGAAATCTTTAACTCCCTCCATTCCCTCCTTCATGATTGCACTTGATCTTTACTTCATCATCCTAATTAAGACTTTACCTCAAAACTAGACCAAGGCCAGACCTAAAGAGGGCTTTCAAAGAGACTCTGACCTGGGCCACCCATTGGTTCATCTCAACCTAACGAGAGCATCCTATTCAAATGAATCCTCTGGCAACCCTTCAATGCAAAGATTAATAGCCAAGACTTAAACGACTACACTAGGAAGACTAACCCTAGAAAGCAAAAAGTAGGGGTCCCCATTTGCAATGGGGTGATGTGTGAATATGTCACAACAGTTCCCTTCATGAATTATATGATTTATCGTGTAGTCCATTCCCCACAAAATGTATTGGATCACACTTAGCCACATTGTAGATTTCCAACTCGGGGCATTACTAGTGATGATTGCTCGAATCACATTGAGGGAGTCACCTTCGATATCAACATGCCATAGGATCTTCTCCCTGCATAATTTATGGCCACCAAGAAGAGCTGCATATTCATCATCGTTATTGGTGCCATCTAGGAGTTTAACTGATTCTCCCCATATTAAATTTCATTTCTTCTCTTTGATAAAGAAACCAGCACTAGACGGTCTAGGATTGCCCCTAGAAGCCATTATTAATATACATTATAATAATATTATTATATTATTAATATTTAATATATATATATATTATAGTATTGATTTGTCAAGTGAACAAGGTGTGATATTAATAACTTAAATAAAATGAGCTAGGGCAAGCTTGGTTAAGATAGGAATATCAGGAATATTGATTAAAGTTATTAATCATTAATGTTAATAAAGTTTTAAATAAATTAATACACGTGAATATTAATATAATTTTTAACTATAGTAATATTAGTATATATTATATTTGTATATTTCTTATATATATAATATATGTACAATCATATTAATATATTTTGTATTTTATTATATTTGTTTATTTTTTGTTTAAGAAAAGTCATATTTTTTTTTTAATTGATGAACCCAAATGAATCCAAACCCAATTTTTGTTTTTTGATTGAATCTGTGAATGGAACTGGTCAACTCGAACCTGAACCAGCAGTACAAGGACCGGTAACTCAGCATTACCTTGATAGGTTTCAACTTCCTCTTACCTCTCTACTTTCTTATGAGCACCGTTCTTGAATTGAGGTCACTTGGATTTTGATATGTCATGAGTAGAGTCTCCTAATTTTTCACTTACAGAACAATTTTACTTTAGGTTTTACTGTCTCCTCCCATCATCCTTCTCAATATCTTGCCTGAAAGAATTTTGTTTAATTAGGTGTGATGGTTGAAAATTTTGTACACACGACCTACCAAATCAATGAATTAGGCATGGGCCTTATTTTTCTAGTAGATTTCAAGATTGGAGGATGATACAAAGAAGAGATACAACAACAATTCATGGTTGAGAGCATAGAATGCTTTCAAGACAAAGATGGTCTTGACATAAAAAGAGGAAGGCAGCCCTTTCCCTCTTGAAAAGCTAGTACTACGCCAAGCAAGAAGATAGGGATGCAAGTTCCCGTTCCAGTTCAAGATGTCTTTACCAATCCAAAATACTTCAAGTTCTAGCATCTTGAAGCGACATGAAGATCTTCACAGACAAAGGATGATGCAGTTAGAGTCGTGTCTTTAGACACATGGAATAGTTTTAGTTATGCATTTGTAATTTTGTTTTGACAAGTTACATGTAAAAAAATAACTTTGTAATTGCAAGTTAACTCATTACTTGCACTTTTGTAATTACATGTAAAGCAACTACAAGTTGTGTTCAATTAGGACTGTAGTTGGAATAAGTCATAGTTAGTTATTGAATAAGTCTTGGTGGTTGAGAGAATTTCTCAAGTTAGTTGAGATCCTCCCACCTTTTTCTCATTACTCCTCTCCTATAAATACTTGAGGGGGTCTATTGTAATTTTTATCTTTTGGCAATGCAACAAAATTCTGCCAGTTTGTATGTGCACTCTAAGACTTTTAGCTTCGATGTAAATCAAATTGCTTTCAATAAAAGAGGCAAGTTGTGTTGAGACTTTGTGCCAATTCAAGTTGTTATGTGACGACATTTTCTAGAGTTGATTGTGAGTTTTGCTCTATTGTGAAAGAGGGATTTAAATTCAATCTTGTAGACTTTGAGCTGCTAATTTTATTTAGAGTTATATGTTTGGTTTTCAGATTTGGTCTTGCGGACTTTGAGCTGCTTATCATATCTTAAACTAGTGTGGAAAGCTAAAGTGAAAAGATAGCTTGTAGACTTTGTGCTGCTTCTATTTTTAAGACTTGTGCATGTAAGGTGAAGTGCATCATGTAGTTAGACTTTGAGCTGCTACATATTGTGCTTAGTTAGCGGAAAATCATCTAAAAAGGTTGATAGGGGAATAGATAGTTGAAGACTTTGAGCTTTCTTTTTGTTTTCCCGTCTCAGGGAAGTGACGGAGGTCTTTGTGCCTTCATGGAAACTTTGCTTCCCTTTATGTTCCAAAAATCTTACAAAAAAGTCTCATTCTTGTATTTGCTGTTATTTATTTCCAATTGCCATCACTTTTCTGTGGAGAGAAAAGAGTATAGTTTTTCTTGAAAGAAGAAGAAAGACTGTTGTCCCACCCATATTAGATTAGTTTAGTTTGTAGATAGGGGGAGCCTTCCCTTAATTAGGAGAGTTTTACTCGCACATTGTGGTTGAAGCCACAATTTTGTATATTTCCCCAAGTGTACAAAATTTTCAACCAACAAGGTGGCAAAGACCAATTTGCCACACATCTCCTATGTACCTTGTACTTACTTTAAGTGTTGTTTATTGTTGGAACTTTCCACTTAAATCATTATATTGAATAGTAGTGTTTGTCTGGGATGTCCAAAGCATGGTTGAAATGCACTTAGAATACTTTGAACAATAATTTTCATAAGGTCTGGGTCCTCAAAATATCTTGGTGAGTCCTTGGAGTTGTTTGCACACCCTACTAATTGAAGGACATGTTTCATAACAACTTGGTCTTCTTCCACCTACTTTTTCCTCATTTCATTTTCAAAAATCATCTGTCTCAGCTGATTGGCTTGATCAGGGTTATTTGTCAGGAATTCTATTCCTTGTACACTTTGTTCTCGGCTTTGAAAAGTCGTTTGACATAATCCTCGAGTGCTACTTTGATGTGTGCTGCCATTTTCTTGCTTTTATTCTTTTTTTTTGGTAGATTGGGATTCCATTCAAGCAAGTGTCATATTGAGGCAAAGTAGAGTGCCATAACTGTGAGCTTCCATTAATGGTAGTTATTCTATAACTTCTTCACAGGAATTCAAATATTTATAAATTCTGTCATCCTGAAAATTGCAATGATTTTCATCATGCCACAAACTGCTCCTTTATTAGACGAATGGTCACATTGTTTAGGCTGATGTTTTTGAGATCAAACTAATAAAAAATGGGGTGTGGTGACTAAAGGCCAAGATCCTACACTACCTGACTATTGACTGTATTTCTTAATCATGTCAGCCTTAAGAGATGGTACAAAATTGCTATCTCACACAGAAAACCCTATGGAACATACATTTTTCTCGTCCTTGATTTGTTTGCATGATTCTAAATTACAGTGTGTTACTTTACTTTCTGAAAATGCCCAAAACATAGAGTTGTGTTGCACAAAACACAGATGGATTCTAATGAGAGTTCTGTGCAAATTATAGAGATTTTTTTATCTCCTCCATTTTTACAGTTCTTTATGCATTACCTAGAGTACTACATTATAACCTTTGCTGGTTGGATGTTGATATGAACTCTTTAATTAATGCGATAGCTCCACCCCTCCACTGACCAACTATCAAAGAGCTAGGGATCACTTGCTCTTATACCATAAGAGATCTCAAATCTATCTAAAAATGAAGCATATATGTTTCATTTTAAAAACACCTTCCATCATTTTGGTCTGTGTTTTTAAGGAACTACTTAGTTCTTATCCAGCTTTATCCCATTGTAAATATGGTTGCAAGGGTCAAAGGAGACAAGATTAAATCAAAATTATAGAAAGGAACCATATAATTTGTTACAGAACCATATTTTCATAATTGAACGAACTTCTCTAGGTAGTTTTGGGACATGTTTGGTACCTGCTCTGATGGCAGTGTTGTGAATAGCTTTGCATGTGATTCTATTACATATTTGAGTTCTGAAAAATATATAATAAGAAGACCAAACATTAGAATATGAAAACAAATATTTCTACAATATAGGAATAGCCTAAATGCATTATTTACCATGCCTTGATCAATGATATATAAATATGCATTTTTTATGACACTGCACTTGGCTGACTTTACCTTTAAAAGATGGTTTGATGTTTAAATTAATTTTATAATCCAACATCCTGAAGAGCACATCTAGAGAGTAAATGCCCATCTATATTTGAAATTACATCATTAAGAAGTGCCAATAATGGAGCATGATAACAACATAAAGCTTGATACCTAAAGATAAGCATTCCACAAGTAGCATACTTTTAAGCCAGCCTAGTATGGAAGTAGCTGGGACCATCACAAACCTTCCAAAGGATCCCCTCGTGTAACTAACATGATTTATGTTCTTTGTCACACCTTTTCTGGCAATCATTGACATGTGGCTCTACCTGTAAATCATAGATTTAAAGCATACAAATTTCCCCAATGCCTCCAAGCTATGTTACCCCGAGTTTCCAAGATGGGGATGGCAGGGGATGACGGGCGGCGGGGGATGGCAAAGGGGATGGCTATATAAAATATAGGGAACTTTTAAAATATATAGGAAAATTTTGAATGTTCATATGAAAACATGGATAAAGCATGCATATATAAATTATATTCTTATGAAAACATGGATATAACATGTGTATGATACTTTGAAAACATTTTAGAACGTAAATTTTGAACATACAACATTGTCAATACTCAATATGCATTCATAATTCAGAATTCATTATCAATATGCATATGATAATAGATATTAAAGAAATAACATACAAAATGCCCAAAGGCTACACTTCTGCCATATAGTTTCATTGTCAATTACGATATGAAATACAAGAAAACAAAGTACAATGCTGCCCCTAATCTGCATCTCCTAACATTGCATCAAAATCAGAATCCTCTAAGTCTCTGCCATTGTGATGGTCCACATCCACCTCATCCAACGGCATCCTAACCAATCCCTCTGGTTCCTCCTCCTCATCAACTTGGGCCACATCTCGTAAAGATGGAGTCTGTCGATACTCTGGAGTCCGATGATCCTGAAGTCGAAGAGCACCATGCATGACCACTAGCTTCTCCGCTCGTCTAGAGGTAAGTCTATTCCTTTTGATCGAATGGATAAAGCCATAAGTGGACCAATTCCTCTTCGCAGCAGAGGAACTAGCAACCTGTGAAAGTATTTGAGTGGTGAGCAACTTCAATTGTGGTGTATCCCTCCCATGCCATGTCCACCATCCAATAGGGTCTCTTTGGGCTAATATAGCTATGTCCAACCTCACCCGTGGTTTAGTCAATGTAGGACCACGAAGATTTGTGAGGTCAAGGAATTGTGTGCGAAGTATGGAAGCCTCCTCCTCTGCATATATCTTATAAATGGTCCACGTGAACCCATCTGAAACCTCATCATCATCACATTGAGG
Source organism: Cryptomeria japonica (assembly GCF_030272615.1). Taxonomy (NCBI): domain Eukaryota; kingdom Viridiplantae; phylum Streptophyta; class Pinopsida; order Cupressales; family Cupressaceae; genus Cryptomeria; species Cryptomeria japonica. The sequence continues at coordinate 486,262,951 of NC_081412.1, forward strand.
CACCCTTCCATCCCTTGGTGCAATACCATTTGGGATTCACTGCATAGGTTACCATATGAAGCGAGGTGTTCATTATGTTCCACTTCCGTGTCACAATGGGCTTAATATGTTGCTCATAGAACCCCCAAAGTAGGATCCTTAGCCAAAATTGTTTGCTTAATCTTCCCAAGCACACTATCAAATGTCTCATATATCTCTCCAAGACTAGGAGAGTCTGTATCAGCATATCTAATGACATCTACTATAGGTGAGATGATAGAGCAAACCTATCTGCAAGTGCAAAGTTCAAAATATTAAAATCAGTAATCTAATGTTTAATTTTTAAAACAATCAGCAATTTGATAATAAAATCAGAACAATCAGCGATGTCTTACCTCATAGAGGACCACCAATTGTCATCAAGGATCTTTTTTTTGGCTGGTTTTCCTTCGGTAGAGTTTGATTCTCGCCATCTAGCCCACTCAGGATTCACCACCATCAACTGTAGAGGATCAGGCACCTCAAGCATCCTTTCCAACAAGATGAAGTAAGTGGCATACCTACATTCATTAAAATAATAAAAAATTTAAGTGGCATACCTATATTCAATGTTCATTAAAATAAAAAATTGGAAGTTTGATACAAAATTAAGTGGCATAACTTGTTTTAATGAGCTTGAGGAACTCCTTTGAAAATGATCTAAAGAGAGCAAGTGAGGTGTGGTGGTTGCAAATGAACATTTGAACGTCTCTAGCTTCTACCACCACTTGCTTCACCTAATCTATTTTTCCTATGTCTTTCAATGCATTGTTCAATGCATGAACACATGGGGTCCAAAGAACCAAAAGATGTGCTTGTAAGCACCCTCCACCATCAAACTTGCTGATTTGCACACATGTGCTGAATCAGTAATCACTTGTACAACATTAGCAGCCCCAACCTCCTCTATGGCATATCTCAAAATGCTAAACTGGAACTCTGCATCCTTACGCTTCCTTGAACAATCCACGACTTTCAAAAGTAAGAACCAACAGGGCAGGTGATAATGATATTGATGAGTGGCCGATGTCTAATATCAGTCCACCCATCCATCACATTAGAGCAACCAAACCTCATCCAAGTTCACTTCATATCTTCCATTAGCACATTAACATTGGAATACTCTTTGTCTAGGAGAGTAGTCTGTACCTTATGATCTCCCGGGGGTGTAAATGTGGGACCGATAGTGGCTATATCTTTGACCATTTGTTTGAAGTAAGAGGAACATGCCACATGAAATGGAATGGCATTAGCAAAAAAGAATCTAGCAATGGATGACTCTATAGCTTCACGTCCTTGTGCATTAAACAAAGCTTCTATTGAACCTCCCTTCTCACTACCCATCTTCCTCTTTCCTCTTGTCTCAACTTGACCACTACTACCAATAGTGGATGTCATAGGCCCAGAGGTTTGTGAACATGCAAAAGAAGGTACCAGTATTGCCACACCTTGCCCCATTTCTGCATGTATATGCAATCTATGACACTCTATCCTCTCATATTTTAGTTCTGGACAAGCTTTGACCCCATGACTTGGAACACCCAAAAAATGAGATTTTACCCTTGTGTAGCTGCCCCTAAAATCTGTCAAACAAACATGACAATTCCACACCCTACTCCCTCCTGAATTTCTTTTCCTTTCACCCCTAGGTGTTACATATTGGAGAAGAGGTTTTTTTTTATTAAAGGGCCCTTTGCATATGTTTCCATATTTTTTGAAGGGCATTTAAATATATCAGGTTGCTGCCCTCTACTTCTCTTAGCACTTCCACTTGCATTTCCACCAACCACTTCCACTTCATTCTCACTACTACTATCACCCCCATTGCCGCTCATTTTTTTTGAGTTTGAATCAAAGTTTAAATCGATAAAATACAAAAAATAAAAACAAATCAGACATTTCAATGATTTCATTCATTTCATTCTTCAAATGACAAATTGAAATTTTGAAAAAATAAAAAAATGGAAAATATCAAATATGGGAAGCAATTTAGAGCCTAACCTTAAATTACGGAAATACAAAATCCCACTGTAGTCTGTCTCAGACTCTCAGATTATAAACGATATGCCTTGCTTAATTGTTGAGACTTGAGAGTCAACCAAACACCAAAGCATAGTCTCTCAAATTATAAACGATATGCATTGTTTATTGTTTCTAACTTGAGACCATACTAAGTGCAGCCTCTTCTTTCATATCGTGAATGCTAGATGAAGATCGCTTGATTTGCTTCTCGTTTAATGTTGTAGCGGCTCAAGCTTGGGCGCTAACACCCCTCTTTGTGCGTGAACCTCTATCCTTCGTAGGCTCTTCAAAGATACTGCTGTCTATTTCATTTTGCATATAAGCCTAGTGCCTTAAACATAGGCTTAAGCGCAGCCCAAGTTCATGGAAAATGTCAGCCCAGGTTCGTGGAAAATATCGCAAAATGCAGCCCTGGTCCGTCATAGCTGAAAAAAATCGCACATAGCAGTGAAATAAAAATCGTGATAGAATCATATGTTAAAAAAATTGAAATTCGCATGATTTAGGGTTTTTTTGGGATAGGGGGCCCACATTAGGAAAAAAATATTTAAAAATATGTTGTTTTTTAAAATTTCTATGTTTTTAATTTAAAACAAATGGCTCCAGCCGTTGGGGATGTCCGTCCGTCCTCGGGAGGTCGAGGGGCGTCCTAGACGCTCCCCTCTATCTTGGGGACATACGGACGTCCCCCATGGCTGGGGCCAAAGTCCCTTCGTTTCTAGGACATCTCCAAGAAATCCTAGCAAATTGGGGATGGGGGGGAAACATCCCTTGGTCGTCCCCACGTACCCGAAACGTCCCCAAGACCAGGATGGGGGTTTTTAGGCCGGGGATGCGTCCCCAAGACGTAGCTTGCAAGCCATCTTGCTCGTAGATAAGAATAACAAAAACTATGCTTCTAGGGCATAATGGAATAGTCTTCCAAAGATTACTAGGTTTCATCTTTGAAAATATCTAGTTGATTTTTTTGCTACTCATGTAAAGATAACCTCATAACTACTTGTACATGCCAAAATTATGGACTCAGTATTCCTAGACTGATGATGTGCATATATTTGACACATGCAAATACCATGCATACACTATGCACATTGCAAACAACATTTTCAAGGTTTTAGTATGAAACAGGCAAAACATCCATGCCTTAACTGCAGGTAGTGAGTTAAAAGCAAAATTAAGTGCAATCAGGGTCATCTATCCGCCATGCAAATCCAACAATGATAGGAGTTGTCTATAATAAAGGTACACTAAGGTCTGGCACTAGGAAGAGGGCACTGTGATGTAACAAAATACTCCTAACTCTTCCCAAAGGCTCTTTCTAGGCAATTGGAAACTTGGGATTCCTTAGACTTGTTATTTGTGCGTCATTCTAGTTAAATAATAATAACCATTTATAAATCTGTAAAATAACCACAAAAAGATCCAAAACTCACTATTGAAAAGGAAAATATGCAATTTTTTTAATGAAAAGATGTGTCATGTTTCCTTACAGAGTACAACCCCCTTAAAAGTGGCATGACAGTGTAGATAAATAAAAGAGATGAAGAATGAGACCATAGGAAATCTCTATAGCTATTCCGAAACCCTATGTTTCTTTAAATAGAATGTAGGTACCGAACATGCTGCAAAGAGGGCAATTTCTGATTTGAAAACATTCTAGGTTGAAGAAAAGGAAAAGATTGTAGATAATAGAACAAATCTCAAACCATTCTTCACATGAGAATAAATCTATATAATGCTTACATTTTGGTTGCTATTTTTTTTATTGGTTAATGTCAAGTGGGATTGATTTGGCATGATATCACAAAAGGGCTATTGATATTAGAGGTATAAATTTGCCTTAGAATATACATAAAAAATTTGTAGAATCCACACATAAGATTGGCTAGTCTTTGTGTGTCTTGTTTAGTTAAATAACAAAGAGTAGTCAATTTTAAATACACACTTTTAGTACTTCTAATTAAATTTTTTTGTATTTCATATTGTGTCATGCAGTGGTTATCTGGCTCCAGAATATGCCATGCGTGGCCAGCTGACAAAAAAAGCAGACGTTTACAGCTTTGGGATACTTGTTCTTGAAGTAGTCAGTGGCAGGAGTAACACGAAGAATAGCCTGCCAGATGAGAAACAAATACTTTTGGAGTGGGTAAGGTTATCTATTTCGATTATTTTTATGCATCTTCAAATTAAAGAAGTGAAAAATGTGCTTTTTAAAATACAATGCATTCTGAAAGCTAAGGAAATTTCTTGATGTATTCTTAGAACTAACTTATCCTTATAGAGAGAATTCAAGAAAGAGAAAATAGTTAATCAAAGTAAATATCTGTTGTTTGTGTCCATTGACTTTGGTTTTTGCATTCCATCAATGATGCAAACAGCTTTGTTTGCAGCAACTGTGGAAGCCCAAAACCCTTAAACTGAACAATCCTTCGTAAAAATCTAGTAAACCACGTCTTTTAGGCCACTATGAACTAAATAAGTTTTTGAGACAACTCTGGTAGACATAAAATTCAAGCAGATCAAGAGAATGGGAGCCGTACCATTGGAAATTGGATTTTGAGAGATCTTTGGGGATATTAACATGTTTATATTTTCTAAAACATGAGGAACCAACAGCTATACAAGTTAAATGTCTTGAATCTTATGTTTTAGCTGACTGAAAGCTGTAAGATTACTAGCATTAATTTTATTACAAATATATACAGATTCTTTGGCGTTTCTTGTCATCATCATTTTGGAGATGCCCCTCCTAAAGAATTTCATAATTGAAGAGGGGATATTGCAGATGAAGAGATTCAAGGGGATGACTTCACCAGTGCTCTAAATCATTTGGACGACCTCCCTTTTACCTCCAGAAAACTACACTGGTTGTTTTCTAAGATAGAAATCTAACTTGCTGAATTGGAATTAGGTAGGGGTACTAGTACTTGGGTATGGTCTGCTGGTGCAAGATTGTTTTGGGGGCTGGGTATTTTTTGGGTACCAAAAACATATAAAAATCATAAATATATACATATTTGTAGTTTAGAAATAGGAACTAAAGTTCAGAATGCTACATATCATGCATATGCTAAACAAAACTACCATAAGTATTACAAGTACAATATACTGATTTGATATGATTTTTTTGAACTTGGATTTCGTGATAGATATTCATTGTTTAATATTAAAATAATACAATCAATAATCAGCATTATATGGGTCTTCATCAAGACCAACATAATTATTATAGACATTAGATGATGTAGGTAGATTATCTTTGAACCATAAGCAGCCCTACTGCCCCTTCTAGTAAAAGTATGTTGGCTTTTTGACTTTTCAAAAGCGAATATTGTGTGGCAGCAGAGACTTCCAAGTCAGCTTGCTTTGGGTCTGTATCCCACAGTTTTGTTGGCCCTTCCTTGTATTCATTATGCTTGTGGGTAAGAAGGTGCAAGCATAGTTACAAGACTCGGACTCGCCTCGGACTCGGCAAGCTGATTTTTGACTCGGACTCGGACTCGTCACCCAGACTCGACAAATTGAAAAACCCAATAAATTCAAAGATTTTTAATGATTTTAAACTTCTTTCGTGCATTTTTTAATAAATAAAAATTAAAGACACAATAATCTCATCAAATAGAAGCACATACACAAGTTTACATTGATCACATAAGTATAAATGCAAATTTTAGGCTTGCGCGGAAGGAAATAAGCTTAACTAAATAACACATTAGAAATATAGATAGTGTCAAATGTCTACAAAATTCATGGAATATGAAATCCATACCATCAAAAGTTCAAAACATATATCAAGTTCAACATAAAAGCTAGAGCCTAGAAGTCTAAGGCTCAAAGGAGCCAATATCAGTGATCATTGATCACTCGACCCTGCAACCGTCCTACGTGTGCGCCTAAGATAGGTCATGGAACATTCTGTAGCCATGATATCTGCCTATGTTTCAGGCTCAGGCTCAGGCTTAGTGACATCAACATCCTCATCCACTGTTGTTATATGGAGCCTAATCAGACTCAGAGGTTAAATTTTCCCCACTTTTATCAGCGCAGTTTCCCCCCAAATTATTCAATAGGGGTTTGGGGGCAGCGCCCTTTGCGGGTCCAAGGGCAATGCCCCTGTTGCGCTCCCTGTCGCGGTACAGGGCAGGGTCGAGGGGCAGCGCCCCCGCGGGGGTTTTCGGGGGCAGCACCCCCGAAAGCTCAAACAACTTTTATTTTATTCCTTTGTTTAATCTTTATCTACATTTAATTGATATTTTCTACATGTAATTCCTAACATCCACATCAATCCTTGGACATATTCATTGTTTATTCCACTTAAAACAAATACTTTTTAAATTTTTTTTGGCTTTTTTATTGTTGCCTTGGGACTTGGCGAGTTTGCCGAGTTTGGCAGACTCAGCGAGTCTGCCAAAACCCGGCCAAACTCGGCCGAGTCCAATTCCAGAGGCGCCTAGCCTCGGCAAGGGCGACCCGCCTCGGGACTCGGTGAGTCTTGCCAACACTCGCATAGTCTTGTAACTATGGGTGCAAGTGCAAATTAACTCCTTTGCTTTGATTTCAATTGGTTGCACTTCATTGAGTTGATGAAAGAATATGTACCCTGATTCCATTCATATGATGAGGAACTAGCAACATATTGAGGCAAAGTGAAAGAATTAGAGTTCTTAAATTATAAATCAAACTTCAAATTTGAAATTCTTTTTGAAAAATGAAAATAATTTCAAATTTAAAGAGTTTGTGATAAAAATTAAGAAACCTATTAACGATAAAATTTCAATTGCAAGAGTTTGTAGGTGTGGCAATTCATGGTCATTGAGGCACCATTAAGAGTGAGGATCCTTCCTATACTTGTCACAGAGAATGGAAACACTTTGACCATTAGAGGCTACAAAATCATCAAACTCACTCGCAACATCTCCATCTCAAGATCTTGGAAGAGTTTAGCAAGTGCTTGCTTGTACCATTAGTTGACTTTTATATCTATGTATGGTGGCAACCTCATTGGCAATAAAAAGGAACTCATTTTTGTAATATTTGTGACTCAATGCAAAGGCAAGATGTGGGGTGGTCATCTTGTTCCACCACTTAACACAAATTGTTTGCACCTCTTTGAAGAAATTTTCTTGGGGTCTTGCTCTTGTTCATATATGAATGACTTCATCTTCTCAAGCATTGAGATAGCTCTCCCAAACATGGCTTATCCATGCTAGTATAGCATATCATATTCATGATGGTTCAATGAAACTAAGATATTCATGCAATCCCACCAAGTGTCATCTTGGATCATTGCTTTGCATTTCTTGCCTCTCACTATTGCATGGCCTCCATATGCAACAAAGTTGGCTCATGAGCAAGCTAGTAAGTGCCTCCTACACCTTAAAAAATTGTCTCAAGGCAATTTTGTTGCAGGCAAATTGGGTCTTAGCAACATTTTGGAAATTAAAAAAATGAAAAAAAAAGAAGAAAACAAAGTTAAATTTAAAAAAATACTGAAGTGTAACATTAAATTTAAAAACTGCATTGTTTCGATTACCTTTAGTAGCTCTGATTCCAATTATGATCTAAAAATGGCCAGTGAGATGTGGTGGTTTATAATAAAAATTTGATCTCTTCGCCCTCGACATAAATTTGTTTGATCCAATCTATTTTCCTGCCCAACTTTTGTAGCATAATGTTAAGTGAGTGGATATCACAAGGTATTCACACTTGACTTTCCATTTATTATGAGGATTATGAACAATACTCAAATGAAAGGGATTGTGTGAGAGACATGATCATATGAACAAAAAAATAAAAAGTAGAAACACCTAGATTACCCCCGTGATTTGATTATAACTGAAATCACACTCCCTTAGAAAGATATGCAAGCAAAATTACAAGTTGATTTAAGATTGGATGACTAAATCGTCGGTTTATAACACAAATATTTTTACAATTATTGATAAAATTGGCCATCTAAATCTTAATTTTACATGCAAAAATGGGTTCGTTTACAAAACTTGAAAGATAACCTAGTGGTTAGGAAGTCAATCGGGTGATTAATAAATTGCAAATTGAACAACAAATGGTTAACATTTGACATTTGGTGGTTTTGAAACCCTGAGTATTGGGTTGTTGGTTGGTGATGTGGTCGTTTGTTACGTGAGTATTGGGTTGTTGGTTGGTGATGTGGTCGTTTGTTACGTCTTCATTCTGAGTGTGGGACTTTGACGGCTTCTTGGACATTGGCTGGAGGTCATGTGGATATGCTGCTTTGTTCAAAGCAAACTAAAAAACTTCCTATTTTGGCTTGCTGATAAACAAGGGATTGGAATTTCCTTTAATACCCACAACCTTTCCAACCACAATAGTCTTGGTCATTTTAGAACACTAATATATATAGCTAACTAACTTTAGTGGCTCTTTTGTTTTGACAGTTTGTTCACATAACTCCTTTGCTCGCCACTCATGCTCCTACTCTGCCAACAGAAGCTATTTCGTTGGCACCAACAATCTGAATGCACACAGAATGCTGACAAACCTCAAAAGCCACAACATGCCAAGACTTGGAAAAAATGTTCCAAGCAATATTATCAATGGGAGGATTCCTAAGAAGCTCTGTAGCAGTTGCAATGACTCCCCCACTGATTGTTGGACAAAATGATATGCTGAAGGACTGCTTTCAAAAATCTAGCTTTGAGTAGTCATGGACAGGGCACATAAATTTTGCAAATGGCTGATCTTTTACAGGCTTCCTTTTCTATACAAATCAACTAGATGGGGTCAACACCGGGTGGGCTGAGTAGGAGAGGATTATTAATAAGGGCACTTTTGTCAAACTTCATTGTTCCAACTTGTACCCTCAACTGAACGTGATGAACTTGGTGTGTTTTGTGGAGCAAAAATTCTATGACTACATTCAGTTGGAGCTCAATGAAGTGATTGTGTTGTGAATTTTTCAATCATGAGAGGAGCCCAAAATCTGTCTCTATTTCTACCTCTAATTTCTATGCCATGTGGGATTCATCACTATTGCAATGACTGTAATCTCCTTATTTTTTCTAAATTTTTTTCTCTGTCAAAGGGCAGGACGCATTTATCTCCCATACAACCTCTGGCTCAGTGCTTGGACATAATTTGTGATATCCTTGATCAAGGGTGGCAGCCTTGATAACAAAACTTTGAATAGTTAGGAGTAGAAAATAATAAAATATACATAATAGAATGTAGAAGGATAGGACATAAAGACTTGCAAGCATTCGAACACAATATCATCACGAGGACATCAATTAAGGAAACACAATATCAGTATATCAGCAAATAGAAGATACCGGATCAAGTGTATACATGGTAGAGAGATCATTGATCTCTTCCAAGGATTAAAGGACGAATGCCGTTGTCACGATACCAACCGAGTATATAGCATTCACAGCGACTAATATTTACTATCAGCAATAATTTGACATGATCATAGTATCGGTGAAGGCTAACACACATCGATCAAGCACCATTAACAAACTAACCACCATTAACAAACTAACCATTTCATTGGTTAGTTATGTTAAATCAATGAAGGTTGACAAATAATCATTAAAGCATGAAAAATATGAATAAGGGAATAGTCGCAAGAGTGCGATTTGACTAAATAAATCGATCTGTTTAGATTATGAAGAGGTGTGTCTTCTAACTTCCAAAGAGATGTTAACATTCAACCTTGCAAGATATATATAATGGATAAGGCATTATGGAATTTGTATCTTATTTCTTATCCAGTTTGGATCACTCTTATTGAGCAAGCAGCCCCTGGCTTTTGGACGCACATTTACGAGTGAAACATATCAGATACAGCACGGATTTGCTATAAGTCACAAGATAAATCAGGTAAGCATCCATATCTGAAGGTCATATAGAATCGCTACATAATCATATATATATCAGGCAAGCATTCATATATAGATGGAAGGTCTAATTAGACCAACTCACATACCACTGCATATCTTAACTGTCATAATCAGAAACTGCAGATTGATATCATCATCATACAAGTGTTGAGATCGCCATGGGCAAATTCATCTCTGTATCTATTGCAAGAAGCAAATCGTCACATCAGGAGCAATCAGTTCAATATAGATTCAAGTAACAGTAAACTAGTCCTTATTCATTGTAAAACTAAACATATTGTTACATTCACAATAATCTTTACATCCATTAATATCTGAAATAGCAATCCATACAGAGCTCCCAGCACATTATAGCATACTATCCATTGTCAAATCAGAGAAGGCTAACATCTAGATCATCTTTGTATAATTGTATCAGTTTATATCAGATATAGCAGTGATTTCTATTCAGAAATTGTTATTGAAATAATAATAATATCATTTCCATATTCTCAATTTAAGGATTTTTAGGAAATAATTTCTTTGTGATTGGATAATTGTCCCTATCCCCTGAATTTGCCAAAAAGGGACATTACATAATTGGTCATCCTGGCCATTAATCTGTGGAAGTTGGTATTTGAGGCAGTTGATGCCTCCACCCATTTCAAATTCAAAATAGTTGTAAATTACTGATCTTGGGGTCAGTCCTTGTACACCATCCTTCCAATTAGCATCCCTATTGCTATTTCTTGTGTAATAACTCCAACAATAAATTTTGGTAATTTTTTTTTGGATTTAAATATTTTAACAAGAACTTGTAAAACCCAGTTTTCTTCACAATCTTTTTATTTTCATTAATTTATAGATTTACAATTAGAGCCAATATATAAAATTTGAACTCAAGAATCTTTCTTGTTCATAAAAAACCCATGAAATACATCAAAATATGTCGTAGCAACAACAGGGCCACAAAATGGTATAAACTGAAATTATTATGCTCAAACCCACACCAAAAATGCAAATTTATACAAACTTGCAACATTAGAATTTGCAAGCTTTGAAAGCTCATTCAGATTCTTTGAATGAAATTGTCTTATAGGTCCAAAGGGATTTTGTCCTCTGATCCTTGAAACCTAGATTGCCGGTTCAGGTTCGAGGACCCGGTTTGCCGGTTTGGCAAAATTTTGAAAATGGGTTTTGAGTTCATTTGGGTTCGTTAGTACAAAAACAATGTCAAAATCATATATGGGACCTGATTCGCTGGTTTGGCAAAATTTTGAAAATGGGTTTTGAACTCATTTGGGTTCGTTAGTACAAAAGTAATGTCAAAATCATATATGGGACCCGATTCACCGGTTTGGCAAAATTTTGAAAATGGGTATTGAGCTCATTCAGGGTCGTTAGTACAAAAGAAATGTAAAAATCATATATATATATATAGACAACCTATAGTCAACCTAGAAGCATGAATTGAGATTAGAATATCACATAGCATCATATAAACAACAAAACCACCATAAACTTGTAATCATAGCATCATAGCATCATATACTTCTAGTTCAATATCAAAATAATAATATCGAGTTCAAGTTCATTGTTTCAACAATTGGAACTTTTAACTTTTAGGTTTTAAATTTCATCAAATGGATTCTCCAATTCATCATCATCATCATCATCATCATCATCAGTCATATTAGATGATGTAGGAACATTAGATGAACCAGACGCAATGTCAGTGCCACTTGTAGTTGCACTAATAGTGTTCTTGCTTTTCGTGTCCTCAAATGCGATATGCTGAGAAGTGGAAGCATCCAAGTTAGTATGCGCTGGCTCTATATCCCACATCTTTGTCTCCCCTTGCTTCTACTCATTTTGTTTATGTGAAAAGAGACAACAACAAAACAAGGTTGAGGGTAGCACCCCTCATGGGGTTTTGAGGGTGAGAGAGAGAGAGGTAGAAATATAGGTCTAGATCTTGGGGTAGAGAGGAGATAATGAGATAGAGAGAGGTAGAGTGAGGGGATAGAGGAAGAGTGCTAGGGAGAGATAGGTCTAGAGTTCAGGGCAGATAAAGTGAGTGGGATAGAGAGAGTGAGAGAATGTTGATAGGAGCTTGTTGATTATTGAAATTTGTCTGTCTGAAAATTAATAAGATCTAAAATGTAGAATTTGCATTATATCTCCTAGAGATTTGAAACCTCTCAAACATCTTGCCAATATATACATGAAATATACCTTAAAGTATGACTCATATTTAAATGTTATATTTCATGTATATATTCCAGCATGTCTGTGCAAGTCTCGTTTCTATGGATTTAATGGTTGCTTTTAGGGTTCCCATGGCATTGAAGTCAAGCTGGATGCTAAAAAAGGTAAAAAAATTGCAATTTTTTGTTTTTTTTGGCACCTGAGCATTTGGGTTCACCTTGAGTTCATAGAGGAACCGAACTCGGATCCGAACCGGGTTCGAACCGGACCCGGATTCGGTACCCCCAAGGAACGAACCTTGCAATGTAGCTTGAAACCAAAGGGTTTTCATTCCTTGATCTCTAGTAGACCTAAGGCTTTTGTCTTTCGATCCTTGAAACCAAAGGGTTTTCATTCTCTAATCTCTAGCAAACATAAAGGTTTTCATCTTCAGATTTGATTGCTTGAATACAATTGCTCATAATTGTGTATAGATAATAGAATGATTCCTCCAAAATGAATGTGTCCAGCCATTAAATGGCTAAGATCAATGACAAGTAATGAATCTCGCCCAAATGGGTGGCTCAAATCACACATGCACCAACCACATTAATTGTTGCTCCTTTTCTCACTTAAAGTTAAATTCTAAGTTCACCTTTATTCTGCAAGTCAGGAATTTGGTCTTTCTATCTTGTTGCATTTTGCATGGTTTGTAAACCCATGAACTTTGTAACACTCAAAACTCATGACTTTTTGCCTCCTTTCTTTCTACTCACTTTCTCCTTATCCTTCTCTTCATCTTGTTGGAATTTTTATCATTCCATGGATCTTGTCACACTTTCACACAATTTGGGAACTTGCAAGCTTTGCGATGTTATGAACTTGGTGACTTCTTCTTTCTTTTCTTGTCATACTTTTGCATTATTGATGAATTGAAGAGCTTTGTTGCAGTTTCCTTAAGTTTGAATACCTTCAAACTTTGCCATGTATTTAACTTTTCCCCCCTTTTGTTATACCTTTGAGAATTTTGTGAATTCACAAGCCTTGCAACAAGCAGAACCTTGTTGCACTTTTGCACTTTTTGTGTACCTACAAACTTCATGAAAAATGTAACTTTATAGAATTTTGTGAATTCACGAACCTTCTTGCACTTTTGCACTTTTTCGTGAACCTGAAAACTTCATGAAAAATGTAACTTTCCAGCCTTAACTTCTTTCCCTTGGTTAGCTTTTTGAATTAGAACTTTTTTAGGGTTTGGGCAACTCCATAAGTGAACATTGAATCAATTATTTTCTAATTTTCATACCTTCACCCATCAACAATAGGGAATGGTTTTATACTACTCCAATTTGGGATTGGGGACTTTACAAGTCTGCCCTCCTCAAGATTGATTTTCCTCGAGCAATCTAAATTCAGTTGTTGTAGTATCCCATGTAGAATCTTCAATGGGTAGGTTCTTCCAACAAACCAAATATTTTGTGACAATCCTTCTACTCAATTTCTGTCCTTGGTATCTATTAGTTCTTTTGGTATCAAAATCAACTTTTCCTCATTATCCAAGGGCAGTAAGTCCTTTGAAGGCACAATATGCTACCCTTAGGCCCTCTTCAAACATGAATTGTGAAAGACATTAATGATCTGAGTATTTTCTTGAAGTTCCAATTTGTAGGCGATTTTACCTATCCTCCTCATAATCCTACAAGGCCCATTAAATTTGGGTTTGAGCTTTCTATATCCACTTCTCTTGATAGAGGATTGTCGATATGGCTGCAACCTCAAGTAAAGCATGTCCCCTATCTCAAAATGTCTCTTTGTACAACTTTGATTAGCATAAAAGTTTTTCTGGTTTTGGGCTTTTTGAAGATGATCCTTGAGCGCCTTCAATATTTCTTGGCTTTGAGTGACCAAGTCTCTTGCTATTAGTACCCTAATATTTGTACATATTAAATCAACAAAATTTAGTATATCATATCCATATAAATCTTTGAAAGGTAACATACCAATGGACATATTGTAATATGTATTGTAGCAATACTCTCCTAGATGCAACAACCTAACCCATCTTGGTTGTTGATTTGAAACATAATTTCTCAAGTACCCTCACTTGTTCATGATTTTTTTTGTCCATTCATTTGGGGGTAGTAACTTGTGCTAGGGGTAAGCTTTATACTTGTCAAATGGAATAATTTTTTTTTTAAAGCAAAAGTGGCAAGCCACTAATATTATATATTTATAAATAAAAATAAAAACTGATTCAAGAGCTCCAGGAGGAAAGAATCACTAAAGAAAACCTCCCTTCTCAGCTCAAAATACAATGATAAGTAATTGACCTAATCTACTACCTATGGAAGCAGTTTACACCCATATTCCTTATAAAGCATGTTCCATTTGAAATCAAGTAGGATACCTAAAGAGCTGCCTAGAATGCTAGTAATGACATTGTGTAGCTATCATCACCCTGATACATTTAGTCAACATTTACAGCTAAGTTTACATATTGCAATGTGTACTAACAAAAATAATTTCTAATTTCTTGATTTTCTTTATCTCAGGTTGACATACTTATCGTAAAAGGGCTGTCCATAATCAGCAAAATCAGCAAAATACAAAACGAGCACCGAACGAGCATATTCTGTTCACCCTGGTAACTGTGATTTTTCTGCTTTGACCGCCATTAGCATAGAGAAAAATTGTGCCACAAATGTAACCATATTGAACCAGAAACCATGTTGAAGTAGCGAGCATCTTTTGTTCACCCTGAGAACTGTGATTTTCCTGCTTTGACCAGCATTTACATCGAACAAAATTGTGACACGGAAAAAATCATATTGTATCAACAGGAAATTACTGTAGCCATCTACTAGATTGCGAATTTTATGCCCTTATAAGCCTTGGGTTGCAAAATTTGGGGAATTTGGACCAGACCATGAACCCAAAAAAGTAAAAATGGAATAAGCCCGACAGAAATTGAAAAAAAATTCTTTCATTCTTCCATGGGCTGCACATCCAAGTTGTTCTCATCCTGAGCTTCAAATTGAAGTGCATTATCTACCTGAGTTACTAGCTGGGCATTAGTATCATAGTCGAGTTGTACCTGAGAAGAACTTGGGGCTAAATGATGTGGAGGGCCTTGCAAAGGAGAAACATGGGAGATGGAATTATCTTGCTATTGCTGACCCGTTGGAGATGAATGCTCAGACACTTCATGTTCGTGCCCCATGATAGCAATTATTGCATGAACTTTGTAAAAAATCCTTGTTCTTGTTTCTGCATTGTAATGTCCCCTTCTCGATGATGTGCTTTCAGTGGTCCATTGGCCCATTCCTGAGACCCGTAGGCTATGTGGAATGAAGAATTAGGGTTTCAAACGTTGGTGAATCGAGAACTTACTATTTTTAGTAAGTTAGGGGTTGGCTGTTTGGATGATGATGTCTTACTGAGATTTCCATGCTCTATCACTGGGTGCGAAGATCATGCTTTTCGGAGTAGTAATTCATGACTTACTATTTTTAGTAAGTGGCAGTATGGAGTATTTCTATTTTTGGCAGTGGACAGGGTCCTGGTCCTGCAGCAGTTCTATGGTCTTCTTTACTCCGCTTCATCTTGGTTTTTGTTAATGATCAATATGGGAGTCATAAGTAATTTAATTAAATATTATTTCCTTGTCAAAGGTTTAATATTTAAATATTTGCATTTACTGATTAAATGTTGAGGATGACTTGGGGGAAAATAATTAATTGATATCCATGTGTTATTTTCCTAAGTCAAAAGGCGAATTTGTTGGTGGAAATTTAGGAGGATTAAACATCTCTTGTTTAATGTTTTTATATTGCAAAAAACGCCACCATAAGGCAAAGTTTGAACTTGCCTAGGAAAAGGAAAGTGGGTGCCATGTTGGTGGAGACATGAAGCGAAATGAAAGAGAATTTGAGTGGAGTTTGGGTGCCATTTGCATTTGCATTTGGGGAGGCGTGAAGTTATAAATATGAGCCTTGGGCTCTCATTTTGGCATCTTGAAAATTTGCATCGTTATGTTGCCGGATTGGTGTATGAACTTTGAAGCTTCGGAGTGCGGCTCCCTAGTGTTTCCAGTTTCGTACTTGAGATATAGTACCTAGCCGCGTGCTGTAATCTATGATATTTTCATTGCATATTTCAGTGTTTTTGGAGTTTGGAGTGATTTTTGGAGTTGCTAGTTTCCCTGTGGCTGAAGCAAGTTTTTGATCATACCCCTCTGCCTGAGCGACTGATCATTTTGGGTACTAGTTCAATCTTCCTTCTTGCTGTTGGCAATACATCTTGTAAGTTTGTGGCACTTTTCTCTGAGTCTTGAATTTAATAATGCAAATCGAAATATCCTAGCTAAGTGTGGGTTTTAGAGAGTGCATTGGGATGTGTGCAAGGTATTTTGAAGTGTTTTTGTAGCTCCCTTTTGGTTTGTCTTAGCTGCTACTTGTCTAGTGTTGGTTTGGGAGTGATTTGGAGTGAATTGAGTGAGATTTGAGTAATTTAGTGAGTTTATGGGTTGCTGGTTATGCATTTCCAACCTGCTGTTTTTTATGTTGAATGAGTTTCATGATCATTATCTCTTATGTTCAGCAATATTCTTCTACTCTCACTTTCCTCTTTATTGTAAGGTTAAGTAGTAGTACTACTAACCCATTTTGGATTGTAATCTCATATCCCACTGAAAAGTGGAAGAGGCTGGCTTGTCGCCTATATCTGATAATTTGTAATTCAGTCCTCCCGCTGCATAAGCGGTCGAGTGATGTTGGTTGTAATGATCCTCCCGCCGCATAAGCGGTTGAGTTGAGTAATTTGTAATTCAGTCCTCCCGCTGAAATATTGCGGTAGAGTGATTTGTGTCTGCAGTATTGTTCTCTTGGCTGGTTCACCGCCAAATTCCTTGCTTTCCCGCTAGATAAGCGGAAGGGGCTGGCTTGCCACCCAGTATTGCATTTGCTTTATAATTTCCAGTAGATTAGTGAGCTAATGAACCCCTTATCACCGTATGCTCTCACCTTCCCACATTGGGCACTTGGTGATCAGAAGGTGGAAGGGTTGCAATTTCAGCAAGCTTTGAGATTATATTTTCTAACCTTAACGGGTTATGTGTTTGTTTGTAATTCTTATTGCACTTAAAAACCAAAAAAAATTATCAGGGATATTACATGCATCCAAAGCCCTACCAAGATTGCGAAAGGTTTGTTGCAGAGGACGCACATTATTCAGCTCCAAGGACTGTTGATGCTATCATAAATGTTGACGAAGGATTCCTTATGCAGTAGAAAATGACGAGGAAAAATGCCACCAACATGAGCTTGCCCCCTCCAAAAATCATAACGTTGGACCTCTAGTCTTAACTTATTCCCCATTAAGAATTCTGGTCTGATCGTCTTGTTTTCTATTATCTCTAATGCTTTCCATGACTGCACCAAGTCTCAAGTGTTTGAGAGAAATATAGAAATGAGCTACGACGGGTAAATCAATCTACGTGTCTGCAAACAGAGTATCTGTTCACCCATCATCTTCTTGACGTTCCTTCTGTAGTGTTGACACTAGATATTGAACACTAACCCTAGCTGGCCATCAGCGACGTTTTCCTCAAACGGCTCTTCCCATTCTTCCACTTTGAGATTAACTCTATAGTTACGCGACCAGTACTCCATTGTGGGTAATGGCGACGCAGAATGTAGTTCACCAGATTCCGAAGATGAGGACAAGCTCTGCATTTTAGGAAACCTTTGCTGCCTTGCAAACTTTATGTCTTGCTGAAGCCTTATGTTATGAATTTATTAAAGAGTAATTATGATCTTGAAACCTCTGTCAAAACTTGGGGTGGGCATACCAAGCTTGCGTATTATCTCTTGCCAAATCACACATGCGAGAATATTGCCATATTTCCTACCCGAATGTAATGTCTTTCGCATCATTTTGTGGTAGAGTTCACTAATTATTGAGGGGTGTAACGTCATAAATTGTACGCACTTGCTAAAGCAGTACAATTTAACACCTAGTTTAGCACCCGCCTTGGCGCAGTTGCATTTTGCATTACATTTCCCCTTTAGCACTTAATTAATCAAATTAATTAGGTCTAAAGGTTCTATTTCATCATTTTCCACATCATAAAGTCGGGCCCTTTCATTAAAGTGTGCCCCTTTCATTTTATTCCTCCAATACATCACTTAATCAAAAACCCTAATTAGGCCCTATTCTGAGCTTGGGGGCTTGATTTCGGGGGTCAAAACATCTTGAAATCACCTGTAACTTCGGGATTCTCTCTAAAATCATCATATCTGACGGCCTTGAAAATTTGGTGAAAAGTTGTCGGGACCGTGGCGCCCGGAGTGCACACGGTCCCGGACATTTTTCCCGAAATTTTAGGAGCGCGATCCAATCATAAAATAAAGCTTAACCCCAAGAAATTGGCGGGATATTCAATCTCTTGGTCGGCCAAAAGTTGGAATTAAGACCTAGGGATTCATACATAAGAGCTCTCTTTCTTCATTGGAAGGGATCCGATTTTTGTTTTGAGGGACCTCATATGCAGCGAAAGAGCAGATCTTTGAAGACTTCAACATCTTTCAACATCCCTCTATCAAGCATTTATCAATTCCATTCATCCATTTAGGGCTTGGAAGACATTGAAGAACAATAGGAGATTATCGACTGAAGATTGGCTTGTACCTCTCCCTTGGGGGTTGGGTATGATTTCATGTTGTTTTCATGTCTTTGCATAAGCTTCAATATCTCATTTATTCATGCTTTAGATCACTTTGCATCTTGATTTAGAGCATTTACATTATCATTAACAAGCAATTAGGGTTTACTTTCTAGGTTGCTCTAGTTTGCTTACTTGCATTTTAGATCTTGCACACACACAAGGTCTGCACACACATTACTTTTACAATACAACTTGGCTATTCGTGGAGGTGGAAATCACCGAAGCGGGGGTTTGACTAAGGCAAAACCCTATATAGCCGCCCAAACACCTTTTTCAGATACAAGTGCAGGTTTCGAGACTCGGACGACGCCGCAGGTTGCAGATCCGGAAAAAGCAGGTCGAGACAGCACCTCACACCAAATTGCAGAGCAGAATACTAGGACAGGGGCGTGGGGCGCCCTGGTCCTGCCAGGACAGGGGCGCTGGGCGCCCTGGTCCCTGGGACAAGGGCGCTGGGCGCCCTGGTCCTCCTGACAGACAGCATTTCAGACAGTTTCCCAGAGTGCAAAACAGCAGTTTCAGGTGCAGTTCCGGGACAGAATCAGGACAGTGGCGCCCGCGCCCCCATCCCGAACATTTTCAGTCAAATTTTGACTCCGGGTACGCATCTGCATTCTTGTCTTATCTTTGTATTTACAGCTTTCCATTGTTTAAGTTCAATTCTGCAATCTTGTTATTAGTTCATACTTGCATTTTAGGGTTAGGAATTGGACTTGCATAATCTTACCTTTCAATTACAACAAAGGAATAGAAACCCTAATAGGTAGCCCGTGGCTCTCTCTTTCACCAAAAAGAAGTAGCCAATTGTGCGATACCTCTAGGCTCTTTCGTATTCCGTAATGTGTGTCAAAAGGTAGGATTAGGGCATGGTAACCTAGTCTCGCTTTTTTCCCCCACACATTTTGGTGAACCCGACGTGAATCTATCATTGCTTCCTCTTGCATTGCATTTGTTAGATCTAGATCTAGATTTAGTGTGTTTTCATTTCATTTTCATAAAAAAAGAAAAAAAAGAAAAAAAGAAGAGAGTGTGTTCCTTTGCATTGTGTGTTTAAATTTCATGCAACTTTTATTTCAAAATGTCAGACTTTTATTTGCAAAATGTTCATGCTTATGATGATTATTATGAGTATAGCCAAGATGAATTAGATGAAGCTTTAGATGAGTTTTTGAACCCTAAAGATGCCAAACCTTCATTTTACCAAAAACTCATAAACCTTGTTACTATGCCATTTCGTTGTGATGAGAAAGATAAGTTGAATGAGTCCTCTCAAGGGTACATTCCTATCAACTCTTCCACTGAATCTAGTAACATGGTTGTTTTCAATAATCCCCTCTATGAGGAGATGTCTCCTTTTGAATCAAAAGATAAACCTTTTAATAGATATGATCATGCTTTGTTGGATGATGCTCTGGATGACTTTGTGGCTTTATCGAAATCTCTTAACAAGAACAAGACTTCTAAATTGGCTAACATGATAAACTTGAATGAGCATAATAAGCCTCTCTTTGAAGTCCAAGGTGCTTGTCCTTCTCCCACCTTTCAAGTTCCTAAATCACCTCTCCTTACTGTCCAAGGAGGGTATGATCATGATTCCTTTCGTACTCCGAATAAACCAATCATCACTATGCAAGGAAGAAAACCTATAAGTCCTTATAGTTATGCCAAGCAAATAACTAGAGAGAGTTATCATGCGGTTGCCCATACTTATCATACCAGAAATAATAGGCAGCCTAGTCCTCCTCCTGTTATTCCAGTTTCTCTTCCGAATCCTCAACCAATTCTTCCGCAAGCTCCACGTATTTCACAAGTTCTTAGTAAGGAATATGATCTCATAGAACAACTTAAAGTTACCCCTGCTAAGATATCCCTTTGGGATTTGATTCAAACTTCTTCCGCTCATCATGGAATGTTACAAGATGCCTTGAAAGATTTGAATGTTCCTCCACCGAATACATCTAGTAATATAGCATCTTTGGTTAACTCTGTGATGAATCCTAAAGCTCAAATTGTGTTTACCCAAGATGAGTTGCCTACTAGTGAAATTCAACATCAATATGATCCCTTGATGATTGTGGTTATCATGAAAGACACTGCTATAAGACGAACACTAGTAGATAATGGCTCTGGTCTCAATGTGTGTAGCATTAATCTTTTGCATAAGATGAATGTGGATACATCTCTAATTGAGCCTGACTCTCGTCCTATTCGAGGCTTTGATAATGTGGCTAAAACTTCATTAGGTATTATCACCTTACCCCTCACAGTGGGGCCTGTTACTTTGCCTACTCCTATCCACGTTATGTCGGGAAATCTAACATACAACTTGCTATTAGGGAGACCTTGGATTCACAGTATGCAAGCTGTCCCCTCTACATTGCATAGACAAGTTAAATTTATTTATAACAATAAGACATATACCTTGATAGGTGATACTAATTTCCAAGCTTGTTTACAAACATCTACTTCCAAAGGGGGTTCTTCTAAGCCGTCCTCGTCTAGTGATGACTCTTTAAGCAAGATACCTATAGATGAATCCTCGCTCTCTGATGATCAAAATTCTTTGGATGAGTCTGGAGCTCCTGAAGAAGACTCTTCTCGACTTGAAACTACACATAAGAAGGATTTTGATCCTGAGAAGATTCTCGCAGACGACGATTGGGGATCTCTTGATTTTAATCCCACCTTTGTAAGTGAATATAAGGTTCCTTCTAGAGAGCTTAAAGCTGAAAAGAAGGAAGAAGTTAAAAAACAATCAACACTACCTGAACCTATGAGTAATAACTTTGTGGCCGCTTCTCAAACTTCTTCTCCCCGCACTTCCAACTCTGAAGGGTTTGATTCTTTGTCTTATGAAAAACCACCTTCTCTGTCTGAAATGGCTGATCGTTATGGTCGTGGTTTTCGCATTTTTGCCAAGCATGGGTATCATGGAAATGGTTGTGGTGCTCACGAACAAGGGATAAAGGTTCCTCTAGAGAATAATCTTCACAACCATGCCTTTGGACTTGGCTATAATCCCTGTAAGCGCACTAAGGCTTCTAGAAGACCATGTATTAGTGTTAATACTATTTCTACATCTCTATCAATGCAACACCCCGAGTATATTGATGAAGATCCTTCGTGTGCCTGTGCTTTGGATGTTTTTCCTACCGATGATGCTTTAGCTGAATTTTTAGGAGCATATGATACTCTTCCTCGTTATCATCACAATAGGGGACTCCCTTATTGTTTGAACACTGAAGCCTATTTTGGGAAAGAGACGGATAACGATGAGATTGTGAAAGAATTCCCTCAGTTAAAGGATACTCCTCAACAAAGTAATCTTCTCATAAGTGACACCACTAATGTTAAGATGGATCCTTGCAATGAAGAAAAAGTTATTAAAATTGGAAAATGTCTGGACGAAGAGGAACAAAAACAATATGATGATTTATTGCGTGAATTCCCTGAGATCTTTGCTTGGACATACTCTGACATGCCTGGTATAGATCCTAAGATTGTTACCCATAATATTGTCTTAGTCCCTGATGCTAAGCCCGTGAAACAAAAGATTTGAAAAATGAATCCTAAGGTGGCTTTGCTTGTTAAGGCTGAGATTGAAAAATTATTGGAGGCTGGATTTATCCGCCCTATCGATTATTCCCCATGGATTTCAAATATTGTCGCTGTGGCTAAACCAGATAATAAAATAAGAATGTGTACCGATTTCCGAGATTTAAATAAGGCTTCTTTAAAAGATGATTTCCCTCTTCCAAACATTGACATGATAGTTGATTCTACGGCAGGACATGCCTTGTTATCCTTCATGGATGGTTTTTCAGGATACAATCAAATTTTCATTAACCCTCAAGATCAATTCAAAACTGCTTTCACCACTCCTTGGGGTACGTTTTGTTGGATAATGATGCCTTTCGGACTTAAAAACGCCGGTGCAACTTATCAACGAGCGATGACCCTTATCTTTCATGATTACATGCATAAGATTTTAGAAGATTATGTTGATGATATTTTGGCCAAATCCATTCTCCGCATAGATCATATTAAAATCCTTCGTCAAATCTTTGAAAGGATTCGTAAATATCACATGCGCTTGAATCCCCGAAAATGTGTTTTTGGTGTGGATAGTGGAAAACTATTAGGATTCATAGTTTTGCATCGTGGGATTGAGGTGGATACTAAGAAAATAGATGCTATTGTCAACATGCCACCTCCTAGAAATGTGTCTCAACTCAAAAGCTTACAAGGAAAGATTCAAGCTATTCGTAGGTTTGTATCTCAACTTGCGGATCGTACTTTTCCTTTCACTCAACTTCTCAAAAAGAATATCACTTTTCAATGGAATGAGGATTGTCAGCAAGCATTTGAAGATTTAAAAATGTATTTGGCTAATCCTCCTATCCTTCGACCGGCCGAACCTTCTAAACCCTTCCTTCTTTATACGGCTGCGTCCTCTCATGCTCTTGCAGCATTATTGGCACAACATGATAAAGATGGTAAGGAGTGTCCAGTTTATTATATAAGTCGTACCTTACTCGATTATGAGACCCGATATTCTGCGATAGAAAGACAATGCTTGGTCTTGGTGTTTGCGACTCAGAAATTGAGACATTATCTCTTAAACTCAGAAGTCCACGTCATGGTAAAGTTTGATCCGTTGAAGCATCTTTTCTCTAAAATTGATTTATCAGGATGCCTAGCTAAGTGGGTTATGATGTTAACTGAATTTGACCTTAAATTTGTTTCACAAAGGGCAATTAAAGGGCAAGCGTTGACCGATCACTTAGTTGAGGCCCCTTCACCTTTCTCCTTCCCTAACCCTGAGTCTTTTCCTGACAATTTCATCCTTTGTACAGAGAAAGATGAAACTTGGGAGTTATACTTTGATGGCTCTAAGTGTCGTACGGGATCGGGGGCAGGTGTTGTTCTGATTTCTCCTACAAAGAAGTCCATTCCCTTATCTTACCATCTCAATTTCTTATGTACCAATAACATTGCTAAGTATGAGGCTCTTATAGCAGGAATAAAGGCAGCCTTAGCTTTGAATATAAAACACATACATATTTTTGGAGATTCTCAACTGATTATAAGACAAGTAACAGGACTGTATCAAGCAAAACAAGACAAGTTATCACAATATAAAGACCTTGCTATCTCTTTGTTACAAAAATTTGATTCTTACACCATAGAACTTGTTCCTCGAAAAGATAATCGACATGCGGACGCAATGGCATGTGTGGCTTCTCTTGTATCTTTAGAGGACCCTGTGGTTGATCTTAAATTTGTTATTCACAACCTTACTTCTCCAGCTATTGTAGATGATTCCAGCCTGGTGACATGTTGCGACTTCATAGACTCAGATGAATGGTACTCGCATATCGTAAGATACTTGACTGATGGTACCTTTCCTGATTCCGCCAATAGGAACACCAGAGCTAGAGTTCGCAAGTTGTCTACTAGGTATATCATTCTTTCTAATGTTCTTTACCGAAGGGGTTATAACGGTCTTCTCCTTCGCTGTCTTAACAAATCAGAAATCCCTATTGCTCTTGAAGAGGCGCATTCAGGTGCCTGTGGGGGGCATTTTGGAGGTAAATCCTTGGTTCAAAGATTACTTCGTATGGGATATTATTGGCAAACTATGCAGCAGGATTCTTTTTCATTTGTTAAGAAATGTCATCAATGTCAACAACACAATAATTTGATTCATGCTCCTGCCCAAGAACTCCGTTCTCAGGTAGCTTCTTGGCCTTTCTCTGCATGGGGGTTGGATCTCATCGGTAAAATCTCTCCTCCTTCATCTCAAGGACATTTTTTCATTATAACCGCAACAAATTACTTTACAAAGTGGGTAGAAGCTGTTCCTCTTCGCTCCACTACAGCTGAAGTGATTTGTTGATTTCTTCTAGAAAACATTATTTCTCGATTTGGGATACCTTCCACTATAATCTCTGATAATGGGACATCATTTAAGAATAAAGACGTGAAGCAATTCCTCGAGAAATATCATATCAAACATCGATTTTCTACACCATACTATCCTCAATCAAATGGTCAAGCCGAATCATCCAATAAAACAATCGAACAAATTCTTCGCAAAACCGTGAATAAGCATGGTAAGGATTGGAGTACTCAGCTAATCTATGCTCTTTGGGCCTACTGAACGAGTGTACGAATTGCCACAAGAATTACTCCTTATAATCTTGTTTATGGTGTTGATGCTATTATGCCTTTAGAATTAGAGATTCCATCACTTAGAGTTTCTCTCAAAGGTATAATAGATGATGACTCCTATAGAGAACAAAGACTTCAACAGCTTGAGATGCTTGATGAACAGCGTATAAATGCTCTTGAGCATATTCAAGCGTATCACAAAACTCTACAACGAAGCTATAATGATAAGGTTATTCAACGTTCCTTCTCAGTGGGTGACTTAGTGCTCTATGAGAATCAGCGCAATGTGAATGCCTTACCTGAAGAAAAGGGAAAATTCAGTCCTAATTGGCTTGGACCGTATATCGTTATTGAAGATTATGGATCAGGTGCTTACAAAATAGCGGATGTAGACGGTACACCTCTTAAAGACCCTATAAACGCTATGCACTTGCGTAGATACTATGCTTAATGCCTCATTCCTTATCATTTATCTTTTTCCTTTCTCACTTCTTCAAAATTGGATAATATGTTAACATATCTTTGTTAGAGCAAATAGAATTAAATGATGTTTTGTTTAATCTATATTGCTTCGTTCCTGACAAGCATGTGTCTTTACTTTATGGTTTGTCTTGAATTCATTTATGTAAATTACAAAAGATTTACATTTTCATTATGTTGACATATTATACAATGTTTTTATGTGTTAAGTTGAATCATGTCATGTTGTGTTTAAATTCAAATTAAATCACATTGGTTATATGATTCGTAGGCTTAATACATACTTTCTTCCTTATTATCAATATAGTACTTGATCAAATATTTTAATTAAGTCACACATGTATCAATTTAATCATGGAACATTGAGAAATCAATCACATGGAAATTAAATTCAGAACATACATGTACATCTACCAAATGTATTAACTTTAATCACAATACACATTGTTTAGGCATTAAAGATAACACGTTTGAAACAAAGAAGCATGTATATATATATATATATATATATATGTGGATCAATATACAAAGGTAGGTCCCTATACACCCAAACTATGACCTACCCTACATCATAAAATCATCTTCTATCCCTAGGGCTGGTGGCCGGAGAGTGACGACTAGATGCTCCCTCCTGATCCGGCCGTGCAGGTGGACCCATAGGCGTATACCGTGATATAGATCATGAATGGCTCCGAGAGGAACTCCTACGATTCCTATCCATAAGGATAGCGCGATACGAGGTAGCCTCGGCCTGAGCTGCTGCTAGATCACGCTGTGCTCACTGAAGGTCCTCTGATAGAGCCCGCTCTCTCTCCCTCCATATCTCTCCCTGTACTCGAAATGGGGAAAAAAAATCATCATGCCGACCCGCGTTCCCTTGAGGTCTATAAGCAACCTGTGAGGAACTAGGGATCTGCGCTGTCGTGGAGATATCTGTCACTGCTTGCTGGATCAAGGAGCGCCACTCCTGCACATTAGCTGTAGCAGTAGAACAGATTTTGTGTTAGTACCATTTTATATCATCAAAACATAAATCAACCAATATAAACCTACTATACCTGGATCTCCCTCACGCCAGTAGGGATCGTGATATGGTAGCATCTGTGACTGGGAACTACTAGGCTCCCCATGCTCGAACGATCTGCGCGCGATAGGTGCAGGTCTCCGTAGCACCTCGTGTTCCCCCTTTTGGGGAATAACAGGAGGATCTAAGGCTACGGTATCATCCTCTGAATGGTGAGGAGCTGCATCTGACTCCTCCTCATCATCTCTATCCTCCTGCCTCCTCATGATCCTCTCCCTCCTCTGGCTCCTCCAATCTGGATCCCTGATCCTCATCTCGATCTCCATGCCTCCATGGACCTGGATGGCCTGTCGGGTGATCTGGTGGAAAGATAGGTCCTGGGTAGGATCTCATAAACCAGGAATGATACCTGCGCTGTGCCCCGGGGTTTGCAGCATAATCAGTGACCACATCCTGGTCGGACCCCTCTATATCTGTGATCTCGATATCGTCTATCGTCGGTCTCGCTACTGCTCTGGGTCTGGGAAGGACTCGTGAGTGTCGAGTGTAGATGGGCACATCGGCTAGGACACACTGCTCTAGCCCGAACTGCCTCCGTACTCGGTCAAAGTAGAATGGGACTATGATGTGTGGATATCGTCCTCTCAGTAGGCGGTTCCTCTGTAGGCATGCTAACTGTCTCTCCATCCCATCCCATCTGTGCATCCGCAGATATGGTCTCCACACGGTCACCTCGGCTGTCAATCTGTCAACTATCACTCTCCAATACAATAGATCTCCAAATCTCCACTCGCTGGTAAGTGGATAAGCAAATACCCTAGGTCGCTCGCTAGCCGTACTCATCGGATAGCCGACAGGCCTGGTGCATGTAAAGTGCTCAAATATCCACACCTGCAGAAGTGTGCATGTCATCAAGCTGCAACCCTGTCCGAAAACATACACCTCGAGGTCGTGATAGAGATGTGCAAGCATACTCCGACCCCAGGCATATACTCTCCTGTGTCTCTCCATAGCCCTGATGCACCATGTGAGACCCCCATGCATGTGTGTACCTCGCCCATTAGGGCAGACAGCTAGTGCAATGATGGCTATCATAAGACGTCTCATGAGGGGCACCTCTCCTGTAGGATGTAAGAGCCAGCTGACCATGATACGACCTCTCGTCTCACTCGGCATGACTCTCCCTATGCAATATACCTGCTCCCTCTGATGATCCTCTACTGACCGATCGGTCACATATGTCACGGTAGCTCCTCTGATCGGTAGGCGAAGAATGCGGTACACATCCTCAAGTGTCACCGTCATCTCCCCTACTGGAAGCTGGAACGTGCATGTGTCAGGATCCCATCGCTCCATGAGTGCCATCAGCATCGCGGGATGAAATCGGATGGCCGGCATAAGAATCATAGACCACAAACCTACTATTGACAATGTGTCTCTCTCTGCCTGAGTAAGTCGGGGAATCTGATCACGCAAACTGCGAAGAATCTACCCCGCCGTGTGCTCTCTCATGTACGGGAGACCCTGCATCACAAAAACATAACTATAATCAGTACTCAATCATCAAAAATCATTCACGCAAACTGTCGAACATCGTATGCTAACCCTGACATCTCTTGCCAAGTCCTGATTGGGACCATGGCGCCCTGTCAGGGACCTGTTGACGTGTATTTTGTACACAATCATACACAGAATAAAATACCGACAGGCATCTTATCCTCTCTTGAGAAAATAGTCTCTAACTGCTGAAGATCTGCGAAAAGGATCAGTTAGATGGACTCCAAGGTTCTTTTAGTGGGGTCTCCACGTGTGGACAAGCTTTTTTAGTGGTATGATGTGATTTGCTGTTTCCTCCAAGGCGTCTTACGTATTCAAAGCTCGAAGATTTTACTAGTCTAAAAGGAACTTTCAAAAAAAAAAAATGGAAAAAGGACAGGGTTTAAGGAAGTCTAATCTAGCCTAACCCTATGAACGACTTAGCATGAATGAGATTTGGCAAGACTCAACTAACTTCAATTTTGCCATAAGGTAACAACTCAATTGAAATTAGTGCGATCTTCTAAGGTAATATAATGGTATTCAATGCATCAAAGACCAAGGACACTACTACGAAGGTACATATCCTAGATGCGAAAATGCTTGAAGGTTAAGGACTCAAAATGTTTTCCGGTCGACCACGCAAGGCGTTCCTACAATCAGCAAGAAGCTAGTGGTTTGGATTGCGAATCCTACCAAATATCAAATCTCACACTTAGCCTTTCAAATTAACAAACTACTTTGATTGAGCGTGATTCAAGTACATCCAACAACCATGAAGATAACTCAAGAAACTTGCAACAAAACACCATAACTTCAATATTTTATTGATTTCCAAGTCATCATATACAACAATTGCTTGAATTTCTCTCTTCAAGACTCAATCTTGCTACAAAATAAAAATTGCTTACAACTCTAATCTCTCTATTTCACTCTTAACTCTATTCTCTATTGACTATTACAAATGAAATGGAAAATGGGGGTATAAATAGCATCCCCAGTTACAATGAAAGGTCCAGATTGAAAGCAAATCAATGGACAAGATCATGACACCTAAACCCTAATTAGGGTTTGTTACAAATGACCTCCTTTTTACTAAACAACATTAAATACATAGCCAAATATTAAATTTGGCACAAAAATCTAGGAGGTATCAACCAATGAGAAATAAGATGTCATGTCATCTGTAACAACCTTTCATCTAGAATCTTATTCCCTTTCCAATTCTCTTTCTTAGCATATGCAATGAATTTTGTCACGATTCCTTCGATTTCTGTGCTTGGAATCTCGGGAAGATTCTTGATACTCTCTTCTAAGTGGATAACCTGATCAAATGCATCTAGAAGAGCTGTGTCCCAAGTAGGTTCAAGTTCCTTTGTTCTATCAATCAGGAGCATGGTAGCATACATCTGATCATATTGCTCATCTGTAACATCTGCGTCCTTGCGAAAGATGATCTTGATTCTATCTTCAAATTCTTGTAAATCCACATCTGTCTCGACCTCGATCCTTCTGCCAAGAATGGTACGAAGTACCTCAAATACTCTGTCCTGGATCGGATTGATCACCTCCTCAACTTGGCCACATCTAACACTGATGTCCTCAAAGAGAACACTCTTTATATGGAGTAAGGTTGACCACTGAAACAAACTGTGAGAATCACCTTCTAAGATCCTCTCTTGTGCTAAAATTCTCCTGGATGTGTGTCTTATAACTTTCAAGACAGGGATGACAACGTCCTTGGTGTGGGCAAATGCAGCTACTGTTGCCATCAATCTGTGGATTATCTCAAGAACTTGGATAGCCTGATGGGTGATCTTCGACATCCTTGTAACAAACTCAATGGCCACTGTGTGAGATCTATCCATCCAACCACATGTACGCTGGACCAGGTTCCTGAATCTTTCCGCTTCATTGATCGATTGAAGGGGCAATGCCTGCAATGGTGATCTAACCGGATCCTGACGTCCCAAAGGTTCATTGATGTGACTGAAATATGTCCTCCATGCACCGACCTCTCTCTCAAGCTTTCTATTCTTTTCCACTTCTTCTCTAAGCTTGTCCTTCAATGCCTCAAATGTGTCGGTGGCATCATCTAAAGTCTGCTCTGCTGTGGATGGTCCTAACTCAATAGTCTGTATATGATAGTCTTCTGCTAGGATCTCACCCTCATATTTATCTGCTGCCGGTGTAGCTATCTGCAGTTTTCTAGATCCAGTCTCATCTCGAATCATCTTGGACATCTTTGTAGCCTTCTTTTTCTCTGTTGTCATATGTGAGCGTCCAACAAGGCTCTCTAAATCAATTGCACTGTCCTCGTCCTCAATTACGATCACCTTAGTCAATCTTTCCTTCAACCAATCTGGAATATTTGATCTTGTCTCTTGAACTTGAATCTCTTTATGTACTATTTCTTCTTGTCTGGGAGGAGATGTTACTTCATTATCATTATCTAAATCATAGTCTTGGAGAGATCCATCGGATGAAACATGCTGTGCCTGTTCTTCCTCCTGTCTGTCATTCTGTACCATCGACTCCATGGACTCTTCCACTCGAACTGTTCTATCCTCTGGTCTGGAAGAAGTACCTGGTGTTTGATCTTTGTTAGCACCTTGCTTTTTCTTGGAAGGCTCTTTCTTTTCTGATCTTTCCTTTCTCTTTGAACCTCTCGAATGGAGATTGCCCTCACTGGCACATCGAAGGTTACCTTCACCTGAATTCCTAGGATTAGGATTGCCTTCACTAACACTGGCTCCACCTTCGGCTGGCCTTTCTTCCAAAGTAAAAGACATGGCTATGCCTTGTTCTCTCAACTTCTGATGCTGAACGTCTACCCATCTGCGAGTACAAGACAAGACTGGTGCCATCAAATCATCTAAATCCACGGCCTCGGGCTCATTCCAATTCAAACTTATTGTTTTGCTTTCTCTATCATATGAAGATTGGATGTGCCTGCCGTTGTCCTGAGCTTGGTCGGCCACTCTGTAAATCTTACATTTCCTGATGAAATCCAAAGGCAATCTAGAATGTATCTTTCGTTTTACTTCGAGATCATCTAGGAGATTCATCATAAAATCTTCAATTTGGTACTCATGTCTAAATCTTCTACCGACCGTCTCCTCTAAATGTCCATGTGGATCAAAACTATTCCTCCAAGCAAAAGATGAAAAAGGATACAAGGCTAACTCCTTCTCTGCGTCATCCATGGCTAAGACATTAGGACATACCTCAACTGAATTACCCAAAATAATAGGTACCTGAACTCCATTCTGATGTCTGTGTCTGAATGCCTTCACATATGCTGCCAACTGCCTTGTTACTTCAAGTAACACAATTCTATCTGTCGGGTACCTCGGCAACATGTATGGAGGTAAAGGACATCCATACACTCTAATGTAAGTGAACTTGGGAAACTGAATGAACCAAGCACCGTACCTCTTGATGAATTCCTGGGCATCCTGAGATAATCTGTTGTGAATCCCTCCTTGCAACGTCCTTGTGATGTTCATCGTGAAAGTATCATTGATTAACTTGTAGTTCTTCCCTGGTGGATGATGCAAGTAGGTATAGGATTCACAAACTCTGACCTCGCCGGGTCCTCTTCCAATCACTCCTCTGTGAGGTAGTCCTGCGTACTCAACGCTCCTGATTAAGGCATAGATGACGTATGAACTCATGTGGAAGGACTTAGTAGCCCTGAGTCTTCTCAACTGTACGTCTAAGCAATGGCTAATTATCCTAGCCCAATGTATTGTACCCTTTCCTTGAACAATCACCTGGATGAAGTAAAACATCCATTTCTCAAAATAGAAGGCATGAGGTGCTCCTGTAACTCTGTTGAGCATGGTGATCAAATCTCTGTACTCCTCTTGGAAATCAATCCTGTGTGGTGTGTTCGGTACTTTGCTCAGACGGGGACGACTCTTAAGTAGCCAGTTCTTGTTGATTATGCTTAGGCAAGCATCTGGATCATCATCGTACACTGATCTGGCTCCTTCAATGCTCTTGTATATCATGTCCCTGTGCTCTGGAAGATGGAAGGCTTCACTTATGGCTTCCTCTGAAAGGTACGCCAAAGTGTTTCCCTCATTGGACACAATTGTCCTGGACTGTGGATTGTAATGACGGGCACACTCGATCATCAACTCGTGGCATTGAATGGCTGGAGGAAAACCGGCCGCCTTAATGATGCCACTCTCTATTATTCTCCGGGCGACAGGTGATGGCTTGCCGATGTAAGGGACCTCTCGGAACTTCTTCGTGCTAAAGTTCCCCAAGTTGGTATCTCCAACGTTGCTCCACTTGGACACGATCTTGGTCTCCATTTCTTCGGTCTTCTGATCTTCTTTCATGAGAGCCGAGCGACTGGTGGATGCTCCCGCCTTTGGGGTCGCCATACCTACACAACATTTCATTATAAGAAATAGATTTCGCAATAAATAACGTAAATAAGAGAGATAAATTTTAGGAAACCTCATGATAAATCTCTAGAGTTATCATTTCCTAAAATACAACGATTGAGCCAAGAGAAACTCAAGAATCAAAATTTCAAAATTTGAAATATGATGATGAATGAATAAAACAACAATAAATAAATCGCCATACCTCGACAGAGAGCTAACTCTAGAATGCAAAAACAAAATTTTGCCTAGGCAAAGTTGAGGTATAAAATAATCTTCAATATGATCTCCTCAAATTTGACTTCGCCACCTCTGGATAGAATGTGATCTTCACTTATCGCCTTGGACGTGGTCCCAAATGGATCTTCAAATTCGCACTAACAAATCTCCAAGTCCTTAGCAAATTCCCCTTTGGCGTGGTCTTAGATGGATCTTCAAATTCGCATCACCTTTTGATTGCTTACGCCACCTTTGGTTTGCATTCGCACCTCTCCAAACACACTTCGCACGCCTTGCACCACCTTGGGAATGTCTACGCCACCTTTGGTTTGAAATCGCACCACCCTTGGATGAATGTCTACGCCACCTTTGGTTTGAAATCGCACCACCCTTGGATGAATGAAACTCGCACTACATTCGTCTCTTCTCAATTCGCATGAAGGAAGTAATAATAATGATGTAGAAAATGATAATTCTACCCCCCTTATATAGCGCTTGCATCCTTCATTTACTAAGGCCGACTTAATAAAAATAAAACCATTTCAAACGATTTTTAAATGATTTGCAATGACATAGCAAGGCCGACCTCCTTAAATGAGCGCTCAAATCGATTTTTTTTTATTAATTAAATAATTAACTATTAATGCCTTGCGTTTTTTAATTGCAAATTTCGATTTTTAAATAAGGCAAAAATAATTAATAAATGTTAACGCCATATTAAATGCCAATAAAAAATGGATTTTCAATTTTTTAAATTGATTTAGCATTTAAAGAAATTCAAATTGTTTAATTTGGCGCCAAAATATGAAAATAAAGGGACGTACCTCATCGCTCTGGTCCCTTGGAGAGGGACAGGAGCGATCCATGATTTTGGTCTAGATTCTTGCATTTTCAACGTTCAACTCCTTCATTTCCATGTCCCGAATCGATCATCCGGTGGTCCTTCGAATTTGACTACCTTTCTTGTGCGAGCAAATGCATCTTATGACCATCATCGCCCTGGTCCCTTGGAGAGGGACAGGAGCGATCTCCATGTTTTTGCTTGAAATTCTCCATTTTGGTACGATCCTTTCCTTGTATCATCTTCCAAATGTCATTTAGAACCTTGTGCGTCCTTGTCTTAACGTGACTTTCAAAGAATGTCATGTGTTTCATCTAACATCGCCCTTGTCCCTTGGAGAGGGACAGGAGCGATCTCCATGTCTTCATGTTCATCTTGTATCTTTGACCTTCGAAATATCATTGTAAGGCGAACAACATCCATGCTCGTGTCCTTTGCGCTTATTTCCCTTTGCTTTTATTATGTGTTTGGATGTATTAAAGGGACCATCGCCCTTGTTCCGTGGAGAGGGACAGGAGCGATCCATTATTTCTCCTTGATCTTGGCGACTTTTAAACTTCGATCTCCTTTGCAATGACCTTCAAACGTCGTCCTTCGCATTTCCTAACCTCATTTCGCCTTGATCTTTGAAGGAACGTGAGTGTTTTGATAGTATCGCCTTGGTCCTTGTCTAAAGGACAGGAGCGATGTTGATTTTTCCACGTTCACTATGCATTTTTGACCTTCGATCCTTCATTGTTATGTTTTCCAAACGCCGTCCCTTGTCTCGCTTAACCTTGCCTTGTTTCGATTTTGGAGGAATATGAGCGCCTTAGATAGGATCGCCCTGGTCCTTGTCCAAAGGACAGGAGCGATGTGGGGCCTTTACACCATTTGGCGATGTTTGGACGTTCAAAACTCTTGTTTATCACCTTGTTGTCATACCATGGACCCTCCAGAACATTGCAATATATTGTCCTTACGTGAATTTTGCATGAAATGATCAATACATCTAATATCGCTCTGGTCCCTTCCTGAGGGACAGGAGCGAAGTTCATTATTATGTGCTTGTTCTTGTTTGTACCAACTTGCAATCAACTTCATTGCGTAGAATGACGTCCTTTCGACCTTCTTGGTTGCTCGAAACTTGTTTGCCTTTTGAAATCTACGCCATTATGTAGGTATCGCTCTGGTCCCTTGGAGAGGGACAGGAGCGATCTCCATGTTTTAGAGCGCAAATCCTTCCATGTGATGACCTTTACAACCTTGCGCTTGATGGAAATGCCTTGAAATGTCTTCGCCACCCTTCGTCTTGACTTGGATCGGCCTTGAACCTTGGAGGAACGACCTTGAACTTTGGAGGGACGTATCATCACCATTGTATCGCCCTGGTCCCTTGGAGAGGGACAGGAGCGATCCTCCCTTTGTGGCCTTCATCTTACTTTGCCAGGTTCCAAGTTTATATTCAACGGATTCGTCCTTCTTCACTCTATCCGCCCATGCCTTGACATTGTTTGTAACTTTGCAAGAAAGGCACTTATATTAAAAATCGCTCTGGTCCCTTCCTGAGGGACAGGAGCGAACTAGGCATTTAACACTGGTATGGACGTCCCAAAAATCTTCAATTTATATTCAATGCGTTCATCTCATGTTTTCCCTTGTTTTTGAACGTAAACTTGCCTTGACCCTTGTCTGGATTTTGCAAACTGAAGGAAATCGCTCTGGTCCCTGGGAGAGGGACGAGATCTACAAGGTACCTCGCCCTGGTCCCTTGGAGAGGGACAGGAGCGATTTAGTGAATATAGGTCATTTTCCTTCGTTTTTTGCATCTCAAATTATATTCATTTGGCAAAGTATCTTGCTTCGGACGTCCTCAAATTGCTAAGTCATTAAAATCTTGCAAGGACAAAACGAAATTTGAATTGTAGCTCCGGTCCTTCACTGAGGGACAGGAGCGATTTTCCTCCTGGAGGCATTTCTGTGCTCATGAAAATCTTCAATTTATATTCAATGGAAAGATCTTGTCGTCCTCTATCACTTCAAACGTAAAATTTGTTTGGACTCTGCAAGGACAATGAGATATCTGAAAATGAGCTCCCGTCCTTCACTGAGGGACAGGAGCGATTTTGCTCCTACAGGCCAAAATAATAAGATTTTTCACATTTTAACACTTCACGAGGCGAAAACAAATCAATTCCAATGCCTAGGATCAAACTTCAAAAAAGTCAAAATTTGGTCAAAATATTCAATCAGACAAAAATTCTCATTGACGATCAACACTTAGACAAATTTAAGCTCTGCATGAACATTCCAATTGAAAATTAGACCATTTTGGCGAAATCATTGCATTCAAAATTTGCATTCTAGAAAAGAAGCTCAAAAGCTCTCAAAAATGACTGGATTTTGGCTTGAAAAGGCAAAATTTAAAACCCTAAGGCTTAGCCCTAAATCCAGACAACTAACTGACTAACAAAACCCTAAGAACGAAAGCGAAAACAAGCAAAAAAAACAAGCAAAAAGAGGGGGTCCCCATTTGCGATGGGGCGATGTGTGAAATGGTCACAACAGGACCATGGCGCCCTGAGGGGACCATGGCGCCCTGTGTGGGACCCACGGTCGGGTTCCAGGGCCCGCAAACGATCACAGAAAGTCAAATGCAGAAAATCAAAAGTCAAAGTTCAGTCAACTCGCCTCGTCCAGTGGCTCGTCGTCGATCACGGCCTGTCGCGTGATCTCAATCCTCGTGGGACGCTCCGGTCGTCGTGAAGGCATGATGATGGCTATGTGGGCTCCGCTGCAATGAACAGTACTCAGAATCAACAAAGTGACAAATGCAAATGTCTCTTTCAAGGTATATACTTTCATTCCTTTACCTTTGCTTTCAAAACCCTAATTTTCCTCTATCACTCATTTCATCATAACTTGAGTTTGGGAGATGCGATTTTCTAACCGTTTGTTGCGTAGGAATCGTATTTTCGCTCCCCTACTCTCGGGATGTTCCAAAAAGTGCTCTGATGAAGCCTTTTCAGTAAACATCCCTCATCAATACTCTCTTACACAATTTGTCGTAAGTAAACATGCTACCCTGTTTCACCTCCCTAATAAGCAAGCCGAAACAGGGGGGGGTATATAGCTACTCGCAAATTTCATCACCTTCCTTAGTAAGCATTAGGTGATTTTGTGATCTAACGTGTGTTTTGTAGGGTGCGGTTCCTAACTGTGTACTGTAGATACCGCTGGGGGCTTCGTCCGACAACTTATGGATATATCCTTTTTCAAATGATGTTTACTTTCTGTACTTTAGCTTGCATATGCACGTAGTACTCATATGACCGCTAAAGTGGGGGCTAAATGTAACGTCATAAATTGTACGCACTTGCTAAAGCAGTACAATTTAACACCTAGTTTAGCACCCGCCTTGGCTCAGTTGCATTTTGCATTACATTTCCCCTTTAGCACTTAATTAATCAAATTAATTAGGTCTAAAGGTTCTATTTCATCATTTTCCACATCATAAAGTCGGGCCCTTTCATTAAAGTGTGCCCCTTTCATTTTATTCCTCCAATACATCACTTAATCAAAAACCCTAATTAGGCCCTATTCTGAGCTTGGGGGCTTGATTTCGGGGGTCAAAACATCTCGAAATCACCTGTAACTTCAGGATTCTCTCTAAAATCATCATATCTGACGGCCCTGAAAATTTGGTGAAAAGTTGTCGGCACCATGGCGCACGAAGTGCACACGGTCCCGGACATTTTTCCCGAAATTTTAGGAGCACGATCCAATCATAAAATAAAGCTTAACCCCAAGAAATTGGCGGGATATTCAATCTCTAGGTCGGCCAAAAGTTGGAATTAAGACCTAGGGATTCATACATAAGAGCTCTCTTTCTTCATTGGAAGGGATCCGATTTTTGTTTTGAGGGACCTCATATGCAGCGAAAGAGCAGATCTTTGAAGACTTCAACAACTTTCAACATCCCTCTATCAAGCATTTATAATTCCATTCATCCATTTAGGGCTTGGAAGACATTGAAGAACAATAAGAGATTACCGACTGAAGATTGGCTTGTACCTCTCCCTTGGGGGTTGGGTATGATTTCATGTTGTTTTCATGTTTTTGCATAAGCTTCAATATCTCATTTATTCATGCTTTAGATCACTTTGCATCTTGATTTAGAGCATTTACATTATCATTAACAAGCAATTAGGGTTTACTTTCTAGGTTGCTCTAGTTTGCTTACTTGCATTTTAGATCTTGCACACACACAAGGTCTGCACACACATTACTTTTACAATACAACTTGGCTATTCGTGGAGGTGGAAATCACCGAAGCGGGGGTTTGACTAAGGCAAAACCCTATATAGCCGCCCAAACACCTTTTTCAGATACAAGTGCAGGTTTCGAGACTCGGACGACGCCGCAGGTTGCAGATCCGGAAAAAGCAGGTCGAGACAGCACCCCACACCAAATTGCAGAGCAGAATACCAGGACAGGGGCGTGGGGCGCCCTGGTCCCTGGGACAGGGGCGCTAGGCGCCTTGGTCCTCCTGACAGACAGCATTTCAGACAGTTTCCCAGAGTGCAAAACAGCAGTTTCAGGTGCAGTTCCGGGATAGAATTAGGACAGTGGCGCTCGCGCCCCCGTCCCGAACATTTTCAGTCAAATTTTGACTCCGGGTACGCATCTGCATTCTTGTCTTATCTTTGTATTTACAGCTTTCCATTGTTTAAGTTCAATTCTGCAATCTTGTTATTAGTTCATACTTGCATTTTAGGGTTAGGAATTGGACTTGCATAATCTTACCTTTCAATTACAACAAAGGAATAGAAACCCTAATAGGTAGCTCGTGGCTCTCTCTTTCACCAAAAAGAAGTAGCCAATTGTGCGATACCTCTAGGCTCTTTCGTATTCCGTAATGTGTGTCAAAAGGTAGGATTAGGGCATGATAACCTAGTCTCGCTTTTTCCCCCACACAAGGGGTACTATTTTGATACTTGAAAGGACATTACCATATTCTTTATGTGTTTCGTTATGATCTCTACAGATTTACTTCATCATTACTATATAGCCCGATGCCACCCAAGCTAAGTATTTTGGCATTTTTATGAGCTAAGGCGATTGTCTTTTTTCTTTATCCACCAATTCAAATACTGCTGGAAGATCCTCTTGAGCATAATTTGAAATAGAAGAGTCCATATTTAAATTGTCACATCCCAAGTTAGCCAGATAATCTGCGAATTGATTACCTTCTCTGAATGTGTGGGAGATAAATGATCTTCGAAAATATCGAATAGCGCCCAAATTTGTTGCAAGATGTAAGCAATCTGCCAATTTGATGATCTTCTATTTTTACAAGCATTAACAATTAGTGTTGAATCTCCTTCAATGTGAATGTTTTTGCATCCTATCTTTTTAGCCAGTGATAGACCAGTTAAGAGCGCATGAGCTTCCGCGATGTTGTTCATGCTTGGTGGAAGAGCCTGAGATTTAAATGCTATCAATTCACCCATATGATCTCTAATGCAGATCCCAAGCCCTGAATCACCTGGGTTACCTCGTGAAGCTCCATCGAAATTGATCTTTACATAATTGGGAGTTGGAGGATGCCATTTAATGGTGGTTCTATCAATAGAGTGTTGATTTTTCTTGGGTAGACCTGTGAGAGAGCGAATGGAGAGATATTTCTATTCTTTTATTATTACGTCATCCCATGGAATGAAAGGTGTACTTAGGTTGGAATGAGTTTAGACATTGGCATTATCCAGTTCTGAGATGGACTTCTCAAGTCCTTCCAGCACGCTCTATATGGGTGATGCCGCATGTTTGAATATTAGTTTGTTTCTCTCCCACCATATAGCCCAAACAGTTGCTGATGGTACACATTTCCAAATACATGAAAATGTTGATGAGGAGAAGAGAGTGAGCTAGGATTGAAACAAATCCCATAATGTATTTGGAAGTGGCATGGATAATCTTAGCCTTTTTTATGATAAAAAGCCAACACTGTTGGGCAAATGTGCACTATAACAGTAAATGATCCACTGTTTCGTTCTCTTTTTCACACATGACACACTGAAAGGGCTGGGCAATTTGTAATTTCTCCAATTTGCCGCTTGTCAAAATCTTATTCTATAATGCTAACCAAGCAAAACAACCTCTTTAGGTAAGGTCAAGCTGTTCCAACAAAGAGAAAAGGCTCTTTGAGTTTGTTGCTGGTTATCCATTTGTTGGAGAGCCTTGTATCCCATTTTGATTGTGTGTTTACCATCTTTTGAAGGGGCCTATATCAATCTATCCTACTTTTTTGAGATGTAAACAGTTTTGTTGAATAGTATGTTTTGCATCCAGTTCTTTTGTACAACATCAATGGGTAGATCCAGCGGATCCTTCCAGATGGCTTTTCTTGTAAAAAGGTCCACTCCACAAACATAATCAATCAGCTTTGATCCCCAACAATTCATAATACACGGGATAGCATTTGATAGAAGAGCAATTTGATTAAGTGGAGGTAGCCCGTTCCAAGAATCGTACCAAAAACAAACTAGCTCTCCACTATGCACTTCCCAGGACACATATTTAGTTAGCACTTCTCTAGATGAAATCATGAAATTCCATATGGCTGATCCCTTAGGTGGATCCAACGTGGTTAAGATCTTGAGAGGGTTGCTTGAATCCAAATACTTTTCTTGCTTGATTTGGCACCATTTGGATTCCGGTTTGCTGTACATTTGCCAAACAAGCTTCCCTCTGAATGCTTTGTTCCTTTTTGAGATGGCGTGTAAGCCTACTCCACCAACTCCTTTATTTAGTGCCATATTTTTTAATGAGATCAAAGGGAATTTTTTTCCCCTGTTAAATTTCCTTTCCAAAGAAACTCTCGAATGAGTTTTTCAATTTGCTGTATCACCAATCTTGGGGTGTTTAACACCGAGACATAATAATTTTGGATGGCAGCAAGAACAGTTTTAATAGTTCTTTTCAAGCTAAGACTTTGTTTTTGATTCTTTCAATTACCATTTTCCAATAACTTGGTTTATTGGATCCCACAAAGAAAGGGATGCCCAAATATGTGGAGGGAAGTTCTTCTAATGTGAAGCCTAATTCTTGACAATTCTCTTTGAAATAACCACATTTGTGTTTAGAATGAATACCTTAGATTTCTGAGCATTGATCTTTTGCCCTGAGACTGAGGTGTATAAGTCTAGAATTTGTTTGAGTTGTTTGGCTTCTTGGACAGCCGCTCTACCAAATAGAAGGGTGTCATTTGCAAATAGTGAGTGAGTAATTGAAATGGATGTGCCTGTGATTTTAACTCCTTGCCATAGCCCCTTTTCATTTCTAAATTTGATTATCCTATTGAAAGTTTCTGCCATTATGATGAACAAAAAAGGAGATAAGGGATCTCCTTGTCTGATGCCCTGTAAGTAGCAAAATAACCTGTTGGAACTCCATTGATAATAACTGAAAAGAAAGCACCTGATATACATTCTTTGATCCATTTGCACCATTTATTTGCAAACCCAAATTTTCTAAGTACTTTGAGTAAGAAGGACCAGTTAACTTTGTCATAAGCGTTCATCATGTCTAGCTTGATGACAAGTACAGGTGA
Source organism: Cryptomeria japonica (assembly GCF_030272615.1). Lineage (NCBI taxonomy): Eukaryota > Viridiplantae > Streptophyta > Pinopsida > Cupressales > Cupressaceae > Cryptomeria > Cryptomeria japonica. Next base: position 486,304,026 of record NC_081412.1, read on the forward strand.
TTGATTTTCATTCATAGAATGCAACACTTCATTTGCAACTAATGCTCCTTCCATCGTCTCCTTGCTTGGAACAAAACCACCCTGCTTTGGAGAAATGATGTTTGCTATTAAATGTTGGAGTCTCAAGTATATGGTTGTGGAGATGATCTTATAAATAGTATTGCATAATGATATGGGTCTAAACTTTGCAAAGGTATCAGGATCCTTTTTCTTGGGAATGATAACAATGTTAGTGGTATTGAAGTTTTTGAGAAATGAAGCACTTTTCCTTGATGATTCTTCTATGGCTGCCAAAAGATCAAAACAAATAACATCCCAACATTTCTGAAAGAATAAGGGAGTAAACCCATCTGGGCCAGGAGCTTTATTTGGTGCGAGAGAGAAAACAACTTTTTGAATTTCCATCATGGTGAAAGGAGCCATTAGAAATTGGTTATCTTGCAGGGTAATCCCAGTAGGGATGGAATCAAGTAGCTCGTTTTCTTGCCTTGCATCTGGAGGAGGAGAAGGAGGAGCAAGAAGATTTTTGAAGAATTGGACTCCCTCTTCTTGAATGCCTTGAACATCCGAAATAACCTTTCCGGAATTAAACTCTTTAATTGAAAAGGTTGTGTTTGCTGCTCTTTTTAGCATAGCTGACATGTGGAAGAACTTAGTGTTTTTGTCCCCTTCCTTGAGCCATAGTTCATGAGATTTCTGCCTCCAATATATTTCCTCTCTTTTGCTCAATTCTTCCCATTCAGCTTGAAGTTGTTTTTGCTTTTCAAAAATGACCGAATCCAGTCCTTGTTTTATGATATGTTCATTTATCCCGGATAGCTCCTTTTCCACAATTTCTTTTTGTGAAAAAATGTTTTTGAAAACCTGTATGCTCCATATTTTGATTTGGGATTTCGCATATTGCATCTTTTTATTGAATTGGAACATCTTGGTGCCTCTAAAGAATGGTGCACTAACCCACTATTGTCTTAATAGTGGCAGAAAATGTGGGTGACGTAGCCACATTTTTTCGAATTTGAATGAGGGTCTGTGCTTGCAAACTGATGTTTGTGTCCTCTTCAAGATATTCAGTGTGATAGGAAAGTGATCCAAGCCTCTAAATGACAAAATTTCTGATTGGATGTCAAAATCTTGAATCTTCCAGCATTGTGATACCATAAACCTATCCAACCTTTCTGCAATCTGAAGGAAATTTGCTCTTCTATTTGTCCAAGTAAAAAGACCATTTTGAGGCACAACATCTAATAATGCATTATCATGTATAAAAGCATTAAAATATTCAATGGTTTTAATGGGGGGACTTATTCCACCCTTCTTTTCTGATGCGGATGTTATTGCATTAAAATCTCCCCCTGTAACAAAGTTTTGGTCTGCATATTGCTGAATAGCCGAAGTAAGAGTTGTCCATGTTCTTTTTTTATCTTGCGTGGAGGTTGGTCCATATACATTTATCAGGTTAAATGACAAATCAAAATTCTAGACTTTGAGTAATTGCCAAATATTGTCTTTCTTAAGTACCTGAACTTTTGTTGTTTTTGGGTTCCAGAAGGTAATAAGGCCTCCAGATGCTCCTACTGCCTGAACTTGGACTGATTTCCATTTGGTCCATTTATCTATTGTTTTTTGGAAAGTGTCTTGTGATATTTTGGTCTCTTGGATTAAGATGATATCTGCTTGTGAAGAATCAAGTTGTTGCTTGATTCTACTTCTTTTGTCAGAGGCATTTACGCCTCTGACATTCCAAGAGATTATCTTCATTCCTGACGAGGAGAACCATGAGTTCTCCTCGTCTTCCTTGCGGATGAGAATTTCCCATCAAGAGTGGTTTGTGTCCTTGCCTCTATTTCTTCTTTAATCTTACTGATTTTTGGCTTCCTACCCCTTGGTTTTGGTGTTTTTTTCTCTGTTTTGCTTACAACGGGTGATTGTGAAATTGCTAATGTTTGGGAGAAATCAAAACCTTTGCTCCCATGTTCTTTTGATCCCAAATCTTGTTGAGAGCTTAGAAAAGTAGTATTGTTTTGATTTTGCTGCTTTACACCTTCTACTTCCAGATCATTAAGGAGAATTTCTTGATTGTGATGAGGAGGTTCTTCCAACCCCAATACTTGTAAAGCACTGTTATCAAAGAGGCTGTTTTCCTTTATAATCTTAAAATTGCTATGTAAACGACTTTCCGTGGGGTTCTGACTTTGTTGTACTTCATCTTCTATTTCCTGCTCAATGAAATGTGTTTCTTGATGTTGGTGTAATGATTCTTTAAGTCCCAAAGTCTGCATTTCTCTGACAACTAAGAATTTATCCTCTTCCATCTTCTTAATAGTGCTCAGCGAACTAGTCTCTTTCTCCTGTGGAAGGTTCACATTATTTGTGTAATCAAATATTTCTTCTTCTGCTATTTCATCTATCATTTGTGATGCTATTGACAGCTTCAGTTCTTGTGCCAAGTTTTCCAGCGCCTTAGTGGACAAAGGTTTTTTGTATTCTTTAGCTAGACCACGGGAAAGTGAAGGCAGAGTTAAGTAAAGCTGATTGCCCGTAGTATCAATTGGTTGGCTATAAAACATCAGCTTGTGCACTAGAGCACCTCTGCTTATTTCCACCTCTGGACAAGTTGTTATCCTTAGGAGAGTTATTAAATCTTTCTGATACTTATTATGAGATGGTATTCCAGATATTACATTTTGTTTGATCAGATATTCTTTCAGTGATGTGGAAATCTTAAAGGATTTGAGAGGGGGAATATCGAGATTGATATTACTTCCAAGTTGTTTTAAAGTGCATTGCTCTTTACACCAAACTAAATACTGCTCCTTACACCAATCATAAATGATATCTCTGAATTTTGAAGTATCGATATAGTGCCTTGCAAGAGGTTTAACATGGCTTCTTCTACTTGTAAAGAGGCTTCCTCACCTTGTGCACGGGCAGCATTTATTATATTATCATCAGAGAACATACGCAAACTACACTATTGTGGATCAGTCACATGGTCCTTGCAGATTTTGACAACCGATTGTCTAGAACCCTGGCATTGCATATTATAATGACCTAGCGAGTCAGAAAGATCTTCAATGGTTTGAGCATCTTGTACAACTTCTTGATCCCATGTGCCAAATTTTGAGGTGATAGAGAGGGCAGTTGGTAATGCTTTAGAAAGACTAAGCAGCAAACACACCCTGACTGGTAAATGGGTATATTCAAATGGAATGAGATCATGCTTAATAAATATACCCAGTTTATTGGCAAATGTCTCAATAAGATTTGGATCACAGTACTCCAAAGGCAAAGATGGAAATGAGATCCAAAAGGGCATGAAATTGCACAAAATGGGTTCAGCCCTAAAATTTGGGATCCAAGGGGTAGTACAGATTCCTGAGCCCTTACAAAACCGTCCTTTATATTTATGGACCAGATCTCTTTCATGTGTGGATTGAAAAAGCGCAAAAAAGATTTTCGATTTTTCATCTATATAAAAAATGTCCTTAAGATCTACCCATGTTGCTTTAGCCCATTCTTTTAATTCAAAAATGCTAAGAGAAGAGTTCCAAATCTTACCTATTAACATTGTTTCCCGAAGAAAAGGAACTTGTGGCAGGAGGAGATGGTCTGGGAGAGTGATCTTGTAGCCCTATTCTTGTTTCTCCCTCTGGACATTATTCACTCTGTTGTCTCGATGTTTTTCTGCCTCATTGTGATGTTCTTCCGTTGAGGGAGATTTGATCTCTTGAGTCTCTTGGGTTTTCTTTCTCCAAACCTGAACACTCTTATTTGGCTTGGAGGGGGCTCTAATAGAAGTCTGGGGCAAACTAAATACATTTTCCTGAAGAGGAATGCTATTTGGTATACTTAAAAATTTAGGGTTACGAAGGGGGACATTATTTGGCCAAGAGACATATGACAGGTATTTCCAGCCGCTGTCAAAACCCTCACTGCCATATTCTCCTATTTGTGATATGTCTTCTACAATGTCATAGTAGGTTCGAGGGGATTGAGATTCTTCACATATGTCGAATACTAGCTGGGGTCTTTTATCTAGCTTTTTGAATCCTCTATTTCTTTGCCATAGGGAGGCTAAGATAAAGGGTACGTTGGGGTGCATGAATGTTCCTCTACCCTAGGCCCAAGAGCGGATATTCAATCCCTCTTGGCCTCATGGGACCATTCGGTCACCACCATGAGGTGGCATACCTAGTGAGGATTCCCGTAGCCGTTCCCTCACCATCCTTCCTTTATCTTCCCCTATGATCTGAATTCCTTAATCTCATGGCCAATCATGATAGGGAAGTCAGGACAATTACAGTAGGCTGTCCCGAGAATCCCTCCCTCCTAAGCCCAAGGGCAACACTCCTTGTGCATCCTTGGCCTCATGGGACCATTTGGTCACCACCATGAGGTGGTGTACTTAGGAGAGGACCTCATCGCTGTTTCCCCTCTTTTTATCCCCTTATTCCTTAATCCTGATTGATAGCATTAATCATACACATAGAAATCATTATTTCCTTCATCTAATATGTAAGAGAGTATATGAACACATATAGAGATTATGCATTATCAATACCATTTAATATATGTGAGAAAACATATGAACATATGGTGCTAGCTAGCTTATATTAATTCAAGAGACATTATTATATTGTTACCACGGCTCAGATCAGGTCTGAACACTGTATATGAGAGCTTCTTCTGTTCATTGATGCTCTGTCCTGATTGCTGATGTTTATAACTGGTCTGCAGATGTAATTCTTCTTGGTTTATGCAGATTATAAATTTATAAGTACTCGAATTTCTGATCTGTTTCTTTATTCCGTTCTGCCTTTATATCTGCTCTAAACTCAGAGATTTGAATGATGTTCCCTGAATTCGCCTTCTAATGTCCACCAAAGACTTGTTTATATATCCCTCAACATGCCTCTTTCCAACAGTCACCTCCCTTTGATTAGGTCGGCCAGAATTAATATAATAATTATTTATTTTGTTTTATCCTATCTCCAAGGGGAGCACTGCTTGTAATGGCCTAATATCCCTATTGGAGTTGGCCCTAAAGCAAAATAGATTTAATTTCATTTAAACATCAACAGGTCAGTTCATTTCCTTTGCAATTATATTATATTATTTTTATTTTGTTATCCTTTCCCTTTAGACAGGCTATTACATATACTACGCTTATCAATTATTTTTTTGAATATCAACATGATGTGAGGATTTATCACCTATAGAGTGATTTTTTGGCATAATCAAGCAACTGGCAACCCATGGAACTTGAATCCTATGGAAAGTTTCTCTCCATTCTTTTTGTTGTAACAACTTGTGGTGTCCCATTAGAAATTCCCTTAAGTCTTCTTATCTATGATATTTGAGCTTAAGCTCCATGGTTTATTAATTTTGTGAAAATTCCCCCAGGGAGTGCAACTATTGAACACCCAACACCATATTTGTCTCTCCTAAGCCCACAACATAAAACTTTAAAAGCAGTGTTACCCGGGGACGCGTTTCCGGCATAATTTGACCCATCCCGGAAACTCGGAAACTTTCGGAAACCTGTACTCTGGCTGTCCCATAAAATTAATGATTGAATTTTGATTATTTGTTTGACTTTCACTCATGCAAACTCTCAATTTAAATTATTTAACGCAAACGTCATATGTTAAGGTTTTATAGTGTATATAAGCATGCTTTATCCATGATTTTATACGAATATTTCAAATTTCCCTAAATATTTTAAATTTTGCCTATTTTTTATATAGCTGTCCCCATTGCCGTCCCCTACTCTGGGAAAAAAAAATCTGTCCTGGAAACCCGTTTCCCCGTCCCCACGTCCCCCCGTCCCGAAAACTCGGGGTAACATAGTTTAAAAGTCATCAAGTATCTTATGATATCCTAGAGATAAATTGAGTTGCCAAATGATCTTAGTGCAGGGAATGGTAAATCCATCAGCAACAATTACATTTAAACCGTCAAAATCTTCTACCGTCAATCCTAACTTGGCCACCATACCTTCATCAATGAACTTGTCGGTTTGTAATGTCCCCCAATGGGACCCTCTTATATTCTGACCTTGAATCACAATTTTAGTGCATAGTAATTACAATAGAGGGACACTATTGTCAACTGAGCTTGGTCTGGACCCTGCACAACAGATTAGTCAACATTTCCATTATGCCTAGATAGAGTATATATTCAGCATTCTTATATATTGCATAGTTATATGAAGGATTCAACAACCCTTTCTCTCCCTACACTAGTTCCCATTATGGAGCTCAAGGAGAATCACCCAAGGCGCCTCGACCTCATCAACTTGGCCTCTTGGCCCACACTTGGGGTTGGCGTACCTGCTGGAGCCTAGTGCTCTTGCTTCCTTGTATTCTCCCTCCATAATTGGATGGTGAGATTGAAAGTTATTACAGACTCCATCATATAATTTACTTAATCGTCATATGAACAGTTAGTGATAGAAAGGCATTATTAAAATGTCATACATATTGCAGTCTATATTAATAGTGATAGAAAGGCATTATTAAAATGTCATACATATTGCAGTCTATATTAATATTACTATTAAACTCTGCATAAGAACATTATCAGGCTTCATATATTAAGCACATCCCCATGCATGCCACCAAGAACAAGGATGTTACTGCCTGTAACTTAATAACAGTTCTGATCCAATCTGATCGATGGTGATGTCACTGGATGCTTTTGATTCCTTTCCTTTATATCTCTCAATGTGAGGGAGAAGCCACACCTCTTCATCATGTATGCCCTTTGGTAATAAACATACCCTTTCACCATTAGCACCCTTTGAAAAAGTGCAACTCTTCATTATTTCTGCCCTTTGAGAGGGACACAACCTTTCACAATCAGATCTGTACTTCTGATTCCCAAATTATCCCCTTCTCAAATGAGGTTCTCTTCTCCCTTTTATATCCCATGTTTGAGGGAGTCGCAACTTTTTCTTCCATGTCTTTTGACTATTCATTAACTTAATTAAATTTTAATTATATTATTTTTATATTTTAATTTAATTTTTATTTTTATTCTAATGTATTTTAATAATAATATTATTATTTTATTATTAAATTCTATTTCAAAGTGAGGACATTACACGGTTGCTTCATTGTCAATAAGCACTGAAATTCATTGTCTGAATAAACACTCCACAAACTATGAATGGGTGATATTTGGGTTCTCTTGAGTCTTGACAAAGCTAAAAGAGTGCCGTCACTTGTGACCTCACTTTCCACTCATTTGGTTTTGAAATCTTATGAAACTATTTGTGATTCATGTTCTTCTAATTCTAATTCTTCCTTAGAAACCACCTCAATGTAATGAACTTGTCCTTTACCCAAGCATCTATGGCCTGATTCTCATGGCTCTCTGGAAGAGAAGCAAAGTTTCTTTCTCCTAAGTTCATTCTTCGAATCTTAATCCAACTTCTTTGATTTAGTTGGAGGTATGGCCTTTTGGATTAGTGCACGATATCCCTCCTGGAAATTTTCCTTATGCAGCAAACATGGGCATCTTAGATGGAGAAGAAAACTTATTCCTCAAAACAGATTGCTCTAGAATTAAAGTTCTTTGGATAGCCTGCTGTAAAGTGGATGGAGCAAAAGCCTTGACCAGGCATTTAAGTGGTTCAAAGAGTCCTTCAATGTAAGATATGCAACCCTTTTCTCTGATATTGTATGCACCATCACTACAACCCTTTGAAAGTCTGCTATATAGGCACTTAATGAGGTTTATGGCTTGGGTATCCGCTTCTACTTCTTGATGCCATTGACTACAACATGGCCATTTAAAAATAAAAAACAAAAACAAATTTATTTGCTGCAAATCCTAGCATTGAAAAAGAACCCTAGCTTTGAGATTTTTTTTTTCAAAATTCTAGAACCCTACCTAATGTAGAGTATTTCAAATACATGTAAAGTAAAAATGTACATATAAAAGACAACTGAATTTAGAAATATAAAACAAATTTTAAATAAACTTGGAAAAGAAAGTGGAAAAAAAACTTGAAAGATCTTAAAAAATCTCCCTTCCACAATTGCCTAAAACTGCCACAAGTTGATTTCAAAGGCAATGTGTGAGTGAGAAGGCTTAAGGAAAAATGAACCCAAATTTTTTGTACGCCTTCACATGTTGACCGCATTGGGTGAGTTATCAGCAAAACGTGCCAAATACTTGAAGCAAGCTCCGGCCTACAATTCACCTGCAAGTTACTCAACTCCCTCTGTAACTTTCGAGTACTCACAATTTTTGCCAGTAATAAAACACTGCTCTTAATGAATAGTTTAAAGGCAATCGTCCCTTATTTTCAGCATGGTAAAATTTTCTTAAGAGAATTACCCATTGCTTTTTCCTCCACAATACTTTAGGTTACACATTTAATTGTGTGTCAAGATTTGTTCTTCGATGTATTGCAACAATATTTGAAGTTGTGACTTTTGATCCTTAATTTAAGTTTTTTATTTCTGTGGGTGAGATTTTTTTATTTTTCTTCAAAAAAGTTTCTAGAGTAGTAAAGGTGCACCTCTTAAAAAAATTGGTCTACATCATGCAACAAAAGTTTCTTGAATTTCGACACTTCTGTCTCAAGATCTCGTTATCTTGATTCTTGATTAACCAATTTTACCGCTAACAAAATTTCTAAGAAAATCCCATATATGCTTAAGAAAATCCTTGCAGTTCTTCAGCTAAATTTTGTTTAAAGCTTAATATCAAGGCTATTCCACAAATACTTTACTTCATTAGTAAGACATGAATATATGGAACTTAAGAAACTGACATTGTTTTGTTCTAGAAAATGACTTCTTGGTCATTGAGCTTAATATAGGTTAAGTGCCATCAAGGACTTCCCTTGATTAATAGGGAAAGGAAGTCAAGGAGGACATGTAGAAATCGCTAGTCCATATTGAATGTTCACCTGATAGGTGCTCTTATGTGCGTTGCGTGTCTAGATGACTCAGATCTCTACTTGTAAGGGGTTCAAACTCTCTAAGCTCTATACTGGTTGGGAACTAGACAACTGTCTTAGCTGAATTGGCTATGTATTAGTCTCTTGAATACTTGAGAATGATTTGACATGCTAAGGACTTCTGTTTGCAGGCAAGGGTGAATATAGTAGACAAGCAGATTAGGAAGCTGACAATCACTTATACTTTATTTATGATGTCATGAGAATGACATTTATGTTGGGACATAGACTTATGACAATGCTCACAAACTAATTGACGATGTATTCCTTTTTGACATTTGTTTTGACTAGGGTCTTCTCTAGCTAATATTAACTTCATCTTGAAGCCGTTGAGTACCTTTTTCACTATACATGAATATGTGTTTTATCGGATTATTGTTTGTCTCGTCAAGGTGAAAATTCCACATTTTATGATTTTTTACTGGTAGTTCATAGGTGCTCACTGCATTTTGTGAATTAGATCGACCTGAAAAAGTCAATTGATAGGACATAGCATTGATGCACTCTACTGTCAACCAATTCATAGTGTTGACTTTTATGTTGAGGTTCTATAGGGAATTTGTGCACTTAACTTTCTTCAAGGCTTGACCAATGAGTTGATCCACTTTCCTGAAATAGTAGGTATAAAATTGCTAATTCGTGACTCATAATTTTCCCCAATGCTTTGGAAAAGCTTAAAAAAATGCTGTGTCTAGTGACTTTCTTACATCAAGACTTCTGTATCTTGGAATTTTCACCTCTCACAACTTTTTGTTGCGACTCTCTTGTGCCTTTACATATAATGTACCTTTTTCTCTCTCCCAACACTCCTATCAGCTTTTGCCTTATGTTTTTTGCAGTTCTTTTGCATCTCATACTTATTCATATCTTTTGTTTGGCAAATGCAAATCGGATACCAATCAACACAAGGAAATTACCAATCAAGCTCCAGACAAGCTAGTCAAGTGTCAATTGTGAACTAGGCGAGTGTCATGTGGGGAATGCAAGCAGATGTGGGCCAATAGAAGAGAAATATGACTAAAAATGTATCTGGAGGACAAAGACATATACTTCAACATGCCAGGAAACAAATGAGCTATGACCTTTGACTAATTTCTCCATTGGTGATCACAAGTAAGAGAGCAAACAAATCCATAGAGGGAACTCTATATAGAAAATATTATAGAAAGAATGAAATAAGTTATAATAATGCATAAAGATGACTAAAGTAGGTCAATAGACCTGAAAGTACATTCTTTACATTAGAAACCGGCTAAGTAGAAAACGACCTAGGTTTTGAAAATTAACTAAACACTAAAACAATGCACATAAAATGAGGGGGTTAAATCCTCAAACCATAGTGTAAGTAGAGTTATAAGTACCGAGTGAGAGAAGGATCCCTCAATGAAGCAAGTGGCTAACAAAGATAAAAGTTGGAGAACAAGACTAGAAGTTTATAGTATCACACTTTTGCAGTAAGGCTAGATAACCAAAAGAACCAGCAAATTGGTCATCCATCACCATGAGGCTGCTAATACAGGATCTTCCAATGTCCATAGAGAAATGTTGAGTCACAAGGGGGAGATGTTGGACAATCCTAGGAAGAAGCAACCTAGCTTTTAATGTATAAATTGATGACAAATGAATATTTACACTATCCAAGGAGTGTAACCTGAATAATTATAATCTATCCACTCTACCTTTTAATAAATAATATTATAAAAGGTGATAAGGTAGGTTATACATATTCTACTGTTGTAATATAATATAGGAATTATATTCACTACATTAGGTTTCATAGTTAGGACTTGAAGTACACCCTTCTATTTCACTGTCAGAGATTGCTCTGAACAAAAAATTAACGCTACTCCAATATGCTACTTAAAAATGAGAATGGTTGTCAATAGAATGGATTGGTGCTTGAAATAGTTTTTGGTAGTGGAGATGAGGAAGATAGGCGGATTAATGATTTGAGAGAGAATCTCTTTTATTTTAAGCAATTTACTTCGTGTAGTTCCTTTTCAAGTTATAGACATGGGTTTCTAACTGGGGGTTATAATAGAAATTCTCTAGTATATTAAATTAGTTGTCAAGCTGAATCTTCTACAATATCTCATCTAATTTTCGGTCTCACATTATAATCACCCATCCTCTATTTACTGAAAATGGATTGCATAAGACTCCACTAGTTTACCATTTACTATGAACACAAGGTGGCCACTCCAAGCACTTAAAGGTCATTGCCACGTGTCAAGAAATGTAGATTCGTGCTCATGAGCACAACACCTTCCATATCCTATTGAATCTATCACTATCCCAACATAAGATAAAATGGATATACAACTTCAATCTAAATATCTAAGAATAAAACCCATGCATAGACTTAGTGGATCATACAAGAATAAATAATCATACATATAACTGAGTATGTACTTTCTTCTCTGGCTAGGTGATCAAGTGACTGGTGTGGCCCCTCAAATATTGATGCTATGCTCAAAATGTTTGTCCAACTCAATACAATCCTAGGGCAAAAATTCTAGTTGCTTGTGATTATGAAAATATGCATGAAACAATTAGCAGTTGATGGATCACAAAACCGGCTCATAATTGGCTGTAAACCATTGACACTTTGATCGGTTAACTAATGCCTCTAAGAAAAAGTCTCGCAACCCAGATTTAATTTTGCTTCATAGCTTGTCAATATCTGTCATCTAATCAAGATGTTTGCAAAGAGTATATTCATAATGCCTTTATAATATAGTTTTTGCAATTATATTCATTTGTTTTGAGTCCTGTTGCTTAGAAAAGTAATTCCTTGCTATAATTTGCATCATTTTGGTGAAAGTGATGGACCATGGTACTTATTAGTTTTGAATGATATTACTGCAGACATGGCATCGGAGGGAGGAGAACAAACTTTTAGATGTTGTCGATCCAAAGTTAAAGGAGTGTCCCACAGAAGAAGTATTGCGTTTCATCAAGGTTGCACTTTTATGCACACAAGCTGCAGCGAACTTCAGGCCTTCTATGTCTCAAGTAGTGGCAATGCTTTCAAAAGACATAAATATAAATGAGAACCTTTTGACAAAACCTGGATTGATCTCTGACTTCAGAAACTTCAAAGGAGGAGTTGGAACACATGGTTCTGCAAGCAGAACAAAGGTATTAGATACATTTTCTAATTGCTCGAGTCAGACAGGAAGTGATTACAGTGAGTCTCAGCAAACTAACGGTCAGAGGATTAATATAATCTGCTGAGATTGGTCCTTGCTCTTCTTATTAGTTATCTTTTCTTCTTTGTGAACCTTAGTCGTATTCTTATGCTTTTCACACTCCTCAGGCACAATCAACGCACAAAGGAGCGTCATCTTCATCATCAACGTCTCTAATGACCACTATAGTTAGCAGCTCACCAGCCAGCTTCACTCAAATGGAACCTAGGTGAATGCAAATAATATGAATTCTGGCACCAGCTTTTTCAGGATGGTGGGAATACCCTCCCCAACAATTTTTGCAGTGTTTTTACCTGATGGAAGGATCAAAGATCCCAATATTATCTTTTAATCAGCTATTTTACTCCTTGCCATGCAAGGATAGGTCAATTATCAAATTGTATTTGTATGAGAGGATAGTTTAAAGATCAAACATGCAAAAACTTTTTGAATCTATCTGTAGGAGTCGGGTCATAAGCTATAATTTTTCCTACGAGCTTCATGCAAAACCGGCATAGCTTGCACACTAATCTACAGTGCCAAATTCAGCACTAGAGCTTTGACAGTCTAAAGAATGGAACTTGGACGTTCCCATTGATTTGAAGAAGTGTCTTGATGGCCGTGAAAATTGCATGGGATTCAAAATTGATGGCCGTGAAAATTGCACGGGATTCAAAATTTGTATTATGGGCAGGGTATATTTGCTGTAATCTGGGTGGAAGAAATCCACTTATGCTTGATCAAATTGAATTCAATTTTTTATTTATAGTTCCAAAACATATACATTCTGAGGAGGCTAATGATTTGGACATGCCAGCGTGTACAATTGTTTATGACTAGCTTTCATTTACATGTAATATTCATATCTTGTGGAATGCTACCATGTACTTGACAAAGGGCAGAAGGGTCCAAAATTTCTTTCAGAAGATTGATAAAGATTGTGATTATATTCTATGACATTTGGTTCTTGAAGGCATGCATGTTTATGAGCTTAACTGCATTGCTCATGTAACACCAAATTTTGCATGAAGTATGTTTTTTATTTATAGTTCCAAAACATATACATTCTGAGGAGGCTAATGATTTGGACATGCCAGCGTGTACAATTGTTTATGACTAGCTTTCATTTACATGTAATATTCATATCTTGTGGAATGCTACCATGTACTTGACAAAGGGCAGAAGGGTCCAAAATTTCTTTCAGAAGATTGATAAAGATTGTGATTATATTCTATGACATTTGGTTCTTGAAGGCATGCATGTTTATGAGCTTAACTGCATTGCTCATGTAACACCAAATTTTGCATGAAGTATGTTCTATAGCAAAGCACTGTCAGCACTCAGCAGTGGTTGCCAGTTTTCCCAGCGGAATATTATTTGAGAGGAATCACAAATGCACCATATTGTTGTGACAGTATGTCATTGAAATAAAATCTGCGTCTTAACCTCAATATAATTTGTTTAGATGAAGACCTATAGTTTACGTTAATTCAAATCCAAAATGTTTCTGCAAATTAGAATGGGATTTTTTTCAACTGGTAATATCGTGACTTGAAAACACGTTCAAAATTATCAAGAGCATCGGACAATTTAGGCTTCACTTAATTCTTGTCTGGGTTATTATTTGATAGGGAGAATGACATCCCTTCTACATAGATTAGTGTAAATAAATAAATACATAAGCAGTCAGAATCTAGCTTAGATACAGTTGGGAATGATACACGTGCTAAATTAAATATTTTGAAAAATAAAATAATGATATTTAGTCAGGAATCTATTTTATTATGTTGTGATAGATGTCTGAAAATGATTTGCGAGTGTGCAAGAAATTCAATGATGCTTGGATGAATATTTTGGAATTTGTAAATGTATTGTGTTTCACAGAAGGTTATTTCAGCAATTGTGGTATTGATCATCCATTGCGATATTGATTATCCACATGCAACCCTGACCTATGCCAAGTATGATTTGATATATATGCACATCTGTTCCTTGTAAGTATATGAATGTTTGCTTGTAGCCTATTATGAATTTATTTCTTTGGCATCGTATAAAAACTTAGTTGTGTAGTCAAGAGATTGCATGTGATACAGATTACTTCCTAATGTCAAGCCAGATATGGATGTCTAGTCAACAATGTAAAACATGATTGAAGACAAACAACAAACATTCAACATATGCATAAAGCAACTATAATAAATTTTCCTTGAATCTTGGAAAGTAAGAATGCAAGCTAAGATCTAGATGCCACTGAATGAATTAGATTTTCCCCTTTAAATACAATTTAAATACAATTCCAATGATGGTAAATCAATGTTTTTTTTGCATAAGTTAACACACAATGGTCAAGTAAGAAATGTTATGTTAACTTGGAATTTGAATTTGACAGATTTAGAGGTTATTTTTACAGTTGGGCATTTGAACCAGTTCATTTGTTGTAACTGTAGATTTGATTGAGGCTGGGAAATTGATGAATCTGAGGCTTAAGACTGGTCCTTGGAAATGAGTACAAGTGAAAACTTCTAAGGTTGGGGTTATGTACTAACTATAAATAAAAAAGGCTATTTGTACATTTTCATTGTTTAAGAGATTCCTTAGTCAAAATGGGTTCAAAATGAAGAGAAAAATGTACAAGGTGTTTTTGCCATTACATTTTTTTTTCTTAGTTAAAAGTAAATAAATACTAGTATAGTCATCTTAAATACTTCTACCTAAAATACATCCAGAAATATTAATCTTGAGATGCCTATATAGAGTTTGACGTGGGATAGATAGATCCCTTAGATAAGATGTATGTAAGATATTTATGCTTACTTTAGAACACACATATTATCATATATATGGAATCATGAAATTTGCATACGCAAGTCAAGTTTCATATACGTTTGGGTCTATTTGAAGGATATATATCAATTCATTACATAGTGATGTGGTACACTTTAGTGTTAAGTTTGACTTCTTGATCCTTACTCATCCCCATTTAACATGCTTTTATATATTTGACCCTATCATATTTGTATTTGCATGTACTCCTACGCGTTCCCTACACTTAAACATAGAGTAGAAATTGCGATAGTGATGTGGTACACTTTAGTGTTAAGTTTGACTTCTTGATCCTTACTCATCCCCATTTAACATGCTTTTATATATTTGACCCTATCAAATTTGTATTTGCATGTACTCCTACGCGTTCCCTACACTTAAACATAGAGTAGAAATTGCGATAGATTTAGATCATAGGAGTCTCCACTGCAATAAATCAAGATTGAGTGTTAGAGATCAAATTTGTGTTGTACAAATCTGATATAGAGTAACTCTTACATAGAGTCTAAGGCATTGCATATATCAAGATCATCTATTTCTAACATTGAGACAAGTGAAATCTCTACAACACAAAATCTGATTTTTCATTACAATTTTCAAAATTAAATGTACTATCCATTTGTATTTAACTTCATATCCTATCTACTACTATTAATTCTCACTTAATTATTTATAGATTTGTAAATTAATTCAAAGATTTTTTAATATAATATTAATTTAATTTATTATTCAAAGATTTAAAAATTAATCTAGGTTTTCGTATTTCACTTAATTAGTTTATTTCAAATTATTTAATTTTTTTACAAAAATGTTATTTCTTAATTCCATCTCAACTACTACATAATAAATAAATGCATATATGAAAAACAAAAACATTAATTTCATCATATTTCCACAATCCATTATTTGAATAAACACAATTTTAATCAAAATCCAAAAGCAACTGCTTGATAAACATAAACATTTTATTTTAATATTTACTCCAAAATTATTTTTTATTAGGCATTGTTTATTTTATTTTAATACAATTAAAAACTTGTTTGCTTTTAAGTTTTACTTTAAGATTTATCATATTAATACTTGTCTAATTTTACTTAATTCTTTATTAAGAATTTAATTTCTTATCAAATTAAATGTTAAGACTTTTTTAGTGTTGAAGTAATATTTATTTTTTCAAAATAAAGATGTAAACCTTTTAATTAAAATAATTTTGAAAGATATTAACAATCTTATGAAAAAGGTTGATGATGGGTGTTGTTATTAATGGGTTGACTTTGAATTAGGAGGGGGTGAGAAATGAGAATTTGAATCTGAATGGTGGTTGTGGCGGTTGTTCTAGAGTTCATGAGGGTGTGGCTGCTAGAAGGGAAGTAGATGGTAAGGTCGGTGGGTCTTGTCTACCAAAAAAGGACTCGACGGTCTCCTCTTTGGTTTTTGGTGATGAGACATTCTCTACTAGGGGGATAGTTCAAAGGTACTATTGGAGTGAGGTGATCATCATTTAGGTTTTGTACCTGAAATTCCTATCTTATATTCTTGCGAAGTTGGTCAGAAAGATGGGAATGGTCGTGCCAAGGCTCCTCCTCTCTTGAAGCCCAAATAGACTACTCTATTTGGAGCTAAACCAAAAGGAAAAAGCACTTCTTCCCTTGTCCTTTGTGAGACATCCTCTAGCACTAGTGAGTTTTGTTGTGATGTTTTCACACATTGCCCCATTGAAGATGGGGACCCCCACTTTTTTGCATGTAGGTTATCTCTTTTGCTTAGTTTGCTTAGCTTGCTAGTAGTTTCTTTGGTTGTTAACCTTTTGCTTGTGAGAGGATATGGTGCCTTGTCATCATGATGTGATCAAGTCAGTATTTCCATGGCTTGGACTAAGATGAGAAAATAACCTTCAACGTCCTTTTGTCAAAGTCCTTAAGTGTCAAATAGGAGTAAAGAGATTCATTGAAAGGTGATTCACAAGTAACCCATAGGCTACGTCATGAGATAAGTTTTATGAATGATGAGCAACTCTCAAGCAAGTAGAGGTGCTTCAAGGACTGAATGAGGAAGAAATAATCAATCAAGACTTAGGTGGATGAAAAATGGATGTTAAAGAAATTACAAGTGTGAATGAAAATAAAAATTCCACAAGGTGTGCGAAAGTGCTCAAATTTCATTACCTCAAGGAATCCATGACTTGGAGATCTTGAGAGCTAGGTCAAAGTAGAAGCTACACTATCAATTTTATCCATAAAGCTAGGTGAGAGATGAAATGAACAAATCTATCCCTGACTTCGCAATCAATTGCAAGAATTTACCCATCACTCCCCAAAATCCAAGACTTGAAGGGAGGAGTGTGATTTGTCCTTGAGCTCAAAATCATTGACCTCAAGGAATCCACGACTTTAGTGAAATGGTGAGATGATCAACCTTCCAGGGGTTGGAAAAATACATAAATTTGGTGATGCTTAAATGATTTTAACAAAGAGAAGATCACCTTCAAACAATCTTACAACAACTTCCTTTACTTGGTGTAATCCATGAATTGGACAAGAAGTGATCTTGAGGGAAGTAGGCTATTTATCCATGAG
Organism: Cryptomeria japonica; assembly: GCF_030272615.1. NCBI lineage: Eukaryota > Viridiplantae > Streptophyta > Pinopsida > Cupressales > Cupressaceae > Cryptomeria > Cryptomeria japonica. Next base: position 486,321,590 of record NC_081412.1, read on the forward strand.
TGCTCAAATTCCATGACATCAAGGAATCCACACCCAGGATGAATCCACGACATGGAGGTCATGAGAGTTATGATGAATGGGAGTTGCAATGATTAAATTTGTCCTTGAACCTTTTGCAAACAAAGTTCTTATGATGATGAAAATAGGAAGGAGTTGATGTGATCAATTTAATTCATTAATTAAGGCGACAAAATCAAGCCATTTGTCTATGAGTTCTCAAATTCCATGACCTCAAGGAATGCATGACTTGATTGACTTGAGGGTTAGGTGAAGTGAAAGTTGCACTATCAAGTTTGTCCTTAAAGATTTCCAAATTTTCAAACAAAGTATTTATGATGAGGAAGGCAAGAAGAGTTGAAGTGATCAACTTAATCCATGAGTTGGAGAAGAAGTGATCTTGAGGTAGAGAACAATTTATGCATGAGTGCTCAAAATCCATGATGCCAAGGAATCCATGACAATAAGAAATCCATGACCTTGAGGGATTGAGTGGGGACCTCAAATAAGATGAAAGACTTGATCAAAGGATGAAGACTAGACCTTGAAACAACAACAATTGGATCTCCAAATGTGTGACCCAGACCTTGAAGCATTACAAATCAGACATAGAAATTAGAGAAAAAATCACCATTTCATCATCATTTAGAGTGTACATCAGATTGAGGGTTTGTGAAATTTGTTCATATCATGTGTTTGATGCCATCTTTTTTTATTTTGCAGGTATGATTAAGGAGAAGAATGAAGGTGTAGATTGCAAATAACGTCAAAATAGCTTACCAATGCAAGAGATGGTAGAATCAAGGTCATCAAGTTATGAGGTAGCAAACTAAAATCATCACCATTATCAAGGTTCAAGAGGATCACATGAAGAGGTCAAAGATTCCAGGGTAGGTAGTTTAAGAATACAAATGGAGACGAGCCAACAAACATCAAGCAAATGCAACTTGAGGAAGATGAGAACTCAATACATTCAAAGATGAACTTAGAAAGAGGTTCAAGACATAACAATAAATATGAGAAGGCCTTGAAACTACCTTGAATTTCCTTTTTGAAATCCAAGGTTACAATCAATACAACATAGAGGAGTTCAAGTCAAAGGCAAGTGAGATAGGATATGCAAGGGGGTGATATCACAACATGAAGAAATAATTCATCACATGAGAGAAGGTCAAGGGAATGTAAAAGGACAAGGAACACTTTAACAAGGCAAGGAAGAACAATCATCAATACAATGATCAAGATCATGAGCAATCAAGGTGAAGGATTTAAAAGTTGAAAGGTGAAACGCATCAAAGGCATAATTCCCAAGTATGAAGAAGGATAGGTGAAAGTGATCAAATCAAGTAAGATGATATAATTTGGAAATATCTCCCACCATCATTACATCTGTCATGAAGAAATTGGAAATGTTGATCATCTAGAGATATTGCCTCATCAACAAACACTTTGTGATGATCTACAAGATGAGCAAGCTGAGGAGGAGCCTAGTCATCATCAACCCAATCACCTAATTTCAAGTCAAAGCGTCTAGATTCAATGTGCTTGACTCATCCAATGAGGAGGATAACTACCACATGTGGAGGCATGAAGTTCAAAATACCTAACCTTATCACTCATTGATCGACATTCAAAGAAGGACATGTATCCTATTCATTGTAATTATCTCATTGGTCAAGAAGGAGTTTGTTGTAGAAAACCCTAATTAGGGTTTAATTGTAAAATATTGGCCATTGATTTGAGAATCAATCTGAGCCTTCAATATGTAATGAGCTATCTATATAAGGCTCAATCCTCTCATTTGTAAAGGTTAATAGTTGATCAATAGACAATAGATAACAGTTAGTAGTAGAGTATATTTGTAGGAGAAAGAAGAAATTGTTACCAAGGCATGTAAATAAACATACTTTTCATTGAATTTATGGTGAACAGTGGTGTTTCTTCTACATATTGCATGGTTTCATGTTATATCCTCAAATTTAGATAAAGTTCATTGATTATGATGGAGAAGTGTGATGATATTTGATTAATTATTCGATTCATACCATTTACACCTTGTTTATTGCAAGTATTTGAATAGATTGTTTACAATATGAAGATCTTTCAATACCTTAGGAGATCACACTCTTTCTATGGTATTGTGAGCTATCTCTAGTTAAGTAGAAAGTAGTTTCATGAAGGATTTGTCTATCAAAGAATCATTAATTATTGTCATTGTCCTTAGGAATTAGGAATTAACAAAGATTCTATAAACCCTTTCCCCTTTTGTCCTTTTTTCATTCAAGTTTGAATTAGTTTAGGAGAAGAAGCATCACATGATTGATACATCAAATGTTCATGCTCTAGTTGTAGTTCATAAACGTAAGTCCCCTTGTATTACCAGCAATCACATCAACACACAGAGTCTATCCACATATAAAGTCAAGACCTGACTATAAGAACCTTGGATTCACCTCAATTGATCATGAAGTTTAGCATTTGAGGAGATATTGTTCAAGAGAGGATAAAATACTTAGTATTTTATTCTATGTTGCATGGTGTCATAAAAAACATATCAACAAGTTTTCCATTACTATCCTTGATTGTATTATTGTGAAAAGTGTGTCTCTTATGGGTATGACTTTGGTGGGCAAAGTTTTTGGTGGCCCCGATCGGACATTGACTTAGTCTATGCTCTAGTTCGTAAAAAGTGGAAAACTAAAGGGCAGGTGGATGTTTCGGCTATGGCTAGAGGTTTTTTCTCATTTTTCTTTTCTTGTGAGGAGGATCTTTGGACCATTATGTTTGGGGGTCATTGACTTAATGGAGAATCTACTTTGGTGCTTAAAAAATGGGAACCGAGTTTTGATATTGCTAAATGTTTGTTTAGTTTGGTTCCTATTTGGGTTACGTTTCTTGGTCTTCCCATGGAACTATGGGATGAATGAGTTTGTAAAGGTATAGCTAGTGGTTTTGTTTTGTTGTTAACTAGTGATGAGATGAATTCATCTAGAAAGTGCCTTGTCTAAGTCAAGATTTGTGTCAGTGTGGATGTTTCTTCTAATCTCCACTCCTCTATCAAGATTAACTCTAAACTAGGCAAATAGTTTTAGGAAGTGGAGTTTGAATATATTCCTTTTTGTGTGCTTTCTTTGCAAGAAAGAGGGTCATTGGGCTAAGCATTGTTTTACTAAATCTCAAAAGCCAAACCAAAAGGTGTGGAGAGAAAAGGTTTCCAAAACTGTTGATGGGTCTAGTCTGGCTAACAATGGTCATATTGCTGTCATCTCTGATAAGGTTGTTAAGTCTTTTGAGCCTATTATTGTTCCAAATCCCACTATTGGTCTTGAGGTAACTATTAATACTTCTCTTTCTATCAGAGTTACTTTGTTGGTCAATTGCACTATTGTGGTTGATTCCCCCTTTGAGCGGGGGGAGCTTCTAGGGAGATTGACTCTAAAGTTTTGAACTCTAGAATGGAGTTAAAAAGTGTTCTTCATAATGGGGTGGAAAAGAAAGGTCAAAAATATATTTTGAGGATGGTCTTCAAGTTGGCAGGTCGCATGAGGCTAACTAATTCACTGAGCAAGGGCCAACGATGGTTAAGTCCGTGTCAATTATATTGGGGGACTCTGTAGAGACACCTTTCATTATGGTTAAAACCAGGAACTAGAAGAAGAATCATTCTTGTAATCCCTCTCAAGGGGTGATTACAAGGAATAAAGAGAGAGTTGACCATGGGTTGGAAAGTAGAGGTAAGGGAAGACCTTATGCTCAACAATGCAATGACAAAAAAAGAAAACAAGACGACGTTGAAGGGACCCAAAAGACCTTGTTTGAAATGTGCTCTAAGAGAACTCCTCAAAAATCCCATTGAAAATCATTTCATCAAATATTCAAGGGTTAAATAACCCTTATAAACATGAGCTCCTATCTAATTTGATCAGGGTTCATAAACTTGATATTTTTCTTGTTCAAGAAACCAAAATACAAATTGATAATTTGTTTTTAGTGTCGCCTTATGAAGGAAGCTCCCTTCATTCATTAAAAAATAAATTACATAAAGATCAGTACATGTGATGGAAGTATGCAAGTAGCCTTTCAACTAGGGTTGAATCAAATACATTTCTCTCTTAGAAAACAAAAGCCTTAAATTCATTTAGGTTATTTCCTTTTTCCACTCCCTTCCTAAAGAGCCTCCAAGCTTTTTGATACTTCATTTTTTTCCCTTCAGTGTTTAAATCCCAAACCCCCAGGACCATTTCCGAGCTCACAATGGTAGGGAGCTTGCCAACTTATCTTGGAACAACCAATAAATGATTCCATTTGACAATTCTTTCTGCGATACAAATACTTCAAAATGGGTACACATTAGCGCGTGCATGACGTAAGTTAGAAACCTTTGGATGTGTCTAATCTGGCTCCAAAACTGTACTATCATACGATCCATACTTTCATGTTATGTAGACACAAAAGCTGCATAATAGGCACAAAATGGCTACGGGGCTCAGTAGAAGCGTTGTGTCTGTTGTTCCCCACTATAGTATAACACGAAAGTTATCGGTGTACGACATAGTGTTTTTGGAGCCAGAATAGCTACAACCTGTTGTGGGTAGGGGAAGGAGTCATATGAGGATGACATCGATGCAAAGAAAAAATTCTTTTGAAATATTTTATTACAATATTTATTTCTTTTTAATTGTTATTATCAATTTAAAAAATATAAGATGAATTTTCATTGAAAATATAAATTTTAGAATTTTTGTAGAATTTAGTTTGTTTTCATGATATTTTATTATTTTAATAATAAAAAAAATCATTTAAAAAATTATAAAGAGTTTAATGAGGTTATTTATCCTCTGCTTTATATAATTTCCATATTTTTGGATTTGAACATATTATTAAATATATGTGATGCATAGAGTTTGGTGTTGTGCACAACTTGATTGATTTTCTCCCTTCAAAGGGTCTTCATTAGACACCATCCAATGGTGTAATGTCTTCAGCCTTCACAAGGCTTGGTATCCTTCCCAAGGATCTCTCTCAAGAAGACAACTCACAAGTGTCAAGGAGTCTTCTACTCCTACTAACTCAACCCCTCCAACCAAGAACACCTAACAACCCCAAACCCTTAGCAAATAGGATCTTTTGCTCAAATGGTGAAGTATGGCATCTGTGGATGAAAAATCATGTGATAAAAGGCATTTGAACTGACTTGGACCTCTTGAATAGATTCTACAAGATCCCCAATATCGTTTACCCTTAAAAACCTAGTAAGGACTACAAGTAATTAGGCCTCCTATTTGGGTTTTTGCACAATCTCTTCCGATATACCTTAACAACCCATAGAATAAATCATATATTTGGATACCCTTTTGGACTCCCTTATAAACTTCACACTTTGGCATCTAGGTTTTGTGTTTAAGAGGTTTGTCCACATTACCCCTAATTATGCCTCTCTAGTCAGTATTGGAGGTTTGACACTAAAAGTCGTCACCAGTCATATTAGAAGGAAGATTGGTCACTTTTCTGAGGTATGTAAATGTTCAAGGGTCCTTCCCATGCCAATTTCACTCACCTTTCAATCCGTTGTCCAAGGGTTTCATCCACTTCTTCTGCTACACAGGCTTTCCACATAAAAGATGTCAAGCCTAGGGCATCATCTTAAAAATTGCAAATGAAACTTCCTGCCTCCCAAACCAATTGTAAAATTTAATATACAAGCCAATTCAATATTTCCCAAGGTTTCAGGCCATTCCCAAGATGGAATGTTGAATTGTGACCCCTTTTGCATCAAAACTCTGGTTTTAAGGGTTTCTCAGGCCAGCGATAAAGAAAATGCTCACTTTCAAAACAAAGTGTTTCAAGACCTCATGCCAATGCAAAATGAAAGATTATTTGCAACCTCAACTTTTCCTGCTCTTAATTCATGCCAATCATCCATACAAATCAGTACCAAGTGCAGAAAACTCAAGGAAAATGGAATAAAAAGTAATTTTAGATTGCTTTGAAAACAAGAATTTCATCACCAACTTCTCCTAACCTATTGGCATCATTCCTCGGGCTTATATCATACCAAGGAACTCCTCCAACCACCCCCAATGTGTACATTCAGCCAACTAACTGTTGGGTAACCAAAAATGCAAAAACTTATCAAAGTTGCTCATGACAACATTGTAACTTTTGACCATTATGACAATTTGGCTCTTGCCTTCACACCAAAAGGGCAAGAATGAACACACAATATATCTAAGACTCCTAAACACCAAAAACAAAAATGAAATTCCCATATAAGGCTTTGGACCAAATTTACACATCTAGGAGCCTTATGGCTTATTACATTGTCTTAGGACCACCATGGACATCACCATGGATCAACATGGATCAACACACATCCTACCACAAAATATCACCATGGATAAATACACATCCTACCACAAAATATCGCCATGGATCAACACACATCCTAAACATGCAAACTTGTATCCTAGTGCCCCTGCATCATATTTGATGCAGAGAGTTTGGTGTTGTGCACAACTTGATTGATTTTCTCCCTTCAAAGGGTCTTCATTAGACACCATCCAATGGTTTAATGTCTTCATCCTTCCCAAGGCTTGGTATCCTTCCCAAGGATCTCTCTCAAGAAGACAACTCACAAGTGTCAAGGAGTCTTCTACTCCTACTAACTCAACCTCTCCAACCAAGAACACCTAACAACCCCAAACCCTTAGGAAATAGGATCTTTTGCTCAAATGGTGAAGTATGAAATTTATGGATGAAACATCATGTGAGACAAGTCATTTGAACTGACTTGTACCTCTTGAACATATTCTACAAGATCCCCAATATCATTTACCCTTAGAGACCTAGTAAGGACTACAAGCAATTAGGCCTCCTATTTGAGTTTTTGCACAATCTCTTATGATCTACCTTAACAAACCCTAGAATAAATCACATATTTGGATACCCTTAGAAACTTCACACTTTGGCATCTGGGTTTTGTGTTTAAGAGGTCTGTCCACATTACCCCTAAATATGCCTCTCTAGTCGGTATTGGAGGTTTAACACTAAAAGTCCTCACCAGTCATATTAGAAGGAAGATTGGGCAGTTTTATGAGGTTTTTACATGTTCAAGGGTCCCTCCCATGCCAATTTCACTGACCTTTCAATCCTTTGTCCAAGGGTTTCATCCACTTCTTCTGTTGCACAAGCTTGCCACATAAGAGATGTCAAGCCTAGGGCATCATCTTAAAAATTGCAAATGACACTTCCTGCCTCCCAAACTACTTGGAACATTTAATATACAATCCAATTCAACATTCCCCAAGGTTTCAGGCCATTCCCAAAATGGAATGTTGAATTGTGACCCCTTTTGCATCAAAACCCTAGTTTTAAGGGTTTCTCAAGCCAACGATCAAGAAAATGATCACTTTCAAAACAAAGTATTTGAAGACCTCACTCCAACACCAAATGAAAGATGATTCACAACCTCAACTTGTCCTGCTCTTAATTCATGGCAATCATCAGTACAGATCTGTACCAAGTGCAGAAAACTCAAAGAAAATGGAATAAAAAGCAGTTTTAGATTGATTTGGAAATAAGAATTTCATCATCAACTTCTCCTAACCTGTTGCAATCATTCCTCGGGCTTATATCATGCCAAGGAAGTCCTCCAACCACCCCCAACATGTACATTCAACCAACTAACCGTTGGGTAACAAAAAATGCAAAACTTGTCAAAGTTGCTCATGACAACATTGCAACTTTTGACCATTATGATAATTTGGCTCTTGCCTTCACACTAAAAGGGAAAGAATTAACACACAACATATTGAAGAATCCCAAACACCAAAAACACAAATTAAATTCCCATATAAGCCTTTGGAGGAAATTTACACATCTGGGAGCCTTACGACTTATTACATTGTCTTATGACCACCATGGACATCACCATGGATCAACATGGATCAATACACATCCTACCACAAAATATCACCATGGATCAACACACATCCTAAAGATGCAAACTTGTATCCTAGTGTCCCTACACCATACTCCCTAGGACAGGAAAACTCAAGTCCCTTGAGTTGCTAACCAAGTGACTGTGGTTCCATGCTTGATGATATCACCTCCAGACATACATGTAGCTTCAGATTCAAGAAGCCCCTTCCATTTGACTAGGTAGTCCTTGTACACTCCTTTTCTGGTTTGTTTGATCACCTTGGAGTCAAGAATGCACTCCAATTCCAATGGCTTGCTAGGCAGTAGATCCTTCATCCAGTCTACATCCTCTTCCACAAGAGATGAATTAAGTGCTACATCAATCAAAGACCCCTTGAAATCTGTTAGATCACACACATTAAAGATGTGAGATATTCCCAAGTCTGGTGGAAGTTTAGCTTCATATGCATTGTTGCCAAATTTGTGAACCACCCGGAGATGACCTATTTTCTTCATGAGTAGTTTGAAGGGTTGGGCCTTGAGTAGTCTATCTTTCCTTAGGTAGGCCATCACAAAATCCCCTATGTTGAAATGAACATCTCTCCTCTTAACATCTGCTCTGAGTTTGTACTTATCAACACTTTGTTGAAGTGAAAGCTTGATCAAGAATCTCCTTCATAGTGATGGCAAAGTCTTCTCTTTGGGCACTCCTTTTGTCCAAGCCTCCAAGATCTCTAAGTTCAAGTATCCCTTTAGGATGTAAGCCATACACAACCTCAAATGGAATCCTCCCTATATTCCTATTGACTGAATCATTGTATGCATATTCAGCTTGTCCAATCACCAAATCCCAACCTTGTCCATGCTGCTTGGTAAGTCATCTAAGGAGATTACCAAGAGATCTATTAACCACCTCAATTTGTCCATCAGCTTGAGGGTGGTATGCTGAAGAAAATGACAGATTGGTACCCGATTTCTTCCAGAGAGTCCTCCAAAAATGACCCACAAACTTGGAGTCTCTATCAATTACAATATTGAGAGGCAAATCATGTATTCTTACAACCTCTTTGAAAAACAGACCTACAATATGAGATTCATCATTTGTGCATTTACATGGCACAAAATGAGCCATCTTACTGAACCTATCAACAATTACAAAGACACTATCAAACCCCCTAGGATTTTGGGCAAATTGAGTGCAAAATCCATAGTAAGGCTTTCCCAAGGCCTAGTAGGAATCGATAAAGGCTGATATAATCTAGCATCAGTTGAAACACCTTTTCCCCTTTGACAAATAGGACAATGCTCAACAAACCTTCTTACTTCTGCTTGCATCTTAGGCCAAAAGTAAAACCTTGATACTCGCTCCAAGGTCTTATCCAAACCAAAATGACCTCCAAGGCTACCATTGTGCTTTTCCCTAATGATATTCTCCCTCATAGAGCATTGAGGAATGCATAGTTGATGCCTATTGAAAAGAAAACCATCCTGCAACATGAAATCAGGAAACTCAACATGAAAAGAGTCAGCAAACTTAGTACAAACTTCATATAAATCTTTAAAATCTTTATCTTCCTTGTACATGGCTTTAAGAGAATCAACACCAATGCTTTGCAACTGAATTTATTGGATAGTGAGGGTTCTTCTACTCAAAGCATTTGCAACCTTGTTAGACACACCCTTCTTATGTTTGATGCTGAAGGTGTAAGGTTGGAGTTGTTCGACCCACTTGATGTGCCTTTGATTCAACTTCTCCTGTCCATTAAGAAAACTCAATGCATGGTTATCAGTATAAAAAATGAACTCCTTTGGAAGAAGGTAATGGCGACACTTTTTGAGTACTTGCACCATTGCGTAGAGCTCCAAATGATAGGTTGAATACCTTTGCTGAGCCTCATTCAACTTCTCTAAAAATAATGCCACCGAATGTCCTTCTTGGCTAAGGACTGTACCTATTGCCTACTTGCTTGCATCACATTCAACTGTTAAAAGTTGATCAAAATTAGGGAGTCTCAAGGTGGGAAGTTCTGCAACCTTCCTCCTCAAAATATCAAAGCGTTGGGATGCCTTCTATGTTTATTCAAACCTGCATTTGATTCCTCCTTTTATAGTGTCAAGAATAGGAGCACAAACATGACTAAAACCTTTGATGAATTTTCTATAAAAAGAATCCAATCCATGAAAGCTCCTAACATCACTTACTGTCCTAGGTGTAGGCCAATTGACAATAGCTTCAACCTTTGAAGGATCCATTTTTAAACATCCACTAGAAACCACAAAGCCTAGATACACCAATTCAGTTTTCATGAATTCACTTCTCTAGATTGATTACCAATTTCTCCTCATGAAGCTTCCTCAAAACCTGATCCAAATGCTTCAAATGGTCTTCCTTGGACCTGCTAAACACCAAGATGTCATCAAGATAAACAATAACAAATTTTCCAATAAATTCAACCAATACCTCATTCATGAGGCGCACAAAGGTACTAGGTGCATTTGTGAGCCCAAATAGCGTCACCATCCATTCATACAAGCCCTCATTTGTTTTAAAGGTTGTTTTCCACTCATCACTAGGTCGGATTCTGATACGATGATAGCCTGATTTCAGATCAATCTTTGAAAAGTAGCATGATCCTCCAAGATAGTCCATTAGGTCTTCAATCCTAGGCATAAGAAATCGATACCTAATTGTGATCTTGTTGATGACCCTGGAATTGGTGCACATTCTCCAAGTTCCATCTTTTTTTGGTGCCAACATAGTAGGTACAACACATGGGCTCAAACTCTTCCTAATCAACCCCTTATCTAGAAGTTCTTGCATTTGTCTTGCTATCTCTTCATTCTGACTAGGAGTCATCTTGTAGGCAGCTTTGTTCGACAAGGTTACACCAAGGATTAGATCAATTTGATGATTGATATCTCTGATTGGAGGAAATTTATCTTTCATGTCTTTGGCCACAACTCCCTTGTATCTATCCATCATGACTTGTACTTCACTAGGAATCTCCTTCTTTTCACCATTTCCCGATTTAGGTTCATCCCTTGGGCGCAAAACTAAAGCATAACCCTGGGTCCCTTCTTGCTCGAGGATCTCTGAAAACTCCTTACCACTAAGCAACATGACATTTGGACTAACAATATTTTCTTCCCCTTGATTAGGTAAATGATCCATCCTAAATTGTCTACCATTATTAGTAATGATGTACACATTCTTCTCCCCATCATGTTGTTCTTTGACATCATATTGCCAAGGGCGGCCTAACAATAGGTGACAAGCATCCATAGGTAGGATATAACACAAGATCCTATCCTTATATTCCCCCATTTCAAAATCTATCCAAGTTTGTTCATCTACCACTACATTCTACCCCTTGTTAAGCCAAGACACTCTATAAGGATTCACATGTGGTAACCTTTTCAATTTTAATTTCTCTACCATTTCCAAAGAAACAATATTCTTTGTGGATCCAGAATCAAAAATTACCTTACAAACCTTATTATGAGACTTGCAAGTGGTATTGAAGAGTGACTTCCTTGTGGAGGCTCCTTGTGTTGGGGTACCTTCAATAACGTCCTCCTTAGCTTAAGACTATCTCCACTCAAGGTAGGACCTGCATTTACCTTGAGAGAATTGACACTTTGACTATCATCCTCTTGCACAAGTTGGTTCCTTCTTTCTGGTCCTTGTGAACAAGAAGCTTTCTCAGGGCATCTACTCATGGTATGGCCCACTTGGTTGCAATTATATCACTTGCCAGTGGAAACACCTGGACCTTTGCCTTGAATTCCTTATCTACCCCTGCCAAAAGGTCTCCTTCCTCCTCTAAAGCCTCCATTTCTATTATTGCATTTTCCATTAGGCTCTTATTGACTAGAGTCACCATTTTTGTTAGGAGTTTTCCTTCCTCCATAGCCACCTCTACCTCTGAAATTTCTGCCTCCTCTTCCTCTATTGTTTTGGTCTCCTCTCCTCCTTATCTTATCTTCCATTCTTAATGCCAATTGAAAACACTTGTGTATAGTGTCTAGAGCCAAGATGCTTATCTCATCTTGAATGTTTTGCCTAAGCCCATTCAGGTATCTAGCCACTTTCTCTGCCTCCTCTTCATGATTTCTTGATCTAAGACTTAGTTTATGGAATTCTTTAGTGTATGCACTCACATATAACTCTCTCTGTTTGAGATTTTGTAGCTTCTTGTACATCTGCACCTCATAGTCTATTGGTAGGAATTGGCTATTGATTTTGTTCCTCATCCTCTCCCAAGAGGATATCTTCTTCTTCTTTTCATTCACCCTTTCTTCTTGTAATACCGTCCACCACAACAAGGCATACCCCTTGAGTCTAGATTTAGCCAAACTCACTCTCTTCTCCTCAGGAATTTCTTTGTACTCAAAGTGGTTATTGAATGCTCTATCCATTCAAGCAAATCTTCTCCATCCATGCTACCACCATAGGTAGGCAAAATCTCTACATTGTCTCTATTTACTGATTTCAAAGCATCCAAGAACAGTTTTTGATCAAGTGCCATCTTCTGAGCCTCTTTAGCAATAGCCTCCTACTCCTCATTCCCTTCCTCTGAGTCATCATCCCATGCTTTGTCCTTTCTTTTGGACTGTCCGACCTCTTTGAGTTTCTCAACAAGCAACTCCTCTACCATCTTCTTGATGGCCTCTGGGTTCATTACCTTAGGAGGCATTGTGTTAGACCCCAAGCATCGGCTTTGGTACCAATTTGATGCAAAGAGTTTGGTGTTGTGCACAACTTGATTGATTTTCTCCCTTCAAAGGGTCTTCATTAGACACCATCCAATGGTGTAATGTCTTCAGCCTTCCCAAGGCTTGGTATCCTTCCCAAGGATCTCTCTCAAGAAGACAGCTCACAAGTGTCAAGGAGTCTTCTACTATAGTACCCCTTTCTCGATCAGACTTTTAGACTCATGTTTGACTTTTGTTGACTTTTTCAGTGGATACATTATGCAGTATGGTGATGTGCTTTAATTTGATTTGCAGTATATGTTTTTCATGCAGTGTTTCATTATTGATGTTAAATGGGATTTTTATTGGATTACTGACATGGATTGACACATTTACTTTATACGTGCAATGCGTTATATTCATGTTTCGTATTTTTAAGTGTATGGGATGCGAGGGGATGATTTTCCTTCACTCACTCTAGTGAAACAGGGAATGCCATGATTCTCCTTCATCGGTGTGTGTCGTGTCTTTTATATATGTCTATATACATGTGTGGTTCTTTGATGTAGGGAATTGCAGGTACAAGTACCGGGTAGGTACATGGTATCGACTCCACCTGGTTTCATAGTTCTGAGCGTACCTTATTTGTCCAATGGGAGTGGAAGAGATAGTTGTTAGACCCTAAAATTGACCCACGGTTATGTTACTACTTATCAAGTTGCCATTAGTTTTATATTCAAATTCATACTATACATTCTAGTCGGTTAGCACTACCGAATCATGCAGTCGATATATACACAGAGAAGTCAGTATGCACAGTCTAGTTGGTTACAGAAGAAAGCAGTTACAAAACGCAGTACACACCGAGCTGTCTACCGAGTATCTTTTTGAGACTATCGAGCAGTAAAGATGACACACCAAGTTGACATACACCGAGTGAAACGTGTTACCAGATACATTGAACTTGGACATGCATATGAAAACGTGTTACAAGATCGAGGCACATCTAACTGTTATTACATTGGAAATTGCACCAAAAGATTGTGTATGATTACAAGGACAATTTAACCAATTAAATATTTTGTTTAGTTATTCATTCGATAAATCTTGTTTGTAAGATCGAAGCAATGAATTAGATCACCGTTTTAAGAGATCTATTTATACAACATGAGTTAAGAGCAAGGTATGTGCATGTATGAATGAAGGAAGACTGTTATAGAGACACAGAGGTCACCGAGAAGGTTTTCAGAGAACAGTCGAAGAACAGAGTAAACAGAAGGGTTTACTGAGTTGCTATATGGGTTACCGAGGTATGCTATATGCAAGGTAATCTTATTCTGAGCACATAGAATCTGCTATAACATTTCAGATGTAAAGTTGTAGATATTTGTAATGATTTTATTGTAATATTGTGAAGATTGAAAGAGAAACCTTTAACAGGGTAAAAGACTCTAACCAAGTCTATAAATTGTAAAGCCTCTAACCAGGTGCAACATTCATAATAAATGTTGTAAAATCCTTTAGCAAGGTAGATCTAACAGATCTTGTTACTCCTAACAAGGTAAGCTATCAGAAATAGCTAAATGTAGCTCTAACCGAGCATTCTTTATTATTGCAGTAGTGAAGTTGTGGGTGCCATCCCCACCACAGTTTTTCTCTCTAACCAAGATTTTTTGCATAACCAAAATATATGTGTTATGGAGTGAATCATGTATGATTGTTATCTATTTGTTTTAACTTTATTTTATGTTACTGCACTATTCTGTTTATGCATAACAGTAAGGTTATTATTCAAGAAAAGTTTTGGAGTACTGATTCACCCCTCCCCTCTCGGTACATTAGCTTTCCATATTGGGCCTAACAAGTTACACTCTAGTGAGTTTCGTTAGTTGATCATCATTTCTCGTTTGACCGGTATGCGAGTCATGGTTCTTTGGCATTTTTGTTTTGTGAGTCGTCGTGTGGTGATTTCTCATTTTGCGTGCTTCAAGTTAGTTAGAAAAGTTAGTTTGAATAAATAGTATTATTTCATGTCGGTGTATTTGAATTAACTTAATATGCCTTTGTGATTATTGATTTGATTAAATAAATTGAGTTATTGAATTTAAATTGATAAAGTGCATGTTATATTTAAAAGTAATTGTATTTAATTGAAAAAAGGAAATAAAGTTAAATTATATGCTATTGGAATTTTTAGATTTTATGTTGAGTTATTTTCAATATAAGGAAAAAAAAAGAAAATATCTCCATTGACTTTTTACAAGAGATTAGATTTTACCTTTTTGGAAAAATTGCTATTGGTTGAATGAAACTTTAACCTAAAAGGTTTTAGGTTAAATTTTTTCATATATTTACCTGAGAGTTCACGAGAAGAGGGAGGAGGAAATTTTGGAAGCCAAGTTTTGAAATAAAAATTGGAGGTTGGATTTTGGATTGAAGTTTTTGGTGTGTAGGTTGAGGCTCGTCCCAAATTTTCTTCCAGGAGTGCATTTACAAGTTGGATAGATTTTATCTTTCTTTTTGTTAGAAAAAAAAATTAAATGGTTTGAAAACTTCCTGTGTGTTTGGAATTCATGAAATTTAATTAGAATCTTTAAATTGAATATAAGTTGTGGGAATGGAGTGATTTATATTTGAGTTAATCTCTTCCCAAATTAGTTTTGTTAATTTTGAAGAAATTGAATTTTAGAACCAAAAGTTTAGTTCTCTGTGTGTGTTTTTCAAGTTGAGTAATTTGTTGTAAATCTTTTCATTTCTAGTTGGGAGTAAAAGATTTATTTTCTATTTGTATGGATATTTTCAGATTGTTTAAAAACAAGGATTATGCTAGCCAATTTTTTACAATTTGACCTCCCTGTGTGTGTTCATGATTTTCCATTTGTGTAAGAACAATGAAAATTTGAATTAAATCCCCTCTATTTTGTTTAAATTTCTCATGGGTTTTGTCCAAAATCATTTGATTTGGGTCTTTTATGTATCTATTAGTTAACAAAAATTTTAATTAAGCATTTTCATTCAAGAAAACAAAATTCTGTGTATACTCTGTTTTACCAGAGTTATATTTTTCTGGAGAATTTTTTTTAATAATTATATATATATATATATATAAAACCCACGTGGCAGGGGACCCACCTCCCCCCACCACGTGGGATGGTAGCTGCTCTAACATAGGGTAGCAGCATGCTACCATATGGTAGGCGCTACTACCATGTGGTAGTAGAGCTACCATTGGTAGTCGCTACTACTATATGGTAGCAATGCTACCATGTGGTAGCGATGCTACCAAAAGCAACTACAGACCACCGGTTATATTATGATTTCGTCTGTTAATAATTTCGTTGTCCCTTTTCACAACACAAAAAAAAATAACGATTTCGCCAATTTTTTAATTATGTAGATTTAATAATATATATGTATGTATATATTATTATAAACGTATTTTATTATGGTTGTTGTTGGAATTTAGCTTTATCCGTAAATTTAAGTTAATTTTTAGATGTGATATATATACATAATATGATATGTGTATATAAGTATATATTCGACGAATATATAATTATATACATATATTTATATTTTATTATATTTAATGTGATTTTTTATTATTTTTAGAAATTATTTTATTTGGGATATTAAATAAAGTGATGCTTATGTGAAAGATGTATTATTTTAATGTGGAATGATTTATTTCATTTAGTTTTTATGATTTTTACTTATTCAAATATAAAAGGGGGAAATTGGTTATTTGAGGTTAGTTTAAATTCTAGCCTTATTAGACTAATGACGGCTTCGAATTTTTTTTTAAAAGGAGTGGTTGTATTTTATTGAATCTTAAATGTTTTTTTTTTCAATAAAAGTGGATTATTCCACTAAACTTTTTTATTAATATTTTTTATTTTTTACACAAGATTCAAAGAGCATACCAGAGGAAAGAACCCTGGGAAGAAAAACTCCGATCACAGCTCATAAAATAAACCTATAGTATCTAACGGATCAATTTATACACCCCACCCAAAATCACATACAAAATGCGGTCACAACACATATAATATCAGTTTTTCATAGAGCCCATATGACAATTTGCCAAAAAAAAAAAAACCCCATCGGATAATTTTTAAATGTAGACTCCATAGCTGCTATCAATGGAAGAAGACAAAATTTTCCAAAGCCCTGTGCCAAATCCCATGAGCCAAAAACCTTCTTGCCAAAAAAGAAAGTATCAAAAAACCTTTGGAAAAACACTATTATATCAAATACGATGACCTCGAACTCTTCTCCAGACAACGAACATGAATACTTGAAATGAAAGGGGAAAGCGTGAATAATTATCATCATAAAATTTTACATCGACGTTACTCAAGAAAATCATATGCCTATTGCTGCAAACCTTCCCATACCCTAGAAGGAATTTCCTCAAAACCCACCTCTCGCTGATTAGCATTGCTATCAATGGCTAAATTTGCCAAATAATCTGCAATGTTATTAACTTCTCTGTAACAATGGGAAACCAAGAAAGATTCAAACAATTCTAATTTTTGTAAAATGGGATCAAGTATATACTGCAAATTCCAACAATTCGATTTCTTTTTCATAACACATTGAATAATCACCATAGAATCACCTTCAATTATTAAGTCCTTAATTCCTAAAGAGATTGTCATATCCAATCCAAAAGACAAAGCATGAAATTCCGCATAATTGTTAGTTTTAAAACCAATAGCATGACACTTAGCTCGAATAAAATTTGCATTGTGATCATAAATTACCATGCCTACCCTAGCTAGCCCAGGGTTACCACGAGAGGCCCCATCAAAATTCAGTTTAAAGTGCCCCTGCGGAGGAGGTTTCCATCTAGTAGAGCCTCTCTTACCTTTTGCATCATTCTTTTTTAAAATTGAACCACGAGAGGGTAAAACTGATAGCAACTTCCAAACTCTAGTAACTCTACTATCCCAGTGCGAAAAAGAAGTAAGATTTTCCAAATTCTTATAAATAAATGACAAAGCAACCTCAGAGATTGAAGACTCAATTTTTAATAGAACCTCAGACACAGGAGACCTTGTTTTTTAAAATATCCTATTGTTTCTCTCTAGCCAAACATTCCAAATCACAATAGATGGTGATATGATCCAAAGACATGCATAAAAAGATGAGGCAAACATAAAGGGCCAAGATCTAAAATGGGAAATGAGATCCTTACCAATAACAAAGGATATATTTAACTTCTCAACCAACCACTGCCAACATTCATAAGCATAATCACAATGTAGGAACAAGTGTGAAGAAGATTCCAAATTTTTGTTACAAAGGACACAAGGGAAAACAACAGCAATACCAAGCCTATCTAGTCTCATACCTATAAGGACTCTATCCTGAACTGCCAACCAAGCAAAGGCTCCAACTTTGGGAAGACAAGCCAAATGCCAAAACAACTTATAAGGCCAAGAAGATAAATCTTTAGCAACCATAAGAGAGTTGTAACCATCTTTAACAGTGTACTTACCAGAAATATTCTTTCTCCAAATAAGTTCATCCTTAGAATCAGAAAGAAATACAATTCTATCCCCCAAAATCTTTTCAAAATCTAATTTCATGCTTTGATCAACATCTAAGAAATCAATCGACTTCCATCTAGCTAGCTTAAGGGGTCCACTAGTCACAATTTTAAAATAATTTGCTACAAAAACACTCCAAAGGGAGGAAAGAACAGTGATGAGAGGAGACCAATCCCTAATATTCACCAAAGGTGTGTGTCCATTCCATACTTCATCCCAAAATTTGACCTTTCTACCATTATGAACAATCCATGAGAGATGAGGCAAAATAACTGATCTACATTTACAAAGGAAATTCCAAATAGCAGAACCCGAAGGCAAATTTGAGACTTTAAAAATGTACTCTCTCGGTCCATTATTTAAATATTTGGCAAACATAATCTATGCCCATAAGGAGCTAGGCTTGTCATATAATTTCCAAACCAACTTAGCACCTAAGACTAAATTCTGATTCTCTAGACTCCGAATTCCTGTTCCCCCAAGTTCCTTAGGCAAACATACCTTATCCCATGCAACTAAAGGGAGTTTCTTCTTGCCATCTTTATTATTGTTCCAAAGAAAATCTCTAAGAGTATCCTGTAAACTACCAATGGCTGCTTTTGGAGACTTCAAAACAGACATGAGATATATGGGAACAACATTCAAAACAGACTTGATGAGAACAATTTTACCCGCCAAAGTTAACCATCTATGATTCCATGAGAGAATTCTTTTCGAAATGACCGAAATAATCTTATCCCAAAAACCAATCTTATCCCGTTTAACAAAGAAAGGAATCCCAAGGTAAGTACATGGAAGATTTCCAGTCTCAAATCCCGAAAAGGATTGCAACCTATGCTGAACCAGTTGTGAAGTATTAAGGAAAAAAATCTTTGATTTATCACCATTCACTTTTTGACCAGAAAATGATGCATAATTTTGTATTATTCCTTTAATCACTTTTGCCTCAACTAACGAAGCATGTCCAAATAATAGAGTATCATCTGCAAAGAGACAATGAGAAATACTTTGGGGAATATTTTGAATCCTTATACCTTTCCAAATCCCCCCCCACTTTAGCAGCCCTAATAGCTCAACTAAAGGTTTTAGCTAGGAGAATAAATAAAAAGGGAGAAATGGGATCTCCTTGTCTCAAACCCCTAGAGGAAGTGAAAAAACCACAAGGAGAACCATTAATTAAAACTGAGAATCTTGCAGAAGAAATACATGCACGAATCCATTTGACCTAGGCCTTGGAAAAACCTAACTTCTCAAGAACAACACATAAAGCCCCCACTCTACTCTATCATAAACCTTCATTATGTCTAGTTTAAGTACCATGGCAAGGGTTCTTTGGGTGGAAATAGAATGCAACACCTCATGTGTTACAATTGTACCCTTTGTCATCTCCCTTCCAAGAACAAAACCACCTTACTCCAATGAAATGATCCTAGGTAGAATTTTTGCCAATCTAAGGGAAATTGCCTTCGTAAATATCTTATACAAAGTGTTACATAAAGCAATGGGGCAGAAGTCAGCAAAAGTCTTAGTATCCTCTTTTTTAGGAATAATTGCAATCATTGTAGTATTAAGTTCTTTTAAAATGGACCTATTTCTCCTAGATTCCTCGAGAGCCAATAAAACATCATTTCCCACAAAATCCCAACATTTTTGAAAAAATAAAGGAGTAAAACCATCTGGTCCTGGGGCTATATCTGGATTCATGGCAAAGACAACACTATTAACTTCATCTAAGGAAAAGGGAGACATCAACATCTTATTGTCTTCCAGAGATACTAAAGGAGGAATATTAGATATAATATCATTGTTGAGATTTCCATTTTTTGAAGATAATAATGACTTAAAAAACCTAACTGCCTCTGAAGCAATGTCCTCTAGCTCTATCAATAAATTCCCATTCTGACACTGAATACAAGATATCCCATTCTTACATCTTTTAATCTTAGTTGAAGAATGAAAAAAAATCGTGTTCCTATCACCATCTGAAAGCCATAACTCTCTAGATTTATGTCTCCAATAGATTTTCTCTCTAGCTAACACCTCCTCAAGCTGTAATTTTAGTGACTTCAATCCATCAAAAACTTGTGCACCCATACCATGTTGAAGCACATGAGTATTAAAACACTAAATCGTATCTTGAATCCTTTGTTTCTCCTGAAATTTTTTCTTAAAATGCGAGATATTCCATTCCCTAATATTCAATTTCAAATAACTTAACTTCTTAGCAATCTGAAACATATGGGACCCAGAACAAAAAGGACCAGAATTCCACCATTTCATAAGCAGATGCAAAAAGGAAGAATCCCTAAACCACATGGGCTCAAATTTAAATGGAGACTTAAAAGAAGCCCTATCCTCAATAACTGAAAGGGAAATTGGAAAATGATCAGAACTTGAGACCGGTAGAATAGAGGAAAAGAATTCAAAATCTGAATCAATCCAATTCTCAAATAATAAAAACCGATCTAATCTCTCAACAATTTGAGAAAAATCCCTTCTCATGTTTGTCCATGTGAAAACCTCATTCTGAGACTTACAATAAAAAAGGCTCATATCAAAACTGAAATCCCCAAAGTCATCCATAATCCTTTTATTAGGGAAAACACCTCCTCTTTTCTCATCTAAATCAGTGATAGCATTAAAATCACCCCCGAAGATAATAAAGGAACCATGTTTTAAGGGAGAAGAAATCCTCTTTAATTCACCCCATAACTTACTCTTCCCTTGAATTCTTGACAGAGCATAAATGTTAAAAAGCCAGAATTTAACCTTCGAAATCTTGCTTATAACTAAAGCCAACATCCAATTTGTAGTAGATGCCACTAACTATACCTCAATATTATAATTATTCCAAAGCAGTGCCAAACCTCCTGAAGCACCACAAGCCAAAGAAGAAAGAAAATTCCACCTTCTCCAAGATGAAAAAACCAAATCAGCAGACTCCTTTGACAACTTTGTTTCTTGCAACATAAAAATATCACACTTAATTAAGTCCATTTGGGACTTAATTAAGCGTCTCTTGTTAGGGGCATTTAAGCCCCTAACATTCCAAGAAATAATTCTCATTATCCTCGAGGGGAGGCTGAAGCTCCCCTCTCCCCATTAATCGGAGAATTTTTTCTTCCCCCAAAGCAACCTTGCAAATTACATTTCATAGCCCCTGATCTTGTCACATGTGGATGCAAGTATATAATGATTTAATTATTTTCAAAAGATTGTTTGAATTATGATCTTTACTAAATTTGGTATTTCGTAGCAAAGAGTTTGATTTTGTAGCAATTCTTGTAAATGTTTAGTTGTCATTTTGTAGTGGTTGTTGTACCCTCTTGATCAAGTGTTGTCCTTATAACCTTGTTGATGTAAACCATGTTATGTTATGTTCCATATGGTTAACCAAGGGTTAGTAAGATTGTGTTTTCGTCACCTATATTTTGTAGCGGTTATATGGCTGTCAGTATCACCACAGGGTTCTCATAGAGAGACCGTGATTTTATAGTGTCCTATGGGAGAGTGGCTTTCGAGTGGGGGCCACGCCCTAAGTGGATGGCTGGATAACCCCTCGAAAGTGAGTTAATATGTGATAACCTAATAATTGATTAGGAGGTGGGTAGTTCTAAACATTAAGTAAGATATTGTACCCCGCACATGGTTGAGTGCTTATATAGACTCAAGATTTAGTGGGAAGGCCTGGAATGGCAAACTGACCACCTTGTCTTCACAAAGGGTTGGTAGGGTTTGCATGAGTCTTGGATGGAACCGGGGGTTTAGGAAAGGTTACCAGGATAACCCAGGTTGGGGCTGGGACCTATGCAAGCCTACCTAGGGTAACCATCACAAGCTATGTGATGACACTCTCTCTCTAGGGTCACGAGTGTATTGTGATGTTGAGTTCACTTGGAGTATTGTGGAGTCACACTTGTATTATCGACCATGTTTTTCTTGTTCTTGCTTGAGGGTCTTTTGTTATATCCTAGCACGATGGGGTGGTTCCATTTTGGGATCACATGGTCGGGTGGTAGTGCCACTTCCCATCAGATGTTTATGTTTGTGCCTTCATGCAAGGATTGGCTTCACAGATATTCCTGTGGTTTGTGATTTTTGGATCATCTCATGTTGGAGATTTTTGTACCTTTGAGACTTACATGGTCATTTGTATCAGTGGATTATGTTACCTTGGCATTTGGTAAAGATGTAATTTCATATGTATTATTGAAAGCCATGTAATAGTTGATTAATGTAATCTTGGATTATTTTGATGTTTATTATATCAATTATCTTTATTCAATGTGCAAATGCTTTCTTGAAAAGAAATATATATTCTAATACTTTCAATCTTCTAATGATGAAATTTGTTGTATGAATATGGTTTAATTTTGTTCAATAGGTAATGATGGTAATTGTATGTTTTTTGAGTATCCTAGGATGGATAATTGGATTAACATTAATAATGAAATTTAATCTTTCGAATAATTCTTCATTGGTAACCCTTTAGGAATTCTTTGTGTTAGACTTCTGCTTGTGTAATAAACATGCAATGTAGTAATTAAATCACTTTATGTGAATTAAACTTTAAAAAAAAATTTGTTTCACCCTTGGTTAGTTTGTGTGGTTTTTCCTTAGGGTTCCTGGCGGGGCATTACATTTGGTATTAGATCCAGGTTTCAAGACTAGGTACTTTGTTTTAAATTGAGCCTATTCAACTTGACCTTTTGATTAGGTATTAGTGTTTGTGTTTCCCTTGTCAGTATCCTTGTTTTAGATCTAAACTTTTTTCTCTTGTGCAGTGATAGGATCATGGCTAGGAAAGCCAAAGGTGGTGGTCGTGTTGGTGGCCGCAATCGAGGTAGAGGTAGGGGATGTGGCCGAGGTTCAGTCCGTCATAGTCCTTCACCACAACAAACTCATGTGAGTGTAGAGAAGGATCAGTGTGTTCATCAAAATGAGCAACACGCAACAAAATAGGTTCCTGAAAGAGAAGAGATTAGGTAGATGTTCCAGGAGGTGTTAGCCAGACTAAGCCCTAGACCTGAGGCCGAACAACCTATCCATGCTTAGGTTGGAGAGTTGCACCAACAAAATCTTGAGGTGAGGGAGAGAGAGAGGTCTCCCAGGAGGAGAGAGGTCCCAGTGGACCAGGATTCAGTTACTTTGGGGGACATGAGAGATTTGATGAGATCCCATCCTCCTTCCTTTGATAGTTTGGGAACCGGTCTTGAGGAAGAGACTTGGTTGATTAGTTTGGATAGGTGTTTTGCCATGCATCCATATGGCAGTAACACCAAGGCAAGATGCACCATCATGTGTCTCAAGAGATTTGCTTCTATTTGGTGGTGGTTGGAGGAAGAGACGATCGGTTTAAACATTAACATCATTTCTTGGGAGATTTTCCAGGAGAGATTTAGGGCACGCTTTCTCTCACCTCAATGGAGACAGTCTCGGGTAGATGAGTTTTATGCATTATGCCAGTTCTGCATATTTGTGGATCAGTTTGAGCATAGGTTTTTTGAGCTCAAATAGTATGCTGGTATTGGTAATGATGAGGCGATGTTAGTCCAACACTTCTTGAGAGGTCTAAATGACCGCATCAGTGGAGGAGTGAGAGTATTTGAGCCTATGTTAGTAGAGATAGTCATGGCGAAAGTCGGGCTGGTGGAGAAAAATATTGGCCATGCTCATGGCAGTCAGTTTGGAGTACAGATTGGGAGTGTGCCTTATAGTGGTTCCAGAGTTAGAGGGAATCAGTCCCAAACTGTTGCACCTTTTAGGAGTTTTTCAGGCACCCGCTAAGGGTGGGCAGCAACAACATCAGAAACAGTAGAGTTTTCAGCCAAGGCTGAAGTAGTTTTAGGGCCAGCAGGGTGGCAACTCTTAGCCTAAGAAGAATAGGAACAAGCGGAGGAGTAGGCAGAGTTTCCTAGGGTAGTCCTCTTAGGGTGCATCTTAAGCCCCTAGTAGGGGAAGTTTCTAGTAGTCCAGTGGGCTGTCTGGAGGTAGAGGGCCTAGTATGGGAGCTTGTTTCTCCCATGGTTAATTTGGCCACATGGATGCTCAGTGATGCTCTGCAAAAAGGACAAGGTTAGGATAAACAAACACCTGAACAAGAAACAACAAGAGTCAATTGTTAGATGTTAGAAAATCATAAATTAAAAACTATCGTAAGCAAGCATATCAAGAAAGACACTACTAAGCAAAAAGAAAGCTTAAGGAATCTACAAAAAGCAACTAAGATCCTCCAAATGCTCTCTACCGTGTTGGTAGTTTCTCCTTCCTTGTTCCTCTCATCTCCAAGTTCCAAAATAGTGTAGCTCTCAGCAACTTTTTGCACTATGGATGCTTATGGAGATTCAAGATTGTAAATGATCTCAAGCTTATGCTATGCAAGTGTAAAACAAACTAATAAAACATATTATGGAAAAGAACTAAGATTTATTTTAGTTCAAGATGACAATATATGAATTATTTATGCTAAATGCTCTCTAAAATTCACTATAGGTTAAATGCATACAAGTTTTCAGGATTTGGATTATGAAGAAATGGGCTCTATTTATAGGAAAAATGGAGCAATGGATGGTTGAGATTGAGTAATCTCAACAAGGGTCAGGATTGAATGATTCGAAATCCATGTAAGGGCTTTCAACCCAATCCCAGGATGACAAGTGTCAATGTGAGATAGGCCGAGAGGAGAGGGAATAAGCATTAAATGCTTGACATGACCTAAAGGTTAACTTGGGGGTTAAGGTCAAGGTTAATTGAATGAATAAATTCTTTATTCAAAGAATAAAGCTTTTATCCAATGGATAAACTCTTGTGCAAAGGCAAAAGGGATAACCATGGTCAAAGTAATAAATGCATGAGGAGACACATGAGTGTAAGTTGAAATAACCATAAATGGTTATGTAAGAGTCATTAATGGTCATGTAAGAGCTATTAGTGGTTTTGGAAGACTTTGGAGGTTAAATTGTTGAACACACAAATCATTAAATGCTTTTCAAAGACTTTGAAGTCTTTGAGAAGTGACTCCAAGTTGCTTAGGAATGTGACAATAATTAGGGAATGGAATAGGCTAATTAGGAAGGGGTTAGAAGAATCTAGAAGGGGATAAGATTTGCAAGTGGGTTTGGTGAGTGAGGGAAAATAGGATTTTTATTTAAAATAAATTAATTTATTTCAATAAATGTGTGCAAGTTGCATTTGTAGGAAAATGCAAGTGGGGGGGGAATAAATGATTTAGATAAATGTTTTATTTAATTTATTTAAAAGAGGAATAGGGGATTAAATGAAATAAATATGATTTATTCATTTAATTGATTGTGAATTTGGTTTAATGAATTAATTAAAATAAATTGAATAATTTATTTAATTAATAGGAGAATGTTTGAAGATGAATTAATTAAATATTAATTTAATTAACTGATGGCTAGTGGATTTTTAATCAAATAAATAAGAAATATTCATTTAATTAAATGGACAGATTTATGTGACTACATTTGCCCCTCTTTGAGACGGTGCGGTTTATCGCGTCATTTCAAAGAAAGAAAAATAGGTGTGAAGAGATGACCCATAAAATGTAAATTTAATGGGTGGTATGCCCCCTCGAGAGATGGGCCGAAAAATTTCAAAAAATTGGGTGATCTTTCAAAAAAGAATGAAAATTGGCAGGGTGATAGAAGAGAAGAAGTTAGCAACGTGGGTGAAAATAGAAGAAATTGGAGGTAAAATGGAGAAATGGAGGCTCGGGAAGTTCACGGGGACCACAGCGGTGAGCAGGGGAAAGTTACAGTGACGGCGAAGGGTTTATATGGGGAGAAAGGGGTGAAAACAAGATCATTTGTTACCGTGACCAGTGTGAAACCAGAGCTCTGATAGTGACATTTTAGAGGAGCGAGCAGCAGTCAGGATGCCGGTACCTATTGCAGAGCACCGTTTCGAGCAAGTCCATCGATTCCATTGGCCAGACAACTACGGACTAGTGGTACGCAAATTTGAAAATTTAAATTTTACGCATTTTTGTCATGTTTTTTGCTGAGTCCAAGTTGAGTCAGGACAATAGCGTTGAAACTATGTTTTGGCACTTTTGTCCAATTAACTAGTACTTTTGTGCCGCAATGACGCTATTGTGCTGTGGTTTGAGCACTATTGAAAATTTTAGCACTATTGTGTGCATGTTTAAGTGCTATTGTTTGTTGAGCGCTATTGAGGGGTCAATTGAGCACTTTTGTCTTTAAGCAGCACTATTGCATAGGTCTTGTAGCGCTTTTTCAATTTGAGCACTTTTGTTAGGGGTTTAGCGCTATTGTTTAGGAAAATAGATGTCCCAGTTTGTGTGAACAAAAATCTCTCGATGCCAATGATGGATGAAAAGATGTGAAGTGAGAGTTGTTTTGAACCATAGCAGCCCTGATAAGACTTAAGTCATTAGGATAAATGTCTGTTGAAGTCTAGGTGTGCCATGATTGCTTACCTGTTGAGACCTGAAGATACTTGATCAAAGTATCTGTTGATAGTCTAGGTTTAAACTTAAGAAAGTTTGAAAACAAAACAACTGATGATGATTGATTGATGCCCTTGTGCAGGAGGATCTACGTGTGTTACAGTTATGTGAGAGACATCCAACGACATAGGGGTTACGGGATCGACTGAAAGAGGTCGAGATTGATTGCATTGCAGCGACTGGGCTATACGATGTGATGCATATGCCCGTGATTCAGATGAATCAAGGTTTGATTACAGCTTTGGCAGAGCGCTGGCACAGTGAGATGTGCACATTTCACCTAGCACAGGGGGAGATGACAGTGACTTTGGAGGATGTGTGGTGTATCCTTCGTATTCCCATTTAGGGCGAGCTAGTCACATATGACAGATCATGGGGGACTCTAGCAGTGCAACGATTCTTTGATGAAGACATGTTCATTGATGACGGCTCCATAGCATTGATTCTAAGCGCATTTATTGCCCTATTCGACATGCATTAATGACAAAATTAAATGCATCAAAGTACGAGGAGGTTTGGAGGTACTTACCGGCTCTCTTGCCTCTGCTGGCCTCTGGAATCGGCGAACGCGGTCGAATCTGTGAACCAAGGCCATCGCTGCTGACTGCTCCTGCTCTATTTTCGCTCTGCAATATGCTCTTGTGGATGCGTGGATGACAATGAGGATGTATTTTCCCCCGTGGCTTATCTTATAGCCTACCCTAGCCCTCGCCTTCATTTTTCGAGTCAGTCTTCATTATCCCGTGACTTTGTCACTTTATCCGGTCAGTCCATTCTAGCCTCTCTTTCTTATCGAGAGATTGTCTGCAATCTTTTCAGACATTTTCATCCAATCTCTCGAGGGGGCATATCATTCCCATTCTGGGGCAACTCTGTATCAGTTCATATTATCTTCTTTGAAACAACGCGACAAGCCGCATTGTCTCAAAGAGGGGCAAAATGTAGACACCTAAAATTGTCATGTCTAATTAAATAAATATTTTATTTATTTAATTATCTAAGCCTAATTCTTCTATTAATTAAATAAATCTTTATTTATTTAATTAATTCATTTATCCTCTTCTAGCCTTATTTCTCATTTAAATAAATACATTTATTTATTTAAATTATCCTTTTCCTAAATTAAATAAATATCTTATTTATTTAATTGATCCCACTTCTTCTATTAATTAAATAAATCTTTATTTATTTAATTAATTCATTAGCCTTTTCTACACATGACACATGTCACTTATCTCTTAATTCATACACTACCTACCTCTCTCATTATTTTATTATTTCTTCTACCTACCCTCTAATCATAGCCGACCTCCTTTTACACCTCTCAATCTTATCCCTCCATTTCATATTGTGTCTTCTATTTAAGGAGATGCCTTCTTCATTATCAAACCCTAATGAATCATCTTAAGGACTTGACTACACTACGATCCTACTTGCAACCACATTCCGTTCTTTGTTGAGCTCTTGTGCATATAAAATCTGAGAGCAAATATATCAAGCAAGATCAATGGAGATAGGAAGAATGGAGATCAAAACCCTATTGGACATGTGATGGTATAATCTTTGTGATTTCATGTGATTTGCATTGTCTTAGGTAATCTTCATATGTTATGGTGGATCTTTGTTGATTGTTAGGCTAGGGTTTTGTGGTTGGATTCATTTAGCCTTTCAATATTGTTATTATTATTATCCATTTTCACACAGGATTTGTTCTTTGTAATTTTAAATTTGATGCAAAATCATTCCTCAAAAATCAGATCTTTGAAAATTAGGGTTTTGCATTATTTTACTCACATCTCACAAACTGTTTGGATTTGTTGCAGAAATTTTTTTGTACAAGTTTGGAAGACCATCAAGACTCTCCAGTAAAAATTTCAGATTTTTTGGATCGATTTTGCATTTTATATGAATTTTTTATGATTTTTCATAAAAAATTAATTTTTGGAGCAAATTAGCAAATTTTTTGGATTTTCTTACATTTCTAGAAATCTCTTGAAATTTTATAGGTGGTCTTTTTTTATGATGAATCAGATCTTTGAATTGGTCAACAAAACGCATTATTGAAGGCCCCTATTTCACAAAGTCTTTTGGATCTAAAATTTACCTAACTTGTGTGCTTGCAGGAAGGGGTGATTATTTCAAACAATCCAAACTACTAATAAATATTTGTTGCAGATCCTTGGCAAGGGTTTTTGGATTTTTATTGTGTGCCTTGTTTTCATAAACTAGCAAACACTTCAATTGGTGCACTAAAATTGAATCATTGTCTTTTGTGTCTTGAGCAATAGGCTCTTTTTGTTTAATCTTTAGAGGGCCTGTCTTCCCATGTGGTCATTAGGACTACTAGTGAGAAGAGGACAACCCAAGTGGTAGCGAGGAAAACCCACCTCATCCGAACCACTATAATCAAATGTATTCATGGTGAAAACTATGAATAACGTGTGCTGATTAGTTCATACCGACACTATGTCTCCCCATAAACCCGTTTGATCAAATTTATTTGATCAGTTGTAGGGCGTAACCCCTACCAGCTGGGAGCCTTCTGTATTTACAGAGTTGAAAGTGCCGCATGTATGGCCACACGAGCAGATGCCCTTACTAACACCTTTTTGTTTTAGAGGCCCAAATCCTTCTAGTTGTTGGGGCAGGAGGTCGGACCTCTGGTAGCGGCCCACACACATACGGTTCTTAGTAGAGATACAAAGTTCGCCATGGGGAGTTTTCATGGGGACTGATGCTTGGCTGACCCGAGAAGTGAGTGCCGAGGGTGGAGCCAGTGAGGTCAAGCATCTAAGTATCCGCTCTGAATAGCGTAGCCTCAGGGGTAAAACCCCATGTGGGATCAACAACTATTGTCTTAAGGATCTTTGTAATTGTCTTAGGTAATCTTCATATGTTATGGTGGATCTTTGTTGATTGTTAGGCTAGGGTTTTGTGGTTGGATTCATTTAGCCTTTCAATATTGTTATTATTGTTATCCATTTTCACCATATACAGTATGTATTCATGACCCGATTCCTGATTGGGTGGACATCCTACGATGTAGAGAGACAGGTGCCAGGCAGGGTTCTGAGGCAGTTTGGACAGTAGCAGGGATTGCCGAGGGGATTAGGAGAGTACGCCAGAGTGGTGTGAGAGAGATATGCATGGGGTCTAGTACTTCCATATGATTAGGCATTGGTGGAGTTCCAAACGCTTTAGGCGAGGCCATGGGATATATGGCCGAGTGTGGTGGATGTTGGGGTGTCAGATGAGTATACACAGTATATGGCAACTTATCTGATTATGTAAATATCCGATCTAGCAGAGTTGATTCCTTCTTTTGAGGATGAGAGGGGATAGAGATGGAGGAGAGGAGGAGGTCGAGGACCCATGATAGGTGGACGAGGGAGGGGGGATGGTGGTGATGGAGGAGGAGGAGATGGTGGAGGTGGTGGAGATGGTGGAGGTGGAGGAGGAGGAGGAGGAGATGGTGGAGGTGGTGGAGGTGGCGGATTAGGTTGCTTAGGTGGTCGGGTCCAGTGGAGAGGGAGAGGTGGATTGCCACTGCGGATATCACAGGGACTGTTGGTGCCAGGCAGAGTCAGATTAGGTGGCCGAGGTATGGAGAGGGAGATCCCGATGGACAGAGGGGAGGGAGCTACTGGAGAGGCACCTATGGAGACAAGGGAGGGAGCGATAGGGGGTGGTGATCCTCAGGAGAATATGCTAGCACATTTGCATACTCAGTTGACAGTAGCTAAGACACAGGTGGAGGATCTGGAGGCAGAGGTTGCAGCGAGAGATGTCCAGCTATTTGCACGAGAGTCGGAGTTGACTGTAGTGCTATGGGAGAGAGACCAGGTTGTTGACAGGGTGGTCCAGTTGCAGGAGAGAGTGAGGGTTTTGGGGGGAGTATAGGGACAGGGGCCATCTTTGGAGGCATTGGCGAGGGAGGTACAGAGAGCAGGTGGAGAGGTTGATTATTGGCGGGGTTTATATGAGCAAGTGGTTCCATCTAGTCAGTGAGCACTAAGCTATTCACAGATGTGACAGGCTAGATCAGAGCGATCCTAGAGGATGTAGAGCAGTGGAGGTGTGATGGGTCCTCTACGGAGAGATAGGTCAGGGGGTGTAGGAGCTAGTGGGGGTTTGATGGGGCCTCCACAAAGAGATAGATCAGATGGTGTGGAGACTAGTGGTGGAGCAGGTGGCGATGGTGGTGCATCATCTGGTCAGAGTGGCATTTGAGAGAGCATTTTGCATATATGTATTTATATTGTTATTTTGGACTATGTCTTGGATGGCTCTTGGTAGCTGATTTTGTAGACTTCATTGTACTCTGATATATGAGATGATATATATGAGGAGATCCCATATTTTGATGATATGTATGGATGTTATGCAGGATGAGTTTTATGCTTAGATGGCTACGTGTATATGTATGCATTTATGAGATGATTCCTATATGCATGTTTTTATGATGTTTTATGATGTTAGACACTAACATATGAATGCAGATTTATACATGTGTGCATGTTTTGTTTGATGTAAGGCTTTATGTATGTAATGCCATGATTTATTAAATGAATATTCATTTAATTGGGTGTGAATTTGGTTGAATGAATTAATTAAAATAAATTGAATAATTTATTTAATTAATAGGAGAATATTTGAAGATGAATTAATTAAATATTAATTTAATTAACTGATGGCTAGTGGATTTTTAATCAAATAAATAGGGAATATTCATTTAATTAAAATGGACAGATTTATGTGACTACATTTATTTTTTATTTTTATTTTTTATGATGTATGCTTATGATGATTAATGAACAGGATTTTGTGCTTCATGTTTGATATATTTATGAGATAATGATATGCAATGATGTTAATGCAAAGAATGAATGATTTATGTATGGAGATGCATCTAGATGTTTTTAGATAAATGAATGCATACGTATAATGGATATATAAAATGGTATGAACCAATGTTTGGGGACAAATGGTTTTATGATTCTAAATGCCTAAATATGATTAAGTAAAAAGGATAATGTGATGATAATGCAACTTATGTTTTAATAACTGCATCTTAATGCAATTAAAAAAAAGGATAATGAATGCAATGTAAATGAAACCTAAAATGAGCATATATAAGATACTTAATAATGGATGAATGAATGCACTTTTTAACTGACACTAAATGAATGTATGCAATGATACATGATAAAGGATAATAAAGGATGATAATATGATAATGGATAACTGACATTAAATGAATGTATAGTAAATGTTTAATACAATCAGGGACAATTGATTTATACAAATGAATCTAAATATCCCGATTATGCAATGATGAGATGATATAAGTTTTTAATAAATGATAATGAACTATATGCATTTTAAACAACTAAATGATATGAAATGTACTTGATGCAAAATGCAACTAAATGTAATGATGATGATATGATCATGATGGATGAATGCAAGGTGTTTTAGAATTTGCATGATGCATTGATGATGTATCAGAGTACTTGGCCGCAATTGTATCCAAGACCAGCTTAATTTGCACATAGCTACTTATTTTAACTTTGTTCACATTTGCATACAAATCCTACATATGAATGAGTGAATGGATGGGCAATATGCAATAGAATGCAATATATATATAAATGAGATGAAATGACGATCCATAGTGCTCTATTTTCATCATTGAGCTTTAAAATGTTCTAAGAAAATACAAGCATCTTGACATAATGATTCAAGATGACCAGAGTATTTCTTACATGGATTTGATATAGCAAGTTAATACAAACAACTTGATATAATGGGTCAAGTTGACCAGAGTATTTCTTGCGGAACAGACAAGGATCATCTCCGTTCATGCATGACTTGGATCGTCCTCCTTGATCTTGGGCTTATCATATCCTGAGACAAGTTCACACCTTAATAAGAGACAAAAACCTTTATCCAATTTGGATGAGGTAGGAGGAACCAAAGAAAGAACATTGTACCTGCAAACAAACAATATATACATAAAGAATAAAGAATATGGATCCTTGGTAATGGTTCATGCTCATATGGTTGAGGTATACACTATAGTCAGCAAGCCGTAGTGATCTATGACTGCATTTTGCATAAGATCATGTAGCTTAGTGAACTTCCCATGTAGACACCATTAGTACATGCCCCAAAACTTCATCGAAATAATGCGTTGAAGATACACAAACAATGTTGTAAGATCCTGATATATATAAACGAATGAATTACTCATAAATCAACCAAGTATTTGATAGCTTAACACATAATTTTCTTGTCAAAGAAAACATCATTTTGTCTTTGTTTTGGTAAGGAAGGATGCATCCTTGTTTAAGACAGTTTGATTGTTTGATGTTGATTGTTTGGTCAATTTGGAGAAGTGATCATCGTGCGAGTATTTTTCAATGTTTGCTTGGTATTTGCTTGGATGAGTATGTACAATGTGTTGCCATGTTTTTGATGGATTTTGATGTTTTTGGATTTTGTGAGATATTTTTCCAATGTTTTTGGTATTTTATGATTGTTTTGAATGTTTTTGGTATTTTGATGATTGTTTTGAATGTTTTTGTTTATTTTGTGAGATAGTTTTGAATGTTTTTGTTTATTTTGTGAGATAGTTTTGAATGTTTTTGGTATTTTGTGAGATAGTTTTGAATGAAGAACCCAATGAATCACAAGTAATGCAAAATCCACCTCCATCAATAGGTTAAGGGCATTGCCCCCAATTTAGACATGACTATAAAAAAGCGGGATGCAAGACGCATGGAGTACTTTCTTAATTGTAGATTAATAACAAGCCATGGTTTGGATAGATGGATGTGTGTAAATGTGATGGCAACAAGTCTGAAAGACAATGGAGCCATAGCATTTACGAGTGGCACCTATTTGCCAGGTTTTCACCATCGCACTTACCCAAGGTGCCACCGGAGTGGTTGTTCACTGTTTGGATGCATGATTTTTCTTTACTCTTTTGATGTTTTTGTATTTTCTTCAGGTCATTTATCTGGATGTTTTTGGTATTTTTTCCAGTATATATGGGAGCCTGATGCTCTGTACAACTTTAGGTGTAAAACCGTTTGAGGTGCATGCTGTTGATCGGATCTGCTAGTGGTTCTCCTTCTGACATCGCCAACTGATATGCCTCAAACCCAAATATAGTAGTGACAACATATGGACCTAGCCAATTTGATTCAAACTTTCCTTGATGTTCTCAGTTGGGTTGGTTACAAGGATTTTCTCGAAGAACAAGATCACCTACCTTGAATGTACGAGGCTTAACTCGATGATTATAGCTTCTGCTCATGCGCTGCTGATAGGCTTTGAGGTGATTGTATGCAGCTTGTCATTTCTCATCAAGTAGCTCCAAGTCTTGGAGATGGGATACTCTGTATGCTTCATCATTGATGAGATTGTGCAAGGAAACCCGTAGTGATGGGATCTCAACCTCAATAGGTAAAATAGCTTCTGTGCCATAGACCAATGAGTAGGGAGTTGTGTCTGTAGGGGTTCAAATGCTAGTTCAATATGCCCATAGTGCTGGATTCAATTGAACGTGCCAATCATGACCAACATCATTGACTGTCTTCTTTAGGATCCTCAATATGTTCTTATTTGATGCTTCGGCTTGACCATTGCCTTGTGGGTAATAGGGAGTGGAAAAGTAGTGTTGGATGTGAAATTTCTCACATAGTTCATAGAAATCCTAATTTTTGAAAGGAAGATCGTTATCTGTGATGGTAGACATGGGTACACGATACCGGAAGATGATGTAATTAAGGATGAATGAGGTGATCTATTTGTCGGTGACTTGGGTAAGTGGAACAACTTCGATCCACTTTGTGAAATATTCGGTGGCAGTAATAATGAATTTATGGCCATTGGATGAAGATGGATAGATTTTACCCTCAAGGTCAAGACCCCATTGACAAAAAGGCCATGGTGTTGTGATTGGTTGCAGTTCCTATGCTGGTGCATGTATCAGGTCTCCATGAACTTGACATTTCTTACACTTCCTGACAAAGTAGTAGGAGTCTTTTTCCATGGATGGCCAATAGTATCCAGTGCGTAGGAGTTTCTTGGCTAGTGACAGACCACTTGCATGAGTTCCACAAATTCCTTCATGTACCTCTTCCAAGGCCTTTGTTATCTCATCCTGTTCCAGACATCAAAGGAGAGTACCATCAAGACTGCGTCGGTATAGGGTTTCAGCAATAATGGTATATCGAGCAGTTTGGCGAATGAAGGTTTTACGTTGGTTATTCGATTGGTTAGGAGGAAGGGTGTGATCGCGGAGATAGGTGTAGAAATCACTGTACCATGGGGATTCAGAACCGATTAGGTGACATATCATCTTGGATTCAGGGATATCATAAGTGGGGATCCAAAGCTGTTCTACCAAGAACTCGTAGCGTGTTGAATTCTGTGGAAGATCTAAGAGAGATGCGATGGTAGCCATAGCATCAGCAGCTTGATTCTGATCTCTTGGTATCTGCTCAAAGGTGATAGTAGTAAATGATGCCTTTAGTTTGTCCACCATTTTCTTGTATGGCATGAGTTTATCATCCTTGGTCTGATATTCATCAGTTTCTTGTCGAATGACCAGTTGGGAGTCGCCATATACTTGTAGTTCTTGTAATTTCCGTTGTATGGCTAGCCTAAGTCCTGTGATCAAGGCCTCATACTCTGCTATGTTGTTGGTGCATGGAAATGTGAGCCTGTAAGACTTTGGGATGCTATCACCTTGAGGTGTGATAAACAGAATGCCTGCCCTCGAGCCATGCCTAGTGTACGAACCATCAAAGTAAAGTTTCCATGGTTGTGTTGTTGTGATCATGAATATCTCTTCATCTAGAAAATTGGAAATGAGAGGATGATCGCCTACGAGTGGTGCATCGGCCAACTGATCTGCAATAACTTGTCCTTTGATAGCTTTACAGTCTACATACTTGATGTCAAATTCACTTAGAATCATCACCCATTTGGCCAGGCGCCCTGTCAATGCTGCTTTATTGAGTAAGTATTTGAGTGGATCAATCTTCACAATGAGCTGTACCTTGTGTGTCAACAAATAGTGTGTTAGTTTAGTTGCTGCCAAGATTACTGCTAGGCAAGCTCTCTCAATAGGTGTGTAGTTGAGTTGATAGCCAACCAGTGTGCGAGAGATGTAGTAAACAACACACTCTTTCCCTTCTGCATTATGTTGTACTAATAGTACACCCAATGCTGTACTTGTTGCTGAGATATAAAGTAGTAACAGTTTGCTTGGATCTGGTGGGATCAACAATGGTGTATTCATGAGATAGTCTTTAAGCATCTGGAATGCTTGCTGGCATCTGACATCCCATTGAAAGCAAATGTTTTTGTGTAGCAGATGTGTAAAGGGGTGACACTTATCTGCTAGTTGTGCAATGAATCTTCGGATGGATTGTAGCCATCCTTGTAATGTCCTTAGCTGACTGATGTTCTTTGGAGGTGGCATGTCCATGATTGCTTTGACCTTTGCTGGATCAACCTCAATACCTTTGCTTGAGATAATGTATCCTAGAATCTTTCCTGAGGTTACTCCAAAGACACATTTCTTTGGGTTGAGTCAAACATGATATTGTTCCAGTCTATCAAAGATTTTATCTAATATGTCGAGATGACCTTCTCTGGTGAGTGATTTTGCTAGTAAGTCATCAACATAATCTTCCATCATAGTATGCATCATGTCATGGAAGATGGTGGTCATTGCTCGTTGATAGGTTGCTCTTGCATTCTTGAGACCAAAAGCCATTACATTCCAGCAGTATGTGCCCCATGGACATGTGAAGGCTATCTTATGTTGATCCTCTGGTGTTATCTTTATCTGATTGTATCCGGAAAAGCCATCCATGATTGAAAGCATGGCATGTCCTACTGTTAGGTCTACTATGATGTCAATGTTTGGTAGGGGGAAGTCATCCTTAGGACATGCCTTATTCAGATCTCTGAAGTCAGTGCAAATACGGATGCCCCCATTTGGTTTGCCGATAGGCACAATATTAGATATCCAATCTGCATAATCAATTGGTCTAATGAAACCAACATCTAGGAGTTTCTTGAGTTCTACTTTGACTAGTACTGCAATCTAAGGATGCATCTTGCGAAGCTTCTTCTTGACAAGTTTGGCTTCTTTTGCTATGATGAGGTGATGCATGACTAAATCCAGATCAAGCCTAGGCATGTCTACATATGACCATGCAAAGTTGATCTGACGCTTCTGGAAGAACTCTACAAACTTAGGCTGTTCCTCTGGAGTTAGAAGAGATGCTAGATGTATGTGGTGAGGAATTTCAGGAGTCCCCATGTTGTATTCTTTTGTTTCCTCGATGAGAATTGTTGATCATTCCCATTGTGTGCTATAGGGAAGGATGTCAAACCTTTCATCTTCAGGCACCTCAAAGAGGTTTTCACTGTTGGATACACTCTTTCTTTTTACTTTTGTTGAATCAAATATTGCCACGGTGTGGTTTTCATTGGAAGATCCATGCTTTATTGTTATATTTTTGTAGCTGAAAGGTTTGGCATCCGCCCCAGAGTATGTTGCGCTATTAAGTTCTATGGCTAATCCAACTTTGTGATCCCCGCTTGGTATGTTATCCCATAATTCCAAAAAGTCAATGATTGCCTCATCATTTTTGAAAAGGTCAACACATGGGGATTTGGTTGGTTCCATTCAATGAGTTAAGGATGGATAATGGGCATTAACTCATCGATTAGGTTAAGTTTGTTAGATGTGTCAGTGAGGGTTAGGACGGTGTGGTGAAGGTCGTTGATGGTACTCTCCCTGTCAGAATTAGGCGTTGGATGTGACGTAGGGTCTGTGGAAGAAGTTTCCAACTCAGGAACCCAAGAGGTCTTTATCTGTGCTTCTCCATAAACAGGGATGTCTTTGTGAGGTGGAGGTAGTGATGTATCTTCCTCATCTGAAGTATTAAGCTGGATGGAATCAAATTCCCATTCATGTGAGTCAGTCTCTGAATCACTTTCCAGCATCCGATTATTATACCATACTGGTATGTCCTTTGTGTTAAACACTGTGGGTGAGATCGGTTGATGTACCTTTGTAGATGAAATGATCAGTGCTGCAGGAAGGATGATGGGGATCAATGAATCTGATATGGGGAGTATCGGTAGTGTTGACTCTGTTGCTTCAGCTGGAACTGTTGGTGTTGTAGACGTTGCTGCTAATGGTGCTATTGATGTTATTACTGCTGCTGATGGGATCCCTGGTTTGATTGGTGGGATGATTGGTTTTATAGGCGGTTGGGCTGGGATTTTGAGCCTCGGTGGGGCAGTTGCGATGGTGTTTGATGCTGCTTTGATAATAAAAGGTGTCCTCTTTGCAATAGGCTGATATAGTGGTTTGTTGGTTTTTCCTTTGAATTTGAGTTTAGGAAAGATCTCCTTTTCGAAGCCTAGGCTTGTATTATCCTTGGGCTTTAATTTCAGCAGAAGTGGTTCATGTCTTCCTTGTTTGCAAGGTCCCAAAGCACTCTGACCATCATAACCCATTCTTTGCATAATGAGGAGGCCTTTGCCATACTGATCCATGGGAAGTGTAGCTTGCGGCATATCAGTGGTGATGGGATCTTTATAGATCCATTCCGCTAAGTTCTCATATTTGGTTTCTTCTTCTTGACTCTTTCCAAGGATGAAAGGTGTCAAATCACATGTCGACGTGATCAGTGGTTGCTGAAGTAACTACTGTGGTTTGCCATGTGTTCTAGTAGAAGTGGGCATTTGTCCCACACAAAAGAGTTGACTCAAATTGTATTCTCCAGGACCTTCCTCTGCTATTTTCATCTTAAGTTTTTCTTGCTTGGGTATAGTGGTGTTCAAACTGGCAAGAGAGGCTGGACTTATATATGATGTGGAGGAAATGACTTCTCTATTGTTAGGAACGTTAATCTCTAGTTGATGACTGATATTATGACAATATGCAAAGGGATTTGCATCGTCCAGGATTGTAATCTCTACACCGTTATGTGGGAATTTGATACACTGATGGTAAGTGGATGGAACGGCTTGCATGGCATGTATCCAAGGTCTTCCTAACAATAGATTGTATGGCAGAGGAAGGTCCAGAACTTGACAGATGATGTGTTTCACCACAGGGCCCACTCGGATTGGTAGTACCACAACCCCTTTGGATGAACGCTCTGCATCATCGTAAGCTTTGATTGTGATCTTCTTGCGAGGATCCACTGATTCTATTGCATATCCCAAAGCGGTGACCAATTGTAGTGTACAAATATTCAGGCGGCTCCATTATCGATCAAGACTCGCTTGATCCTATGCTGGTTGATAAATCCTTCAATATGTAGGGAAGCGTTATGAGGTTGCTGGAATGAAGAGTTGTCACTTTCGGAAAAAGTGATACAAGGTGATGACTTTAGATTTCCAACCATGGCTTGGAATTGATCTGTATTTAGGTTTGCAGGGACTGACGCCTCTTGGAGAGCTTGATCCAAAATGTTTTTATGAGATGGAGATAGGCACAATAGCTCTAAGATAGATATCAGTGCGGGCATTTTGTCTAACTATTCCACAAGGTTATATTGCTTTGGGATAGATGGGGTGCCTTGTGGAGCTGCTTTTATAGTAATCTTGCTGCGACGTGTTACAACATTGCAAGTGGAGCTAGGATTTTTGATGGTTATAGTTGCAATTTGTTCACTGGCATTGTACAGGTGATTTATAGTGTAATTATACGTAGCTTGCATATAATCATTGGTATCAGTACCTCTCCTGGAAGTGGAAGGACCCCTTTGATCTTGTGATGAAAGTGGATTTTTGAACATCAGATGATCATTGTTTGTTGTTTTTGGGTCATGTCCTTCAATTTTGATTTCACCTCAATCAATAAGATCCTGAATAATATCTTTTAATCTATGACAATTGCTTGTCTTGTGTCCTCTCCCTTGATGGGAATCACAATATTCAGTATCCCTCCACCACGCAGGTTTGACTTGTGGTTAGTAGTTTGATGTTTTAGGTAGGGTTACCAGATTGTGAGAAACTGGTTGTCGTAACACTGTTTCAATGGGCTCCCCTAAGGGAGTGTATGTTCACTTTTGTTTTTGTTGACGAGGTCTGGGTTCATCGTGAGATGTAATGCGGCCTTGATTTGGAGGAGCAACCGTGTTAGTCTGAGGTGAGGGATTCTGTCCTACAAATCGAACTATAGGTTGTGCACTTTTGATAGTTCTTACGTCCACAAATCTGTGATTGACGATGTTTTTGTTTTTGTTCCAAAAGCTTGGTTTGTCACTATTGAAGCGTGGGCGAGGACCATCCTTTGGTTCATTATAGATTTTGATATGTACTTTCTTGATGAGAGCTCGCTCACATTTTAATCCTTTGGTGATCCTGTCATTGAAAGAGTCCGTGTCTTTGACATCCAGGTGAAATTCCATTTCTTCGTTTAAGTTGGAAATAAATATTTCCGCTAGTTCTTGTTCAGGTAACTGAAGAGAACGTCTGTTAGATATTTGACGCCATCATTGCAAGAATACTGAGAATAGTTCACCTGGTTTTTGTTTAGTGTTACATAGATCAGCCATGGTGATATCACGTTCAATGTTATGAGAGTAATGTGCCAAGAAATTTTGAACTAGCTCTTCAAAGGTCCTAATGCCACCTGGTAGTTGTGAAAACCATGATGTGGTTGTTCCTCCCAAGCTTTGGGGAAAAAGGCGCATTAGGTATGTATCTTCATATGCCACTTTGAGGCAAGCTGAATGGAATTCTCTAACATGATCGCGAGGATCTCCCTTTCCTCTATACTTTTTGAATTTGGGTGTTTCGAATCCTCGTGGAAAAGGTGGCATATAAAGATTCCTATCAAAGGGATAGGGACAAATGTCATTGAGTAAAAATTGATTAGTTTTCACACCACTATGAAGTTGTTGGGCGAGATTTTCAACTTGTTGCCGCAACATCTCTATTTCATTTGGAGGAGGAGGTGGTGGGTTACCTCAAGGAATGTTATATCAGATGGGATCTCTACCTCTTTCTTCTTCATGGCGACTTTGTCATTCTGATGCTTGTCTTAGTTGTGCAAGATAAAAATCAGAGGGGAGTTTGGCTCCTTCTTGAGCAAGCTTTAAAAAGTGAGCATCCACATTACTCCTGAGTATTTTGTCAAAAAGTCTATTAAAGAGAGGGTTGTGCTGAGCCCTTTCTATTGTTGCAGGAGTAGGAGTACTTGGGTTTTCATCATTCGCATTTCCTCCAAGTGCTTCTTGAAATTCATTGATATTTTCCTCCTCTTCTTCTTCAATTTCTATTTCTAGTTGCCTTGACTGTGATCAGGTTTGAGTCATTTTGTTTATGAGTTTTTGTTGAAGTTGGGTGAAAATGATGATGAGTTGTTGATGAAATGAAAGATTGATGTTGGGTGAATTGTTTTGCATGTGGATCTCTAGCACTTAAAGGTAGATATTACCACAATTTTCTTCTTTGAATTGCTTGTTGTTTTTGATAAGGTTTGATGTGATAAGGTGCAGAGAAATCTGAGATGTGTTATAGACTTATCTACCTAGTAATGAGAGGATTCACTCATAAACTGGTTTTAACCTGCGTAGATATGTCTCTTAGGATGAGCTTATCCTAGATGTAGAAAAAATCTAAAAAGTGATGTGATGTGTTTGATTCAAGCAATTTCCAAAAGAGAATTTAGGACAAGAACCTCTTAATGTTTTGAGAGTTGAAATGGATTGATGATGAAGTGATGATGTGTGAATGAGATAATGGATGAAATGTTTTCACTTCAATAAAAGCTTTGTGTCACAAATGGAACAAATTCTACCTCTTCCCTTTCGGATGTTGGTGGCATTTCTCGAGCTACGTTGTATGTGATACAAATGTTTGGGAAGAAGTTGGGATTAATCTTGCCTCCTTGGTTTTTGTGATAACTCAAAGCTCTATAAAAGCTCTGCGGTTTAATGATTCTGAATCAAATTCGTTTGATTTGCCTTGGAGGTAGAGACACATGTGACATAAAAAAAATCTATGAGAGACAAAGATGTGTCTATTTAGATAGACGAATTTCCTCCTTTTGATCAAAGCCTTTGAGCTCAATGGTCTTCTTTTCAAGTTGATGTTTTGATGAAGATTCTTCTTTCTCAAGATGTGAAGAATGGTCATATAGTATGAAACCTTTATTGGTTTTTGATCTTTTTGGTTGTTTTGAAAAATGTTTGGTTGGATGAATACTTGTTTTGATTTTTGGATTTTATGATGTTTCTTTGACAAGAAAAACAAAGCAAGCACACAAACACAAGAATGTTGCCTAAAAAGGCACAAATGAGTATGGGTCTAGATCAACCCAATCCTTGGACTTTTTATGACCCTTTCCTTTAAGTGTATTTTAGGTTTTTTCTTTCCAAAGCCTGAAGTCGGCTCAATTTGCACTTGGTCTTTGACTAAAATGAAAACACTTCAAACACTTTGTATCCCTAAGGTCAAATGGCCAGTTGCGATAAATTCAACCCACATCTTGATATTTCTTTGACTTTGGTACTACATACCTTATGAATCCCGTCGTGGTAGGTAAGGATGTGATATACTAAGTCTTGCACAAGCATAACAAATATATGATCCCTATGATGGGGGAGTCACCACTTTCATCAAGCCACAAGTGACTTTTCAAAAATCTATGTTTCTACTCAAGGAAATATGTATGGTGAGTATCTTGGGAGCAAAACCATCTATGCTCTTGCATTGAATTATATCACAAATATCCTCAATCAATAGAACGGGTGGGTTACTACTTAAAGGTGTTTAATAATTTTTGATGTCTTTGGACATAAGTTCATTCTGAAGTGACTCACTTAAGAGCCTTGTAACTTGTGGTGGGGCCCATTTGTCCTTTCGGCAAGTTACACTGTAGGAACAACTATACCCAAGGCTACAACTTTCGCTCTCACCTGATTTCTATAGTGGCTCGAAGGATTTACCACACGAGGTCGTTCCTAAGAGTGATGTGTCTCTTGGTAGACCTCTCTTAAAAAGATAAAAATTTGAGTGTTACTAACACTTTTCTCTTGCACCTAGGACCATGGAAGCCAAGGGAGAGGATAGTGTGTGTTAGAAGTAGGACCACCCGATAAACTCTTTTGCACAAGTGTGCCAAACACGAAATGCGCTTGTTCTTTTTAACCCATCATCGCAATGTGATTTATCTATTTGGAGATGTTGCTCCAACAACCATGATGTTCTTTTTAACTTCAAAGGCAATATGTTTAAGTAAATAGGAAAATGAAATCCTGGTCAACTTAATAAAAAGCACGTTTGCTTGAAGTAAATCGGTTGCAAAATTGAAGCAAGTTGATTGTGATTTTTATTTGCACCAAAATTCAAAGTGTGGATTGTAAATTTAGTTTGATGCAAGAAAGAAATTTGTCTTGTCTTGTTTTAAGCACCAAAATAAAATGAACCTAACTTGCAAGGAATTAAATTTGTTTTGTTCAATTTTTAGAACACCAAATGCAAATGATCCTAGCTTGCAAGAAATCAAATTTTTTTTGTTCAATTTTTAAAACACCAAATGCAAATGATCCTAACTTGCAAGGAAGTAAATTTGTTTTGTTCAATTTTTAGAGCACCAAAATATAAAATTTTGATTTTAAGGAAGTGAGTTTTAGACCTGCACAAAAAGCAAATAGTTAGTAAAATTCACACCTACGAG
Organism: Cryptomeria japonica; assembly: GCF_030272615.1. Lineage (NCBI taxonomy): Eukaryota > Viridiplantae > Streptophyta > Pinopsida > Cupressales > Cupressaceae > Cryptomeria > Cryptomeria japonica. Next base: position 486,364,980 of record NC_081412.1, read on the forward strand.
GGGCTTCCACAAGCCTAAAATAAATCAAATTTTCGATTACAAGGCCTTCCTTACAATGTTCTGTTACAATAGCGCTAGTCTGTGTGAAAATAGAAGCGCTAGTTAACCAAAAACACGTTTTTACAGAAACAAAAGTGCTAAAAGAAGACTTTGACAGTGAATACAAAAGCGCTAGAACAAAATCAAAAGCACTGAAATAAGCACAAAAATGCTAAAACACACACAATAGCGTCAAACTTGAGACAATAGCGCTATTGTAAAAACAATAGTGCTAGAATAGCAAGTTGCAATAACGCTACAACGTGAGCAAAAGCGCTAAAGCGCGACCTATGTGACAATTTCAACATTCAAACATGTTAGTTGGTTTTTTTTAAAAAGGTTTTTAAGTGTTTGTGATTCACGTCGGGTTCACCAAATGATGTTCTGCAAAAAGGACAAGGTTAGGATAAACAAACACCTGAACAAGAAACAAGAGTCGATTGTTAGATGTTAGAAAATCATAAATTAAAAACTATCCTAAGCAAGCATATCAAGAAAGACACTACTAAGCAAAAAGAAAGCTTAAGGAATCTACAAAAAGCAACTAAGCTCCTCCAAATGCTCTCTACCATGCTGGTAGTTTCTCCTTCCTTGTTCCTCTCCTCTCCAAGTTCCAAAATAGTGTAGCTCTCAACAACTTTTTGCACTATGGATGCTTATGGAGATTCAAGATTGTAAATGATCTCAAGCTTATGCTATGCAAGTGTAAAACAAACTAATAAAACATATTATGGAAAAGAACTAAGATTTATTTTAGTCCAAGATGACAATATATGAATTATTTATGCTAAATGCTCTCTAAAATTTACTATAGGTTAAATGCATACAAGTTTCAAGATCTGGATTATGAAGAAATGGGCTCTATTTATAAGAAAAATGGAGCAATGGATGGTTGAGATTGAGTAATCTCAACAAGGGTCAGGATTGAATGATTTGAGATCCATGTGAGGGCTTTCAACCCAATCCCAGGATGACAAGTGTCAATGTGAGATAGGTTGAGAGGAGAGGGAATAATCATTAAATGCTTGACATGACCTGAAGGTTAACTTGGGGGTTAAGGTCAAGGTTAGTTGAATGAATAAATTCTTTATTCAAAGAATAAAGCTTTTATCCAATGGATAAACTCTTGTGAAAAGGAAAAAGGGATAACCATGGTCAAAGCAATAAATGCTTGAGGAGACACATGAGTGCAAGTTGAAATAACCATAAATGGTTATGTAAGAGCCATTAATGGTCATGTAAGAGCCATTAGTGGTTTTGGAAGACTTTGGAGGTTAAATTGTTGAACACACAAAGCATTAAATGCTTTTCAAAGACTTTGAAGTCTTTGAGAAGTGACTCCAAGTTGCTTAGGAATGTGACAATAATTAGGGAATGGATTAGGCTAAGATTTGCAAGTGGGTTTGGTGGGTGAGGGAAAATAGGATTTTTATTTAAAATAAATAAATTTATTTCAATAAATGTGTGCAAGTTGCATTTGTAGGAAAATGCAAGTGGGGGGGGGAATAAATGATTTAAATAAATGTTTTATTTAATTTATTTAAAAGAGGAATAGGGGATTAAATGAAATAAATATGATTTATTCATTTAATTGATTGTGAATTTGGTTTAATGAATTAATTAAAATAAATTGAATAATTTATTTAATTAATAGGAGAATGTTTGAAGATGAATTAATTAAATATTAATTTAATTAATTGATGGTTAGTGGATTTTTAATCAAATAAATAGGAAATATTCATTTAATTAAATGGACAGATTTATGTGACTACACTCAGTATCCTCAGCATTCTCATCAGATAGGTAGTCAGAGACCAGCAGTGGCAGAGCCAATAGTGGGCGATGCAAGTAGATCCCATAGAGTTTTTGCGGCGGTTGATGACCGCCAAGCCAAGCACTAGGGTATAGTGATCGAGACTACAGGTGTGTTGGGTGGTATTCCTATCTTTGTACTTTTTGACTCCAGTGCTTCTGATTCTTTCATTTCTTCCTCCATTGTGGAGCGGTGCGGGCTCACATTTGCTAGGTAGGCGGATAGGTGGCAAGTAGAGTTGGCTACTGATTTGCGCGTGTCTATAGATTCCCTCATTCCAAGTTGTGAGTTGGACCTAGGACCCTTTGTTACTTCCGTTGACCTTCGAGTCATTCCTTTGGGGTCTTATGGAGTTGTGTTGGGGATGGATTGGTTATCATCTCACAGTGCTCATGTAGATTATCGTCAGAAGATAGTGTAGTGTTTAGATGATCATGGCAGGAAAGTGGGGATTGTTGGAGTTTAGAGATTGATATCCTTATGTATGATTTCCGCTATGCAACTTAAGCGGTGTATGCATTGAGGGTGTCATCTTTTTGTAGTTGCTCTTGAGGATGTGGATGAGGACAAGAGTTGATAAATCGCTTTTGATGGTCACCCTATTCTTTGAGAGTATGCTGATGTGTTTCCTATGGATATTCCCGATATGCCCCCGAAGCGGGACATAGACTTTCACATTGACTTGGTTCCAGGTGACGAACCCATTTCAAGGGTACCATATTGGTTGATTAGTTAGGAGTTGAGTGAGTTAAAGTTGCAGATGGAGGAGTTGATGGCCAAGGGGTTCATTCATCCTAGTGTTTCTCCTTGGGGTTTCGTTGAAGAGACTCACTATCTAGTAGTAGGGTACTTGAAGATTACAATGAAAGCATGCATATGAACTGTCGTAAAAGAAGCATCTAACAAATGCTGATGTTCCATTCCCTCTATAGCACAATTACTATGATATTTATTTCACACACTTCATACTCAACTAATACAACATTGGAGATCATTCCACACATCACATCACATTCCAATACTAATTCAAGGGTAAGTGCAAGAAGTTGAGTCCACTTAGTGTGGAAGTTTTACACTTAGAAAAAAATGGCAAATCACGCGAAGCGCATGATAAACAAAATGGGATCCTGTTATAGTTTGGGGTCCCAAGCCAAAATTTGAAACAAGATCCTATTTCGCGTCAGGATCTCGAGCCTAAATCTAAGAAATGAGATCCCATTTCTTTATTATTATTATTATTATTTTTAATTTTTTTAATTTATTAAAAATAACCTATATATACATGAGATATAACATTTAAGTATCCTTTCTTATACTTTAAGTTATATTTCATGTATATATTGGTAGGATGTTTGAGAGTGGTTTCAGATCTCTAGGAGTTATAATGCAAATTCTAGATTTTAGAAGATCTTATAAATTCTCAGATAGTCAAATTTTCGTAATCAACAGTTCAACATTTTCTAGCTCTCTTATCTTCCTTGATCTCTAGACTCATCTCTCTCCATATCTATATTGGCAAGATATTTGAAAGTGGTTTCATATCTCTAGGAGTTATAAAGCAAATTCTAGATTTTAGAAGATCTTATTAATTTTTCAGAGTTAGTAAAATTTTAGTAATTATCAGGCTCCTATTAGCATTTTCTAGCTCTCTTTATCTTCCTTGATCTCTAGACACATCTCTCTCAATAGAACTCCCCCCTATCCCCTCTCTACCTCTACATCTCACTCTTTTCTCTCTATCCAAAAATATCTCTATCTCTCTCTATCTCTCTCTCTCATCCCTAACTCTCTACTCTTTGTCTCCTCTTACTCTACATAGCTCCCCTTACTCCCTACCTAACTCTATTTATATACATATATAATTATCTCTCTCTATGTATCTTTCTCACCCTCCCTACCAGCTTATCTTTCTATATATACATCTCTCTCCCACTCGAGATCTCTCTCTCTCTCTCTCTCTCTCTCTCTCTCTCTCTCTCTCTCTCTCTCTCTACCTCTCCACCCCTTCCCCTTCCCTTTCTACTTTTATCTCCCCTCTATCTCCTCTCTACCTCTCTATCTCACTCTCTCCTTTCTCTCCCAAAATCTAGACCTATCTCTACCTCTCTCTCACATCCTTAACTCTTTACTCTCTATCTCATCTTTCTCTACACATCCCCTCACTCCCTACCTACCTCTATTTCTCTACATATACCTATCTCTCTCTCTCTACATACCTTTCTCTCCCTCCCTACCAACATCTCTCTCTCTCTCTCTCTCTCCACACCACATTCCCTCTCTACTTTCATCTCCCTTGTATCCCCTCTCTACCTCTCTATCTCATTCTAGAGAGAGTTAGAGATATAGGTGGGGAGGGAGAGAGATGTAGGTTGAGGAAAAGTTAATAGAGAGAGAGAGTGGGGAGAGAGTGGGGAGAGAGTGGGGAGAGAGTGAGATCGATAGAAGTGGTAAGGGGAGGCTTGGGAGATAGAAGACAAGATAGAAATACAGGTCTTGTAGGGAGGGAGATATATATAGAGAAAGAGAGGGAGGAAGAGGGGAGATAGTGATAAGTTGAGAGGGGGAAAATAGATAGAGAGAGGTGGAAATGGAAGGAGAGAGATAGAGATAGGTAATATATAAAAAAGTGGAAGGGAGACTTGGAGGGAGGGAGAGAAGGAGAGGTATTTAAAGATAGGTCAGGTAGATAGAGATAAGTAGAGAGAGAGAGAGAGAGAGAGAGAGAGAGAGAGAGAGAGAGAGAGAGAGAGAGAGAATGGAGGGAAGGAGGCATAGAACCAGGGGAGATAAAAGTAGATAGGGATGGAAAGAGAGGTAGGTAGAGAGAGGGAGATGGGAGATAAAGAGAGCGGGAGGGAAGATAGATACCCATATCTAGAGAGAAGAGATAAATACATAAAGGGAGAGGGGAGATAGATAGTTGTAGACACCTAAAATTGTCATGTCTAATTAAATAAATATCTTTATTTATTTAATTATTTTAGCCTAATTCTTCTATTAATTAAATAAATCTTTATTTATTTAATTAATTCATTTATCCTCTTCTAGCCTTATTTCTCATTTAAATAAATACATTTATTTATTTAAATTATCCTTTTCCTAAATTAAATAAATATCTTATTTATTTAATTGATCCCACTTCCTCTATTAATTAAATGAATCTTTATTTATTTAATTAATTCATTAGCCTTTTCCACCTATGACACATGTCATTCATCTATTAATTCATACACTACCTACCCTCTTATTATTTTCTTATTGTCTTTACCTACCCTTTAATCATAGTCGACCTCTTTTATACCTCTCAATCTTATCCCTCTATTTCTTATGGTGTCTTCTTGTAGCGTCCTAAAATTGCGACACTTGCAATTTCGACTGCATTTGGGTCTTCACGATGGCGATGCAACACGGAACCTGAATGGAGACCCCGAAACTTGTTCATGACATCAAAAACTACATTTCTCAGCACCCTGGCCTGATCCTCCTTGCACCCTGCTGCCCCTGGAGGTGGGACCATGGCGCCCAGTGCCCTGGTCCTTCAGGACTAGGGCACCCAGTGCCCTGGTCCCCCAGGACCATGGCGCCCAGCGCCTTGGTCCCTGGCCCTATTTTTGGGCTCGGTCTCTTATGGGGCTTCGGGTCTTTATGTTTGCAAATTGGAAAATAACATTTCCTGGTCGGCCTAAGGTCGGGAAAATCAGTCTTTTAACCCTAATTGACAAGTATATAAACTACATTTCCTCTCCCATTTTGGTAGATGGGGAAAAAAGGCGAAAATGACATTCAAGCATTCAAGCATTCCTTCAAGCAATTGAGTATTCTAAGTCTCCATTCAAGGCTAAGTGTTGCATTCAAGACAAGGATTCAACCATTGAAGAGGAGATCACTTACAACACATTACATACTACATACATTACACCTTCGCATGTAAGAATACAAACATTCTTACAACAAGGTATCAGTACTTGTTTACATTACAAACATTTACATTTACAACATTCTCATTTCTTGGTTAATTCCAAAACCGGGGTTTGACCTAAAGGCAAACCCCTCATCCCTAACCCCCCAATCGTCCTCTCTTTTCTGTGTGTAGGTTGCAAGTACGCGGCTGTAATTGAAGATCTGGAATCCTTGTGCAGAGACGAACAGATCCACCTTCGTTTCGCGGATTTTTCGGAGGACCGTGTGCACGCCGGGCGCCATCGTCCCGTCAACTTTCGCTCAAATTTGTAGAACAACACCATCTCGACATTTTACTACTAATTCCAGGTCCGCAGCTTCATATCATATTCCTATCTCTGTTTATAAGTGAATCTTTCTCACTTTTCATGCATTCCTAGTTCAATCTTTCTATCTACATTTCTTTACAAAAGAGGGTATCCTTGATGTCTTAACCCTTGAAACTCATATAGAATCCGATCTTGCATTGCGTGGGATTGGATCTTGTGGGTTTCAACCCCTCTTTTGAATGTAAAGTCCCTCCTAAGTGAAAACCATCAACCCTAGTGACTCTCCATTCTCTCTCCTCGGAGTTGGGGAGGGGAGAACGACTAGGGTTCGATTTTTCTGCTTTACATTTTGGTGAACGCGACGTGAACATCCTCATTCTGATTATTCATGGTTAGATCTAAAAAATTTGCTTCCTTAATTACATTTCCATATTTGATCTTTTGCAAATTTTAGAGGTTAATTGCATAAAAACCCTAAAATTTTCTTTTTAGTAATTGAGCTTGTGGAATGTTTAATTGTTAATGCTTGTTTCAGATCTACCATTCTATTGCAAATTGTCAATTCGTATTTGTGCTTTAATTCTGAAAATTAAGTGGTTAAATGTCAAAACCCTAATTTTTAAGACCTTCTTGATTCAACCTTTGACTGATAATTTCACTAAGCAAAACACCTCCAAATCGGTTGTAACTTTGGATTCCGCAATAAAATCACAATATCTTTCATCCCTGAAAATTTGGAAAAAAGTTGCGAGGACCGTGTGCACCCCGAGCGCCATCGTCCCCGACATTTTTTCTGAAATTTCGGGAGCTAGATCTTACTGTATTTTTCTGCTAAAATCCAGAATTTTGGCTGATTTTATCAATTCTAACACTTTCAAAATTAAAGTCAAAGTTGGTCTAGCGATTGCTTGGATTGAGGTTTCTAATCATTAAAAAATTGTTGAAATTAAAATTCTTGTCAAAATTGTGTTTCTTACAGTCCTAAATCTGAAAAGTGTGTTAGCATTCATTCAAAATTTCAGTGCTTTATTCAATTTTTTACAATTTGTGACTTTTGAAATTAAGTGTCTAATTGTGATAACCTTGATTTCCACTTTCAAATTTGAATTTTGCGTGAAATTGAGTCAACTTTTAAATTTCAAAACTTGCATTGCTTTTAGTATTCCCTCTAAAATCATAAAATTCAAAATTTTAGTTTCCCTCTCTTTTTCAAAACTCAAATTTTGCATTTTTCAACAATCTTGGTAGGGTTCAATTTTGAGATTGCAACTTTAATTTGGCCTATCTACAGATCGTAAAATCACTCAATTTTTTCAGATTAGCTTTAAAATCATCATAACTTTCATCCTTGAAAATTTCAAAAAAAGTTGCGAGGACCGTGTGCACTCCGTTCGCCACGGTCCCGGACATTTTTTCCGAAATTTCGGGAGATTGTCCTGATTGTATTTAACAACTTAAATCTAGGAGATTGGCTGATTTTATTAAAATTTGCTATCTCTAAAATTCAAAATCTTCTCTCTCTCTTTAGTGCATGAGTTTTACAACAATAAGCCCTACTTACACTATTCCCGTTAGACGAAGCCTTAGAATTAAGTCTTTCCAAGGTTTAATTACTGAGGAGATGGAACCTAATTTGAATGGCCTTTTTAACGAGGACATGGGTAATTCCGCTAATCCTCTTAATGATGAAGAAGCTCTCCATGAGGTTTCTGTAGAACAACTTTCGAAATTGGATAACCAATTTGAGGATTTTCGACAATGGATGTCTCAAGAATACCCCGATAGTGAAGCTCTTTCATTAATTGAGGGTCTAAAACGTATGGTTCAAAGTGATAAGAATGGAATTGATATTTTACGTGGTATTGCACACATTGTGGATTCGAATGTGATGCCTATGAAAAGTTGTGCCGAAACCTTAAGTTATACACAACCTCCTACTCAAGTTAATCATTCTATTCCTTTGACAACTTCTATTGCTAGTATACCTACTTTTACATCAAACATAATGACTACTTCAACACAAGATATTCCCCCTATGATCACCAGTCATGGGGGCAATCCTTCTTCTTCAATCCACCTTCTTCCTTCATTCAATCCAACTTCCTCATTCATTCCTTCAATGAGTGTTCCTATTATATCACCACAAATGAACATGACGCAAGGGGGAAATTCGTTTAATCATTCCATTCCTCCTTGTAGTGTTCCTCCTGTCCAATCATCTCCTATGACTAACTATCATAGTGTCCCACCACCTTACTCTCTACCTTCTTTCAATAACATAACACCTCCATCACAATCTAACACATCTAATATGAACTCTTCGACTGAAGCGACCATTAACAATCTTGCACAAACTGTCTCTTCTTTACAGCAACAAATTGCCTCTATGAATCAATCTAAGTTTAGTGTGCCTACATTTGATGTTGCGAGCCCACTTTCTCTTGACATTGTTCGAGCTATCCCCCCAAAACATGTTGAAATTCCGCATTTGGAGCTTTATAATGGTAAGGGTGATCCTCTAACACATGTTAAGACCTTTCAAACAATATGTACCGATTTTGCTTATGACCAAAGGTTGCTTGCAAAACTGTCTACTAGAACATTAAGAGATAAAGCCCTACAATGGTATTGCTCGTTGCCTTCTTATTCTATTACTTCTTTCGAACAACTTGCAAATGCTTTTATTCAACAATTTCAAAACAATATAAGTCCTAAAGTTACTTTGATTGATTTAATGCATTGTAAACAAGGTGTTAAAGAAAAAGTGACTGATTTCATTGGTAGATATAAGCATTTGTATGCTCAAATTTCTTTTCCAATGCTTGACAATGATATTCAAAGAACCTTTATTTCTAATTTACAAAAAGACATTAGAGAAAAACTCCTGTTTTCTGAGTTTACTTCTTTCCAATAGTTGTGCGCAACTCTTCACAATTATCAACTGACTGTGAGTCAAATGGAACAAGCAAATCCTATGACTCCGAGTGATAAGGGTGATTGTAGTCAACAACCATTTGGGAAGTTTAAACCGAACAGAGAGTCAATTAAATTCAATAAAAACATCATCAACAACAATGTGAATGCGGCATCAGGTGTGCCTCCTATTTCTAAGTTTTTCAAGAAAGAAAGAAAGTTCACTCCTTTGAATGAATCATTGCATAGTATTATGAATAAGTTATTGGAACAAAATGTGCTTACCCTCCCTCCTATAAGGCAAATAGATCCTGCAAAGATTAATTCACCCTATTTTGATAACAAATCTTTTTGTCAATTTCATCGTCATCCTGGGCATGATACTGGAAAATGTTTTGCTTTAAAGGGTAAAATTCAAGATTTGATTGATAATAATACTATCTCTGTTTCTGGTGTGAATGATAAAGGCAATACATCTGTAGCTCCTCCTAACCAAAATCTTTAGATTTTTACTGATCCATTGCCTTCTCATACCTCTAATGCGATTGATACTAATGATTCCTCTGTCTCACCTGATGATCTTGTGTCTATGACTCCGAATGTGATTAACTTTGTGGAGCAGCAAAAAATCCCTAAAGAACCTTCCATCACATTTGATTCCAGTGAAACTATCAGGGCACTTGATGGTCCTTTATATATAGTTGCAAAAGTCAAGAATACACCTTGCCGTGGAGTGCTTATTGATCTTTCTTGTATGATTAATGTCATTACTGAAGAATTTCTTTTTACTTTGCAATTGAATCAAGTGATCTATGATGAAACAAATGTGGTTGTGACATTATTCGATGCATTTTCTTCTCCCGCAATTGGTTCTATTATATTACCTATTGAGGTCCATAACAAATCCCTTGATGTGGGCTTTGCTATTATTCCATCATCTAAACAATTTCGTGTGAAGCTAGGCTATCCTTGGCTGTCTTCCATGAAAGCTATTGCTTCTCCTATTCACAAGTGTTTGAAATTTCCACATAATGGTGAAGTTGTTACTGTCAATCATAGCCTCTTTAAACCTGCTGAAAGAACTTCTAGCATTCCTATTGATTACTTTTGGCCTAAACAATTCCAATCTCTTCCTCCGCGAAGTGATCATCTTTTCAAATCTTATCAAAAGTGGAAAAAAGATATGATCCTTTCTCTAAGTGAACCTAGAACACCCAAACTTGATATTCCTATCATTCTTGAGAAGGAAGTTCTTCCTTTGAAAGATAAAACTAATGTCTTTCCTCAAGAAGATTCCCAACCCTTCCCTATGAATGTGACTATGCCTATGACTAATAAACTTCCTAAAAGTAGACCTATACCTCCTTGTCATGAGGGGCTTGGTCTCCTTCCTAAACCAAATATTCCTCCCTTATATGGAGCAGTTCCTCCTCCTTCCTCTTATGGAGAGAAGAGACCTTCCTCTTCTCCTATTATTCAACCTAAACACCCAAGTGATAAGGATGAGAACATTCCTCCTCCTCAATCTCCTAATCTTCCTACTAGGACTAGATGAAATCATTCTGCACGTGAACGCCGACGAAAGCGTCGTCTTAGAGCTCAGGCAGCTACTTCTCAAACTTTGCAATCCCCAAAAACATCTTCAGCTAGTATTATTCCATTTTCTCCTCAGCCGAAAATTGAGCCAAAATCTCCTAAACATAAGATGCATGATGGTCTTGATCCAGTGCGAGTTAAAGATCCTATTTTTATAAATCTTGATGATGATATAGATGAAAATGTTATTCATGATGAAAATGTTACTTCTATTCATTCTGATAGTGAATATGAATATGTTGATGTTGATAACCATTTATCTAACACATTTTCTAAAGCACTTATCCTAGCTCCTAGACAAGAACACCATGGCTTGGGATATGAACATAGCCCTTGTTTGGATCTTGTGATAGCTCCATCTGCTATGTTGGATGTTCCTCCTCTAGCGTGTTTCCTACCTTCTCAAAATACTGATCAGCAAGATCGGGGGGTAGATGACGTGCTAGACTAGTTTCATTAGCATAGCAGATTCTTCCCTCCTCTCTTTCGTTACTTCTTCTATGTGTTATTCTCATTCTTCTATTTGTTGTCCTTAGTGTTGTCTACTTGAGGACGATGCAAAGCATTGAGATCTCTTGGTCTCTCTCATGTTGACTCAAAAGACACATGTGTTCCCTTCTTCTAGGTGACCTTCCTTGATTGGGGAATGAAGAACAATTATGCATACATACATATGATATACATGAATTATCATACAGCATACTGACCCCGAGGAAAGCGAAGTCACCTTGTGCTTTGTGTTTTGTGTCTATTATCCTTGGGCTTATCTCACACTTGGGGGCTAAATTCTTGTGATAACGTGCTCCTTTCCCTTTTTCATTTTCTTATATGTATCACTACCTTAAAGTAATCACCCCCGGTGAGGCGTGTGCGATCGCTTTAACGTAGGGGGGCATACATCCCGTTCATATCTTTGCAAGATACTTGAAAATTTCTTGACAAATTTAGCTTTGCCTTGAAAATTTTTGATATCTTTCTTGCATGACTCATAGTGAGGGAACCTTACTACTGACAGTCATGGTTCTCCCTCGTGATCTTCCCTTTTACTTTGTCAATCGAAGTTGTAAGATCAGTAGTCCACTGGGGGCTTGGTGTATCTTGCCTCCTTGACGTGGTGAAAGTTTTTCAATGTTGTTTCCTTGTACTTTACTGGAAGTATGGGCATACGCTTATACTCCTGCTAAAGTGGGGGCTAAATGTAGCATCCTAAAATTGTGACACTTGCAATTTTGATTGCATTTGGGTCTTCACGATGGCGATGCAACACGGAACCTGAATGGAGACCCCGAAACTTGTTCATGACATCAAAAACTGCATTTCTCAGCACCCTGGTCTGATCCTCCTTGCACCCTGCTGCCCCTGGAGGTGGGACCATGGCGTCCAGCGCCCTGGTCCCCCAGGACCATGGCGCCCAGTGCCCTGGTCCCCCAGGACCATGGCGCCCAGCGCCCTGGTCCCTGGCCCTATTTTTGGGCCCGGTCTCTTATGGGGCTTCGGGTCTTTATGTTTGCAAATTGGAAAATAACATTTCCTGGTCGGCCTAAGGTCAGGAAAATCAGTCTTTTAACCCTAATTGACAAGTATATAAACTACATTTCCTCTCCCATTTTGGTAGATGGGGAAAAAAGGCGAAAATGACATTCAAGCATTCAAGCATTCAAGCATTCCTTCAAGCAATTGAGTATTCTAAGTCTCCATTCAAGGCTAAGTGTTGCATTCAAGACAAGGATTCAACCATTGAAGAGGAGATCACTTACAACACATTACATACTACATACATTACACCTTCGCATGTAAGAATACAAACATTCTTACAACAAGGTATCAGTACTTGTTTACATTACAAACATTTACATTTACAGCATTCTCATTTCTTGGTTAATTCCAAAACCAGGGTTTGACCTAAAGGCAAACCCCTCATCCCTAACCCCCCAATCATCCTCTCTTTTCTGTGTGTAGGTTGCAGGTACGCGGCTGTAATTGAAGATCTGGAATCCTTGTGCAGAGACGAACAGATCCACCTTCGTTTCGCAGATTTTTCGGAGGACCGTGTGCACGCCGGGCGCCATCGTCCCGCCAACTTTCGCTCAAATTTGCAGAACAGCACCGTCTCGACATTTTACTGCTAATTCCAGGTCCGCAGCTTCATATCATATTCCTATCTCTGTTTATAAGTGAATCTTTCTCACTTTTCATGCATTCCTAGTTCAATCTTTCTATCTACATTTCTTTACAAAAGAGGGTATCCTTGATGTCTTAACCCTTGAAACTCATATAGAATCCGATCTTTCATTGCGTGGGATTGGATCTTGTGGGTTTCAACCCCTCTTTTGAATGTAAAGTCCCTCCTAAGTGAAAACCATCAACCCTAGTGACTCTCCCTTCTCTCTCCTCGGAGTTGGGGAGGGGAGAACGACCAGGGTTCAATTTTTCCGCTTTACACTTCTATATAAGGAGATGCTTCCTTCATTATCAAACCCTCACTCACTATGCATTTAGCCCTGATGATTACTCGACTACACTACGCCTTTTGCACTTTCATATGCGATCAAGCCTACTTGCAACCACATTTCCATTCTTTGTTGAGCTCTTGTGCACATATAAAATTTGAGAGCAAATATATCAAGCAAGATCAATGGAGATAGGAAGAATGGAGATCCAAACCCTATTGGACATGTGAAGGTATAATCTTTGTAATTTCATTTTATTTGCATTGTCTTAGGTAATCTTCATATGTTATGGTGGATCTTTGTTGTTGTTAGGCTAGGGTTTTGTGGTTGAATTCATTTAGTCTTTCAATATTGTTTTATTCATTTTCACCATATATAATAGTATAAATAGATGGGTACATGATAGAGAGGTGGAGTAAAGAATACCTCTCCTTCCCTCCCTCTTTTTGAATACCTCTCCTTCTCTTCCTCACTCCAACTCTCCCCTCCAATTTTGTATATCTCACCTGTCTCTATCTCCTTCCCTCTCCACCTCTCTTTATCTATTTCCCCCCTTTAAACTTATCACTATCTCCTCTCTCTCTCTCTCTCTCTCTCTCTCTATTCATACATCCCTCCCTCCTCTCCACCTCTCTACTTACCCCTCAGGAAACCATATGGCCCATATTAACATCCTAGTACACAACATGAGCCCTTAGGACACCAAATGACCCCTTAGGACAATATGATCTCATAAAGGGTCATATGGTGTCCTAAGGGGACATGTGGTGTTCTAACAAATGTGTGGCCCCTTAGGACCTCATATGATCCCCCAAGACACCATTTGACCTTTTTTAACATTTTGATATGTATGAAATGACCCCTTATGACACCATATGACCCGTTATGAACATATGATGTCCTAAGGGGTCATATGGTAATCTAACACATGTGTGGCCCCTTAGGACCCCATATGACCCCATGACGTCATATGATCCTTTTTAACATTCTAGTATGTACGACATGACCCCTTAGGACACCATATGAGCCCTAAGGATACCATATGACACCCTAAGGGGTCATATGGTGCTCTAACACATATGTGGTCACTTAGGACCCTATATGACCCCTTAAGACACCATATGATGTCCTAATTGGCCATATGGTGTTCTAAAACATGTGTACCCCCTTAGGACCCCATATGACCCCTAACGGCGCCATATGACCCCTTAGGATACCATATAACCTCTAACAACACCATATGACCCCTTAGGACAATATATGACCCCTCAGGACACCATATAACCCCTTAGATAGCTATATGACTCCTTAGGACACCATATGACCCATTTTAACATCCTAGTACATGACATGATCCCTTAAGACACCATATGAACCCTTAGGAAACTGTATGCAGGAAAATGCGGTGACCAAAATAAATAAATTGAGATCAAAAGATCCACATACCAATGAGACTCTTGGTGTAAGTATATGAACTATTTGAATTAGTTTTACTTCCCAAGGAGTGTCCCATTGTTCTCTTTCTCACAGGATCCCTAAAGCCAATGTCTTTCTCTCAGATCATTGAGCAAATGACTTAGGAATGACAACTCTAAGAATGAGTGATATTTGATCTACATGCATGAATGCATTCTAAGATATATATGATGTGTTAAAACTATGATGATTAAGTTTAAGATGAAGATAGTGATATGATAAAAGATTAACAAATTATCCTAACATGATATACTAGCCTAGCATGAATATTCTATGATATGAAAAATGCTTCTAAATGCTAAAATGATGTTTTAACAAAGAGAGACTAAAATGCTTAGTAAATTAGGCTATAATGTAGTTGCATAAAAACTTGGAGATCTAGAAAATGGATAATGAGAGCTCTATTTATAGGGAAAATAGGGCAATGGATGGTTAAGATTGAATAACCTTAACAAGGGCTAGGATTGAAAGCTAATCAATCCATGTTCACAATTCTCACCAATGAAATGGTGACAATTTTCAACAAGAGGTTTCTTGAGAGAAGATGCAAGAAGCATTAAATGCCTAAGAAAATATGAGGGTTACCTTAGGAGGTAAGGGTTAAGGTTAGGTTAGGGTTATCCATTAGATGAAGCTTTTACCCAAGGGGTAAACTCTTGTGCAAGGGTTAAATGGATAGCCATGGTCAAAGTCATAAGTGTTTGATGAGACCCTTGAGTCAAAATGATGGTTAAGTTAGAGGAAAGTATCTAACCAAAGGTCAAAAGTGAGCTAACCATAAAGGGTTATGTAAGAGCCTTTAATTGTTTGGAAGACTTTAGAGGTTAACCATTTGAAGACACAAAGACTTTAATGGTTATTGAAGACTTTGGAGGCCTTGAGAAGTGACTTGCCTTTGCTTAGGAATGTGACAATAATCAGGAGATGAATTAGGCTAAATTGGAAGTGATTAGAAGAATCTAGAAAGGGTTTAGGAGGCAAGTGGGAGATATAGGAAAATGCAAGTGGATGAGGGAAAAGGATTTTAATTAAAATAAAATTACTTTATTTCAACTAAAATAGGTGCAACTTGCATAATTACAAGTGGGGGGATTTAATAAATAAATTAGATTTATTTATTTGCAAGGATCAATTTAATTAAAAAGGGAGAAAGGGGATTTAATAAAATAAAGTGATTTATTTAATTAAAGGCTAGAAAAGGTTTAGGTGAATTTAATTAAATAAATTGAGTAATTTATTTAATCAAATAGATGAAAATGAAGAAATTAATTAAATAGAATTCAATTAATAAGAGGAATGGGGTTAAAATAAATATTAAATATTTATTTAAGAAAGTGGTCAGATTTATACGTCTACATTTTGCCCCTCTTTGAAGTGACATGTGTGCACATGTTTATTCAAAGAAAAATGTTGAATATGCCGCCAGAATTTGATTGATATGATGTTGTGTGTCAACATGTCGATATGATGCCCCAGATGTAGATTTGATGAATGCTATTGATGATGCCCCCTTGAGAGATGAATCAAGGATCTAGTGAAAAGTTGTCAAGTTTATGATTATTTTTTAATTAATTGTGATATGAGAATATTGACTGAGTTGGATGCACATTATTGATTCATCTCTGGAAAAAAATGATGTTGATAAGGTTAAAAATGAAAAAGTGGGAGTAAAATACATGCCCCACTTATTAACCCTTTGATTTACCCTATTAAAAGGTAAAAAGTGATTTTGAAAAATCATTTGCACACTTGTCTCCTTGTGATTGTGACATTTGGAGCTCTGACCATGATGTCGATTCCATACTCGCACCAATTTGAGCACATCAGGCGATACCAAAGACCTGCCCCATATGGGCCACCAGTAAGTGGCCAAAATCCCTTTTTGTTTTTGATTAATTTTATTAATTTTTGCCACGTTTTTCAATTTTGGGTCAGAATTTGCCGATTTAGCGCATAGGGTAGGTTGTATAGTGCATACGATAGGAGTGTTGGTGTGTAGCAAACCCTAGGTAGTTTTAGCATCTAAGTGCCAAATAGTAGCATGATCGGGGGGTAGATTAGTGCATAGGGTGATTTTAGCGCATAGGGTCTGTATAGTAGTGCAAAGGGTATGCCAGTTAACATGTAGGATAGCTTTAGCATGTTGGACAAACATGGTAGCACAATAGGTATGCCAATTAGTGCCTAGAGTAGATTGAGCGCATCAGGCAAAGAAGATAGCGCAAAATGTATGACAGTTAGCGCATGATAACAAGATGGCGCATAAGATGTATTTTATAGCGCATACATGGAAAAGTTTAGTGCATAGGTGGCAGCTTAGCGCTTTGTAGCCTTGATTTAGCGCGTAGGGTAAAAAGTTGGGAAAAAAGTGGAATGAAAAATGCATCGTGAGTCAAATGGATTAGATAGGTTGCATAGATGTTGATATGGGTTCGTCGATTGTCTGATATGGTTCATGATCCGATGTGAGTCTTGTTTTGTGATGATGTCTCATTCTGATATGCTGTCGGATTGTGATATGAGTCTGTGGTCGCTATGGATCTTGTTTTGGTATTAGTCACTTTTTGATATGAGTCAAGTTGTCGATATGAATATGATTTCATTATGGCTCTTTGAGTTGATATGAGTCTTGATTTCGATATGGCTCTTGATTTTGATATGAGTCTGATTTCGTTCTGGATTTTGATTTCGATATGGTTTTGATTTTGATTTTGATTTTGAGTTCGATATGGGTCTTGTTTTTTATATGGGTCTGATTTCAATATGAGTCTGTTTTCGATATGGGTTTGATTTCGATATGGATTTGGTTTCGATATGGGTCTGATTTCAATATGGGTCTAATTTTGATATGGGTTTGATTTTGATATGGATTTGGTTTTGATATGGGTCTGATTTTGATATGGGTTTGATTTTGATATGGGTTTGATTTCATTATGGGTCTTGATATGATGCACTGATATGATTCACTGGTTGATGCAAATATGTTTTTGATGTGTTTTTGATATGATTTGCATTTTCAAATTGATTTATTTTTTTATTGTTGATAGATTTGATTGAATTGAGAACTGAAGATGGATATGTGTTGATTTGCAGACAGAGCTTGGTGTACTATAGTCTCGGGAGCAATTCTTGAAGCCATGGACACTTATCTCATGCTTGTCATAGGCTAACAGAGATGTGATTGAGAGATGT
Source organism: Cryptomeria japonica (assembly GCF_030272615.1). NCBI lineage: Eukaryota > Viridiplantae > Streptophyta > Pinopsida > Cupressales > Cupressaceae > Cryptomeria > Cryptomeria japonica. Next base: position 486,382,688 of record NC_081412.1, read on the forward strand.
GGGTTATCCTCTTTACTAGACATAACCCGGTATATCATTAATCGGGGGTTACTGACAACATTGGCAGAGAGGTGGCACAATGATAAAAACACGTTTCACTTGGAGACCGATGAGATGATAGTTACACCAGAGGACTATTATCGGATTATGCAGATTCTTCTAGTTGGGGCGTTGCTACCCTATGAGTAGACAGAGGAGGGTGGCACAAAGGATCTCCACCGTATTTTTCAGGATGATGAGATTGGTGGCTATGAGATCCCATGGTAGGAGTTTTTGGATTTGGGTTATGCTCTACTGTTGTCAGTATTAGCAGGTTTCATTGGTGGTTTCCTATGTCCCGACCGTTGGTCAAAGGGACTAGCTGTTGGATGGGGATTGGTTCTGGAGGAAATGGTGATGTAGGGACACAGGTTTTCTTGGGGTTCTTGCATGTTGGCTCACCTATGCAGAGAGCTCCACCGGGTAGTATATCTGGGATACACTAGTCTATTTGCTAGGGTGACATTATTATAGGTGTGGGATTAGGAGCATATACCAATGTCGAGACCGCTTGTAGATAGGGATAGGCCATTTGGTTGGGCATATGTATATGGGTATACAGGTGTAGTTGTCCAACGTAAGTTGGGCAAACTAGAGCACTGGCGGAGGGCGTTGGATGATATTGATACATTCATCTGGAGACCATATATGGATTGTGAGATGTGGGCGGAGGATGGGCTAGAGATTCCCTATGTATATATGTCGAGGTACTTGATTGGGAGGATTCCCTTTATTATTGAGTGATTTTTGCACAACCGCATTCATAGACAATAGGGGATACCACAAGGGGCCTATTTGTATGCTTGTCGGCGATAGGATGTGTTGGAGTGGGGGCCTACCCTAGATAGTGGAGCAACTGTAGAAGAGTACATGCCCCTAGTAGGACAAATCTGGGATTACGAGGATGGGGTAGTGGATGCTGGGATGACAGAGGAGTTCTCAGCCTACTTGGTGGCACATGTGGCATGCATATCTGATTCGACATAGCTATTGCTAGCTTTTGAAGATGATGAGGAGGAGCAGCCACAAAGGCGAGGGGGTCCTAGATGGAGAGAGGAGGATGAGAGAGAGGGGGTAGGAGAGGGAGGTGGAGGCAGTGGTGGAGGAGATGGAGGTAGAGGTGGTGGAGGAGGTAGAGGTGGTGGAGGAGGTAGAAGTGGAGGTGGTGGAGGAGGTAGAGGTGGAGGTGGTAGAGGTGGAGGTGGTGGAGGAGGTAGAGGTGGAGGTGGTAGGGGTGGAGGTGGTGGTGCAGATAGAGGTAGAGGTGGTGGTGGAGATGGCAGAGGTGGAGGGGGTGGTGGAGATGGAAGAGGTGGAGGGGGTGGTGGAGATGGCAGAGGTGGAGGTGGCAGAGGAGGTCTCATTCTTGGTGCAGGTGGGGGTGGGAGGATAGGTGCGGTGTTAGCTGCTATGGGAGGGATAGAGGACAATAGATGACCCACTTGGAGGAGGAGATCCGACATTCTACTTACACCATTGGCTTAGATAGGGACAATATAGGTGGGACTATGAAATAGGTACCCATTCAGATCAGGGTACCTACCCATTGACATGATTCACAGATTAGAGCGCTACAGGTCTTGGTGCAGGAGCTACAAGCACAATTGTTAGCACAACAACGATAGATTACATAACTACAAGTAGAGAGGGATACAACAGTAGAGTGCCAGGGCCGAACAAAGGCCCTTGCTGATAGGTTAAAGAGAGCCTCGACCAGTTCCCCACTTCGAGACACATTAAGAGAGATACAATAGGCATTTTTACGAGGATATGGTCCCTCGAGATCATAGAGCTCATAGGTATGTTGTAGTGGCATCCACTCGATCCGGACGGAGAGAAGAGGTGTTATGGGGCCTACCTGATGTGATCCATTTGGTGGAGATCCAAGAGCTGGGACATCTGCTTCCAGATCGTCTACCTCAGGAGATAGTCATACCTGAGAGATTTGTTTTGTTGTATTGATCACTTTTGTTGTATTGATAGACATGATACCCCTTGTACATTTTGATAGTTTTGAAATATATGATATATGGCATTTGATTTTCTCTGATCCACATGTGATGTGTTACTGATGATGATATGAGTTATGATGCATATTATTTGATATGATGATACTATGAGGATGATTAGATGCTTATATAATAATGATGTTCTTGATCTCTTAATGTTGATTTATATGATGATGTGAATGCATGATTTGTAATGGAATGATGTATTGTGTTTACCTTGATATGTGATGTGATATCTGAATGTTATGATTTGTGAGATGTATCTTGAAAATAAGACTAATGATAATGATACTGATACTAAGATTAGATGTATCTTGAATATGAGATGTATGATAATGATGTGATATGTATCTTGAAAATGAGATGTATGATAATGAGATGAGATTGGATGTATCTTGAAAATGAGATGTATGATAATGATATGATACTAATGCAAGATTAAAATGATATGCAACTAAATGTAATTGTATGCAACTAAATGATCACTTTAATTTTGTCGTTGTCATTCCTGTTTAGTCACTTGTTTGTTCTCTTTTTGTTATCATTAAGCTTTTGATATGTTGAAATTTAATACAAGCATCATGGTATAATTAAACCATAATGACCTGAGTATAACTTACATGGATTCTTGATATTGCAAGATGACACAAGCGTCGAGGTATAATTGAACCAAGATGACCTGAGTGTTGCTTAAATAAAACAGACAAGAGTTAACCATTTATATGCAAAATGGAAAATGTCTTCAATGATATGTTTCCAATCATTTCTTGAGACAAATTTTCACCATATGAATGATTGCCTCACAGACAGAAAACCAAAGAAAGTACCACATTCCTTCGTTGCTTCTCTAGCTCAGTGCATCCTTGAGTAGCTTAGGAGATCTTATGATTCAAAAATCAAGATACAAATAGTCAAAACTTCATGCCAAATATAAAACAATCACAATTCAGAATAAAATCATCCATTGTGTGTGTGTTGAAGTTGTAGTTGGATAATGATCCCGTTTTCTAGTCCGATGAGTAGTTTTGACAATGGTTTCCCTAGTATGCTACGATCCTTGTTTGTTGTCTAAATGCTAAAGTGAGATGAATTTTGCCCCCAATTATGGGCACTCATTGATGTGGATATATACGTTGATTACCAAGCCAATGTGGGATATGATATGGATAATTGTTTAGATAATCAAGGATAGTGACTACGCTAAGTATGTCTGGGATACTACTGCGTGTATAAGTGTTCGAGGATGGCTATGGGCCTAGACCAGATGGATCAAAGATATGATGTGAGTACCAATAGATAGAGGAGTTGTTATCTCACAAATAACACATGTTGCTAGGTTTTCACCATTTTTTTATTGTACCTTTTGATATGTTTTTAATTTTTTTGGATTTTTTTGATTTTTTAATTTTGTTTGTATTTTTACTTGATCCATGCATTGGATGACTCAAGTGTAGAACTTCTTCAGATGGATGTTTTTGGTTGGTTCGTCAAGCACATCCCCTTCTGAATTTGACAACTGATATGCTCCTGATCCATAGGCTAATATGATGACAAAGGGTCCCAACCAGTTAGGTTCAAACTTCCCCTTCTTTTCTCGATCTTGCTGATTTTTAGGATTTTCTTTTAGGACAAGATCACCAACTTTGAAAGCCCTTGGGATGAGTTTGCGATTATACCTTCTGCACATTCATTGTTGATATGCCTTGAGATGGTCATATGCATGTTGTCATTTTTCATGAAGAAGATCTAGTTCCTGCAACCTGTTTACCCGATATTCCTCATCTGGTATGAGGCCCTTCAAAGATACTCAGAGAGATGGGATTTCTACCTCAAGAGGTATAATTTCTTCTGAGCCATACACCAATGAATATGGTGTAGCCCCTATAGGTGTGCAGATACTCATTCTGTAGGCCCAAAGTTCTAGATTAAGTTGTACTTGTCGATCCTTTCCAGCATCATTTACTATTTTCTTAAGGATTTTCAGGATTGTTTTGTTTGATGCTTCTACTTGGCCATTCCCCTATGGGTAGTATGGTGTGGAAAAATGATGTTGGATTTTGAATCATTCGCATAGCTCTCACACATCTTGATTTTTGAAAGGACATCTTTTATCTATGATGATGGAACTAGGAATGCTATATCTGCAAATGAGATAGTTGAGGAAGAATTATGAGATCTATTTTCCAATTACGATGGTCATCGGGACTGCTTCGATCCACTTGGTGAAGTACTCCATGGCGGTGATAATGAACTTATGCTCATTTGAAGAGGAAGGATGAATCTTTCCTACCAGATCAAGTCCCTATTGACAGAAAGGCCAAGATGTGGTGAACGGTTGCAACTCCTATGCTGGTACATGTATGAGGTTACCATGAATTTGACATTTAGGACATTTCTTCGCAAATTGATATGACTCTCTTTCCATTGTTGGCCAGTAATATCCCATTCTCATAAGTTTCTTGGTGAGAGTAGGACCACTTGAATGCGTACCACAAATACCTTTGTGAAGCTCATGTAAGGAAGAGTCAGATTCGTTATGATCGAGCCATCGAAGAAGAGTACCATCTAGACCTCAATTATAAAGTGTGTCAGCAGTTAAGGTATAGAGGGCGACTTGTCGGATGAAGATGCATTTTTGGTTGCGAGATAGATCGGGTGGTAGAGTATTATTTTTGAGATAATCATAGATCTTCCCGTATAGAGGTGAATCAAAACCAGTCAGGGCATAGATGACTTGGGATGTAGAATAATCATAGGCTGGGAAAAACAATTGATCCACGAGGAATTCATAATGATTCTATTTATTTGAAATTTGTAAAAGTGAGGCAATAGTGGCCATTGCATCGACAACTCTATTGTCCAATCTTGGAATTTGCTCAAAGGTGATGTGCACAAAGTACTTTTTGAAGTCATCCACCATTCTCTTATAAGGAATTGACTTATCATCTTTCGTTTGATAGTCATCATTGATCTTGTTGATAAATAATTGAGAATCCCCATAGACTCTTAATTCTGTGATTCTCCATTCGACAGCCACCTTGATTTCGGTTACTAGGGATTCATATTTAGCAATGTTGTTGGTGAATCAAAACATTAGTCTGTAAGATCTTGGAATTGTGTGCCCCTCTGGAGTGATGAACATGATGCCAACACCCGATCCATGTTGTGTATAGTATCCATCAAAGTATAGGGTCCATTGCTTGAGTATGATAGTGAGTACATCCATGTCTAGAAATTCCACCTGTAGTGGTTTTTGGTCTGGCAGTAAAGCTTCTACCAGTTGATTTGTAATTACCTGTCCTTTGATAGCCCACCATTTTGTGTACTGAATATCATACTCACTTAGAATCATGACCCATTTAGCTAATCTTCTTGTGAGAGCTACCTTGATATGTAGATACTTGAGAGGATCAATTTTTGCTACCAACTTGATTGTGTGGGCTAGCATGTAGTGGCGGAACTTTTGAGAGGCAAACACCTCTGCTAAGAAAGCCTTTTCGATGAATGCATAATTGAGTTCATATCCATTCAAAGTCCTGCTGATGTAGTAGATAGCCCTTTCTTTAACTGTTGGATCTTCTTATGCTAGCACTGCCCCCAAGGATACTTCTATTGATATATAGAGAATGAGTGGCTTGCCTGCTATTGGAGGTACCAAAATTGGTGGATTCATCAGATATTGTTTGAGCTGGTGGAATGATTCTGCACAGTTGTCTTCCCATCTGAAAGGTATATTCTTATGAAGTAGATGATTGAATGGAAGAAATTTATCTGCTAATCGAGCAATAAATCATCTGATGGATTGTAGCATGCCTTGCAGAGATCATAGCTGGCTGATGTTTTTATGAGGTGGCATCTCCATGATAGCCTAAACATTTGCTGGATCTACTTAGATGCCCTTTTTTGATACAATGTAGCCCAATAGTTTGTTGGATGTGACCCCAAAGACACACTTCTTGGGGTTTAATCTAACCTTGAATTGGTCCAATCATTGAAAGATTTTATCTAGTATGCCCAGGTGTTCTGCTCTAGTGAATGATTTAGCCAGCAAATCATCTACATAATTCTCCAATAAAGTATGCATCATGTCGTGGAATATTGTTTTCATGGCTCTTTGATAAGTTGCACTAGCATTTTTCGAGCCAAAAGGCACAGTGTTCCAACAATATGTTCCCCATGGATAGGTGAATGTAGTTTTATCTTGACCTTTTTGGGCTATCTTGATTTGATTATAGCCAGAGAAGTTGTCCATTAATGATAACTTTGTGTGCCCTATTGTTAGATCCACAATAGTGTCGATGCTTGGCAAAGGAAAGTCATCCTTCAGACATGCTTTGTTGACATCCCTAAAGTCTGTACATATTTTGATACTTTTGTTGGGTTTAGAAACTGGTACAATGTTTGAGATCCGTTCAACATAGTCTATAGGTCAGATGAATCTGACATCTAATAACTTCTTTAGTTCTGCTTTGACCAATAATGCCACATGTGGATTCATCTTTCTTAATTTTTGCTTAACAGGTTTAGCTCTAGGAGCAATGGATAAGTGATGCATGATTAGATTTGGATCTACCCCTAGCATGTCAGCATAAGACCAAGCAAAATTGATTTTCTTTTCTTGGAAGAATTTGATAAAATCTGGTTGTTCTTTTTCTTTGAGTGATTCTGCTAGATGTATGGTTTTGACTACTACTTCAGTGCCGATATTTATTGATTGAGTTGGCTCAATCAAGATTGGTGACCTTTCCTAATAATGTTCAGGAAGAGTGTCAAGTCTCCCATCTATAGGTGCCTCAAAAAGGTTTTCACATTCAAATATGTCCTTTATTTTTACTTTTTTGCGATCTAATACTGCCATTAATTGGTTTTCACCATTAGATCTGTTGTTTTTTCATTTTTGTGAGTGAGAGACTTGGCACTCACCTGATTGTAGATATTGTTACATTGTTCACTAGTGGAGCATATTTTTGGGTTGACTGAGCACAGGTATTGGAAAATGGATTCATCATTCAGGAATGTTGGTATATCATGATGTTTGGGTTCTTCCCAGTATATGAGATCAGAATATATGAGGGGTAAGGAGTCATTTGGTGGGTTAAGATCAGCTATTGTAAGTGTCATGGTGGAGTCATTGTTATAGTCATTTGGGATAATGGTGAGGTCTATGATATTTTTGAGGTCTTCGATGGTATCTCTTCAATATTTTCTTGTTCATATTGTCGCTGCTCATTCTCACTAGCCTCGTAGATATGTTGTGGTCTGAATTTAAATGATTGAGATCTTGAGCCTCGTCCCTCCTGAGAAAGGGGTGTGTATGCATGGATTGTATCCACCTCAATATCTTCAATAATATCAAAACAACTATCCCACTCAAACTCATTGGAATCAGTTTCAGAATCACTGTCCCAGGTTACCTCGCTGTATCTGACAGGTATATTGTATGGTAAGAAAACATCACTGATAATTGACACAAGTTTAGCAGCTTGTTTTGATTTAGGATCGGTGCTTGCTTGTACTCTTTGAATTTGTTCGTACACCATTTCTTTTTTGTGAGTAGAAATTTCTTTAGGATGTGGCTCAACCTTGGTTTAATTAGGTTCTTGTACATGATGTAATTTTTTATAAGAAGCTTCCTCCTTTTGGATAGTGAGTTCTTCTTGTCATTTCTCATTTTTTTGATGCTTTTGCTCCTTCCTTGTCTTTTTTGCTCCTTGGTACAGTGCTTCTTGCCATGAGTCTTCATTATATTTTTTCTTTTCCTTCCGTTGAGGTTTGTGATGGTGATTTTGCTTTTGCATAGGTGGAACATATTGCCCATACCCAGGTCCTATTTTGTCTCTTGCAAATTGTGAAGGAAGTTGCAAGGGTTCTATGATGCCTTCTTGGCGCTTGCCAGTAGGTCCTTTTCCTTTGTATCTCATTCATTGCATGATCCAAAACCCATTTCGATACTGTTTTGTTGGTACAACCACTTCTATGGTAGCAACTCTAGTTTCTTCTTCATCCTTGTATAGCCAGCTAAGGATGTCTTTATCATTTGATTCTTTAGCCAGCGTGCCCATTTGGATAAGTTTACCATCAAACTTGGTGATGGGTTGTGTTGCTTGATGTCCTAATGTGGAAGGTTGTCCATAAAACCTTGGTAAAGTTGATAATTTATATAGACACAAGGGTTCAAAATAGTACTCCCCCATGCCTTGGTCCTTTATTTTCATCTTTTGCTTGAAATTCATGGATAGAGACTTGAGTTCTTCTTGATGGTTGGATGTTGAGGAAGTTTGGGCCTCCCTGTTGTGTGGAACTAGGCTATCTTGAGCTGCCCCCATAGCATTGCAATACTGAAAAGGGTTATTATCCACAGATATTGAAATTTCCTGTCCATTGTAGGGGAACTTGATACATTGATGGTGCGTGGAAGGCACCACCTGCATTTCATGGATCCATGGACAACCCAATAGTATATTGTATGTCAAGTCTATGTCCAAGACTTGTCATGTGGTGTCTCTTTGTACAGGACCTACCTGAATGGCCGGTATTACAGTTCCTTTGGATGACCTCTCTTCATCATCATAGGATTTGATAGTGATTTTCTTTTTGGATCAATAGATTGCTCAGAGAAGCCCAATGCACATATAAGATTTAGAGTACATATATTAAGCCCAACTCCTCCATCTATCAATACTCTTTTTACTCGATGTTTATAGACTAAGACCTCGATATGTAGTGGGGTATTATGTGGATGATTCAAAGAGACATCATCCTGTTCAGAAAAAGATATGTTGTGTGGCACCATCATATGGGCCACCATGGCTTGGAATCGATTAATATCTAGATCATTTGGAACAGTTGTTTCGATAAGAGATTGCTCCAAGATATCCTTGTGTTTTGGTGAAAGTTTGAGCAACTCAAGTATAGATATCTCAGTGGATGTTCTCCATAGTTGATCGACCAAGTTATATTGAGTCTTAAGGAGAGTTGTTGATGTTGACATGTTCCCTTTCAAGACATATTTTTGTGCTCTTGTGGTCACATTTATCAACGCATGTTCTTGTTTATCTTTGATTTTTATGACATTCACTTGATTTTCATATGCTGATATGTGATTAATGGTTTTTTTCGTATATGTGATTAATATGAGCTCCTTTGGTGTTATTTGATGTGGACACTCCTCCCTTGTCGTAATTAGGAAGAGGATTTTTGAAAGCTTCATGGTCACCATTGTTTTTATGACCATCGACCATTGAGTCACCCTTGTCTATCATGTATTGAACTATGTTCTTCAACCTCATGCAATCATTTGTGTTATGCCCTTTATTTCGATGATAATCATAATAATGCGAGTCATTCCACCAGGGTGGTTTGACTTGGGGTTCAAAGTTGCTTGTGGCTGGCAATGTGATGATCTTATTTGCCAATAGCTCCCAAAATGCAGATTCTAAGGTTTGTCCTAATGGCGTGTATATTTGTTGATATGGGAAAGCATTAGTGTTGCCTCTTTGGTTTGTATTGTTCCCTTGGTTGTTGTTGTTTGACGTTGAAGCTCCTTGTTTTGTATTTCGTTGATAAGTGTTAGTGCCTTGATTAACACTTTTTTGATCATTATTGGATGGTGGGTTGCCTGATAAAGTCAACACTAGTTGTTTAGACTTTACATTGTTGGCATCGATTACCCCATCATTAACAATGCTTTTGTTCCTTGTCCAAAATCTGGACTTGTCTAAATTGTTTTTATTGTTTTGATTGTTAAAGGTGTTATTATTTGACGAATTAAAACCTTCCTTAAAGAACTTCAATGTTCCTTTCTTGATGGAAGCTTCCTCTACTTGGATACCATTTTCTATCAATTTTGCAAAAGATGGTATACATTGTAGTTTGAGTTGATAACTCATCTCACTATTTATATTGTCTATGAGGATTTCCATCTTTTCCTTTTCAGGCACATCTCATGGATATCTTGAGACCATGCACCTCCATCGTTGTAGAAACACCATGAATGTTTCATTGTTCATTTGTTTTGTGTTACACACATCTAGCATGGTGATTGCGTGTTGGATGTTATAGGAGTATTGTGTTATTAATTTATTCACCAACTCATCAAATGATCTGAATGGAAGGTGTGAGTTTTGACAACCACTCCATTGTTTTGCCTCCCAAGCTTCTTGGGAATAATCTCATTAAGTATGTGTCATTGTGAGAAAAAGCTAAGCTCATGGTACAAAATTCCTGAATGTGATCACGGGGATCACTCTTACCATCGTATTTGTCATACTTTGGTATATCTGAATTTGAGAGAAAAGGTACCATGCTTAATCTCCTATCAAAAGGATAAGGACAAATGTCATCTAATGAATATCATACCGTGGTCCCTTATTGCAATTCATACATTTGTCTTTGAAGTGTTTGAAGTTGTTGTGTAAGAGCAGATAGATGCACATTTGTCCTTCGATGGGGAGCTTCCCCTTGTTCATTACGATTGTGCCGATTGCGGGCATGGTCTTGTTCGTGAGTGTTGTCTTGTTCATGGGTGTGATCTTGGTTGCGTATGTGTTCTTGATCATGTGCCTCTTCTTCTCTTCATTGTTCTTGATAAGCATAGTTTCTCGCTCTTGTTCTTTAAATTCTCTTATCTATATTCCTTAAGTTTTTTGCATCGAAATCCTTAGGAATATTGATCCTTTGCTAGTTAGCATGAGTAGATATTTTTTCTTATCCGTTTCTAGAAGTCTTTCTACGCATTTTTGGAAAGACGTGTTCTCTTGACATTATTGGATAAGTTAGTTGGTGATCTCTATTTCTCCCATATTCGCATATTCATCAAAAGGATTGGATAGTCTATGACTCGTACTTGATTCTGGTTGTGATTCCTTCTTCTTGTTTTTTTGAGATCGAGTGACAATGGGCATTAATATATATCTACCATGGTGAATTATTCTTCTTCTATTGGGGTTCTTGGTGGAGTTGGTGGCTCAGGTCGAGCTTCATTGTAAGTGATAAGAAACTTTGGAAAATAAGCGGGGTTAATCCTTCCTCCACTATTAAGGCGTTGGTTGAATGTTGCTTTCTAAATGTAAGCCCTAGTTCTCAAAGGTTCTTTGTCAAATTCGTTAGTTTTTGCTTGGATATGCAACCTTATATGACACAAGAATGCACAATGTGATGTAGAGAGTTGATGGTTGATATAGAGAAATTTATTCCTTTTGATAAGTGCCTTAGAACTAGGTTGTCTCTTCTTCAACTTAGTCTTTTGATGAAGACCTCTTCTCAAAATATGGGGAGTGGTCATACACAAATGATCAATGTTGATGTTGATGTTTGGATATGGATACTTCATTTTGGAAACTCAAGTTTACTTGTCAAGTAGAAGTTTAGTTTGATTCGCCTCTACAACAAAGTGTGTCAAATGATATGAGTCAATTTTCATGATCTAGAAACTTAATTTGACAACTTGAGTTGTTTTGATAGGATTCGTTGGATGGTGGAACCTTTGATCACTGTTCTGATACTCCTTAATCTTGTTGGATGAAATCTGATCTCAAGCTAGTTGAAGATTTGAAAACTCTTTCTAAGAGTGTTTTGTTGGATTCAGCAATTTCTCACGTATGATCCCTTTTTGAAATTTTGTTGTTGGATTTGTAAGAGGACCTCAAAGGGTATCCAAAATTGTTGATGAAAATTTCCCAATATGACTTGTTTGCTCTCTGTTTTTCACTAATTTTGACCATGTGCTAGAATAGAGACCTGATGCGCTAAAGGATGCTCTCAAAGTGCTACATAACGTTCTAGATGCGCTATGCTGCCTCTCAAATGCACTATTTTATACTATTTGACACCACATTTGCTGAATAGGTTGTGTTAATATGTCCCTTTTATGCATTGATGTTTGGTATATATGCGCTATAATATGCTTTGGATGCGCTAGGCTGATGCTCTTATGCGCTATAGTGATGTTGAAAAGCGCTATCTGAATTTTTACCAGTATGATATTGATCATGCACTAATGTTAATAATGAAAGTGCTAACTTTTGGTTAAAATGTTCTATAGGATGGTTTGGTTTTTTGGTCACCCAATTAAGACAACATAAAAGAGTGGTTTGATTTTTTGGTCACCCAATTAAGGGGAGACAATATACCTACCACTTTCGAGACAAGACAAACAATGTTCTTTTTATCCTTCCAAAGTAGTGATTTGCTAAGACCTATTTGGAGATGTTGCTCCAACAAGCATGGTGCTCTTTTTAGTCCCACAAAGCAATTTGTTTGTTTAATCTATGAAATGAAATCCCATTCAACTTAAAATAATGCACATTGCTTTGAGATGGAAATTGCTTTGCAAAACAAAATGTGGATTGTTCTTTTTAATCTTGCAAACAAGTATTGATTGTGAATTTTAACCTTTGCAAGAAGATAAAAGATTGTTTGTTGTTCTTTTTATAACCTCAAATTTGAAGTGTGAACGTAACTTGCAAGAAGGAAAATGTGAAGTTGTTGTTCTTTTTAACCTTGCAAATTTGATTCTTTTTAGACCCCTAAACTGAAATGTGAGATTCTTTCACCAATTTAAAACTTAATGAGATTATTTTTAGCTTGAAAAGAAAATGAGTTAATTTTAGCCAACTTTGAAAAAGTTAGAAAAATTACATGCAAATCCTATTTCAACTCCAATCATGTATCAAATTGTTAGACTTGCAAGAAAACACAAGTTACAAAAATTAAAAATCATATGGTGAGCTCCACAAGCCTAATTTTTATGATTATTTTATAATTTTTTCTTCTCTGTCAGAGACATGCACTAAACTTCCACACATATGCGCTATAGTATGGTTCAAAAGCGCTAAATTGCAGCACCTACATGCTACTTTGATGCTCGAATGCGCTATACTGATACTCATATGCACATAAAACACAGAGAAGAACATGCGCTAGAAAGAAAGCTATATGCGCTAAGGAATGGTTTCTATGCACTAAACAGTGCGATGCATGCACTAAAGTTTGCCACAGATGCGCTATAGTATGTTCCAAATGCGCTAACGGAGTGTTCCAGCATGCTTGCAATCTTTAACCTACACAAAAAATGATGTTATTTTTGGGGACGAGCCCCATGGTGGGTGCCATAATGTATGCGGGAAAATGGAGTGACCAAAATGAATAAATCAAGATCAAAAGACCCACATACCAATGAGACTCTTGGTGAAAGTATATGAAATAATTGAATTAGTTTAACTTCCTATGGAGTGTCTCATTTTTCTCTATCTCACAGGATCCCTAAAGCCAATGTTTTTCTCTCAGATCATTGAGAAAATGACTCAGGAATGACAACTCCGAGAACGAGTGATATTTGATCTACATGCATGAATGCATTCTAAGATCTATATGATGTGTTAAAACTATGATGGTTAAATTTAAGATGAAGATAGTGATATGATAAAAGATTAACAAATTATCCTAACATGATATACTAGCCTAGCATGAATATTCTATGATATGAAAAATGCTTCTAAATGTTATGATGATGCATAAAAACTTGGAGATCTAGAAAATGAAGAATGAGAGCTCTATTTATAGGGAAAATAGGGCAATGGATGGTTAAGATTGAATAACCATAACAAGGGCTAGGATTGAAAGCTAATCAATCCATGTTCACAATTCTCACCAATGAAATGGTGACAATTGTCAACAAGAGGTTTCTTGAGAGGAGATGCAAGAAGCATTAAATGCCTAAGAAAATATGAGGGTTACCTTAGGAGGTAAGGGTTAAGGTTAGGTTAGGGTTATCCATTAGATGAAGCTTTTACCCAAGGGGTAAACTCTTGTGCAAGGGTTAAATGGATAACCATGGTCAAAGTCATAAGTGTTTGATGAGACCCTTGAGTCAAAATGATGGTTAAGTTAGAGGAAAGTATCTAACCAAAGGTCAAAAGTGAGCTAACCATAAATGGTTATGTAAGAGCCTTTAATTGTTTGGAAGACTTTAGAGGTTAACCATTTGAAGACACAAAGACTTTAATGGTTATTGAAGACTTTGGAGGCCTTGAGAAGTGACTTGCCTTTGCTTAGGAATGTGACAATAATTAGGAGATGAATTAGGCTAAATTGGAAGTGATTAGAAGAATCTAGAAAGGGTTTAGGAGGCAAGTGGGAGATATAGGAAAATGCAAGTGGATGAGGGAAAAGGATTTTAATTAAAATAAAATTACTTTATTTCAACTAAAATAGGTGCAACTTGCATAAATACAAGTGGGGGGATTTAATAAATAAATTAGATTTATTTATTTGCAAGGATCAATTTAATTAAATGTAAATTTAATTAATAAGGGAGAAAGGAGATTTAATTAAATAAAGTGATTTATTTAATCAAAGGCTAGAAAAGGTTTAAGTGAATTTAATTAAATAAATTGAGTAATTTATTTAATCAAATAGATGAAAATGAAGAAATTAATTAAATAGAATTTAATTAATAAGAGGAATGGGGTTAAAATAAATATTAATTATTTATTTAGGAAAGTGGTCAGATTTATATGTCTACATAAACCATATGACCCTTTAGGATAATATGATGTCATATCAAGTCCTAAGGGGTCATATGGTGTCTGAAGGGTTCATATGGTGCCTAAAGGGTTCATATGGTGTTTTAACACATGTGTGGCCTCTTAGAATCCCATATGACACCTAACGACACCATATGACCCCTTAGGACTTGATATGACCCCTAACGACACCATATGACCCCTTAGGACCCGATATGACCCCTAATGACACCATATGACCCCTTAGGACACCATATGACTCCTTAGGACACCATATGACCCCTTTTAACATCCTAGTACACAACATGACCCCTTAGGACACATATGACCCGTTATAACAATACGATGTCCTAAGGGGTCATATACCCCTAAAGACACCATATGACTTCTTAAGACCCCATATGACACCTAATGACACCATATGGCCCCTTAGAACACCATATGATACCTAACGACACCATATGACCCCTCAAGACACCATATGATCCCTTTTAACATCCTAGTACATGACATGACCCCTTAGGACACCATATGAGCCCTAAGGACACGATATGACATCCTAAGGGGTCATACGGTGTCTTAAGGGGTCATATGGTGTTCTAACACATGTGTGGCCCCTTAGGACCCCATATGACCCCTAATGACACCATATGACCCCTTATGACACCATATGACCCATTAGGACATCATATAACATCCTAAGGGGCCATACATGTGTTAGAACACCATACGACCCTTTAGGACACCATATGACCCATTAGGACATCATATTGTACTAAGGGGTCGTATGGTGTTCTAACACATGCGTGGCACCTTAGTTACCCTTATGACCCCTAACGACACCATATGACTCCTAAGGACACCATATGACCACTCTAAACACCATATGAATGTCCTAAGGGGTCATATGGTGTCCTAAGGGGTCATGTCGCGTATTGGGATGTTAAAAGGGGTCATATGGTGTCTTGAGGGGTCATATAGTGTCCAAAAGGGTCATATGGTGTCTTGAGGGGTCATATAGTGTCCAAAAGGGTCATATGGTGTAATAGGATGTTAAAAGGGTCATATGGTGTCCTAAGGGGTCATATACTGTTCTAAGGGGTCATATGGTGTTCTAAAGGGTCATATTGTGTCCTAAGGGGTCATATGGTATTATGAGGGGTCATATAGTGTCCTAAGTGGGCATATGGTGTCGTTAGGGATTGTATGGGGTACTAAGGGGCCACACATGTGTTAGAACACCATATGACCCCTTAGGACATCATATGACCCATTAGGACATCATATTGACCTAAGGGGTCATATGGTGTCCTAAGGGGTCATGTTGTGTACTAAGATGTTAAAAGGGGTCATATGGTGTCCTGAGGG
Organism: Cryptomeria japonica; assembly: GCF_030272615.1. Classification (NCBI taxonomy): domain Eukaryota; kingdom Viridiplantae; phylum Streptophyta; class Pinopsida; order Cupressales; family Cupressaceae; genus Cryptomeria; species Cryptomeria japonica. The sequence goes on from NC_081412.1 coordinate 486,398,628, forward strand.
GTCATATAGTGTTCTAAGGGGTCATATGGTGTCCTGAAGGGTCATATAGTGTCCTAAGGGTTCATTTGGTGTTCTGAGGGGTCATATAGTTTTCTAAGAAGTCATATGGTGTCGTTAGGGGTTATATGGGGTCTTAAAGGGCCACACATGTGTTAGAACACCAGATGACTCATTAGGACATCATATTGTCTTAAGGAGTCAAACGGTGTCCTAAGGGGTCATGTCGTGTACTAGGATGTTAAAAGGGGTCATATGGTCTTCTAAGGGGTCATATGGTGTCCTAAGGGGTCATATGCTGTCGTTAGGGGTCATGTGAGCTCCTAAGGGGCCACACATGTGTTAGAACACCATATGACCCCTTAAGACACCACATGACCAATTAGGATCCATCATATTGTACTAAGGGGTCATTTCATGTACTAGGATGTTAAAAGGGGTCATATGGTATCCTGAGGGGTCATATGGTGTCCTAAGGGGTTATATGGTGTCGTTAGGGGTCATATAGGGTCCTAAGGGGCAACACAAGTGTTAGAGCACCATATGACCCCATAGGATACCATATGACCCATTAGGACATCATATTGTCCTAAGGGGCCATATGGTGTCCTAAGGGGTCATGTCATGTACTAGGATGTTAAAAGGGTTCATATAGTGTCCTAGGTGGTCATGTTGTGTACTAGGATGTTAAGGGTTCATATGGTGTCCTGAGGGGTCATATGGTGTCGTTAGGGGTCATATGGGCTCCTGAGGGCTCATATGGTGTCCTAAGTGGTCATATGGTGTCGTTAGGGGTCATATGGGATCCTAAGGGGCCACACATGTGTTAGAACACCATATGAACCCTTAGGACACCATAAAAGAGAGAGAGTATTAAAAAGGCTAAAAGGGGACAAATGGAGAGAGGTCCTAAAATGACTCTAGAGAGAGAGAGAGAGAGAGAGAGAGAGAGAGAGAGAGAGAGAGAGATGTTCTAGGATGTCTTAAGGGGCCCAAGATGTACTAAGGGGTCGTATGATTTGTCTTAATAGGTCCTAGGATGTACTAATGGGTCCTAGGTGTCTTAAGGGGTCGTAGGATGTACTAAGATGTCCTAAGGGGTGGTATGATGTCTTCAGATGTACTACTTGGGGTCCTAGGTGTCTTAAGGGGTCAATAGATGTCTTATGATGTACTAAGGGGTTGCATGAGTCTTAATAGCTCCTAGGATGTACTAAGGGATCGTATGATGTCTTAAGAGGTCCTAGGATGTACTAAGGGGTCCTAGGTGTCTTAAGGGGTCAAAAGATGTCCTGCACATACTAAGGGGCCCTATAATGTCTTAATAGGTCCTCAGATATACTAAGGGGTCCTAAGTGTCTTAAGGAGCCATATGTGTCTTAAGAGGTCCTAGGATGTACTAAGGGGTCCTGGGATAACATTTTAACATCTAACTATACATGTATAACATCTATACATAACATTGAAAACATCTAGAATGTATACATAACATTTAAACATAGCAGAAAAAAAATTAAACATTTAAACATCTAAGTGTTAGGAAAATGAATGTTTACATTATATTCCAGGTGTTAATGTAGAAGGGTAATTACTATTGTAATAGTGATGTTGTTAATAAACAACTCACTAATATATGTTTCGATGGTTAATTTTGTATATTGATGAAATAACAATATATCGCAATAGTTAGAGGTTATTGTGTTACACCGTGAATGGTATTTCACGGATATTTGTTATAACACCTCCCTATTAAATATGAGGTTGTTTGGCTATGTAAGTGGCTATATATTAGCCATGTATTGAGTGTTGAATAATAATGAGTCCACCGTATTTTTTGATTTCATCTCCTTTCTTACCATATATTCTAATATTATGGTATCAGAGCTGAAATGTTTCTGAGCCTATTATTTAATGATACACCTAAGCCTATTGCAAAGGCGATTTTCTAAAGATAGGGATATTTTTTGTACGATGGTCTAATTGTTTTTGCTTTCTCTGTCGATATTATTACTGCGATAGACTCTCTCAAAAGCCATTTTGTAGAAAGCATCAAATTATCCCTTCTTTTTCAGCAGTCTTCACTCTGATCATGGTCTTTGAGCATCATATCAGGTGCAATGTTGGATTTTCGCAGAGGCATCCTTGCATATTCTGCAAATAGAAAAAGTTGAGTGATGGTGGTATCATTATTGTGGCTACTAAAGGGTACTCGTTGTTGAAGTTTGTTTTCTGTAACAATAGAAAGACCATTGTTTGAGGCTCGACAGGCTAATAATGGGTTTCCTAAAGATCATTCTTTGTTATTCAAAATTGTCGATCAATGACACCAGCTTGTTGCGGGCATTGGAGTTATTGAGATTGCGGATATTGCAGGCTTTGGTATTGGCGACTTTGATAGTGTTCAGAGATTGCATATTAATTTGTTATCCCTGAGCCCATCTGCTTCATGTGGCAAGCATACTCTTTGTTATCTTCTTGGCTGTTGCCTTGAGAATTGTTTGCAATCTGCACTCATCCACTCATATAGATCTATTGGCCTGACTGTTTTTAGGCTAGCAGTTTTGTAGCAGAGCGCTACATATATTTCACCTTCGAGCATTTCAGTGACAATGCATCATTTCTTGCTTGGTATATGATCGATTTGGCTTGGTGATTACTTCTCCTTTACATATGGTCTTTGAGATTTTTTCCATCCTTGGCAGGTTTAATGGGTAGACTTTATTTTGGTGTTGTGCAGATTTATTATTAATAAGGGGCCTAATATTTATGAAGATTTTTTTTTACCGTTGGGGAGGAGGAGGTCTTTACCTATTGTTTAGTTATATTATTTTAAAATAAAGTTTTAATAGTCTTTCTAGAAGGATTGTTGTTGGAAAATCAATTGTTCTTGCGTCAAAGTGTTATAGTCAAGGTGCATTATCGGTTGAGCCTGACACCTTTGATTAAAGGAGTAATCATGGAAAAATTAACTTTTATTGAGAAATTTGAAGGAAGAGACTTTCACACTTGGCAGATACAGATGCAGTTACATTTGATTGAAAAAGATCTGTGGGATGTCATCAAACCGAACTCAGTAACACCAATTGATGCAGGTGAACTTGCTAAGTGGAATATAAAAAATCAGAAAGCTTTGGGAACTATTGGTCTTGGCTTATTAAAGGCATATTTACACCACGTGGACTTTGCGAAGTTATCAAAAGAGATTTGGGAGTCGTTAAACAAGATTTTTGGATCTAAAGCAGAAAGTGCCAAGACAACATTGAAGCAGAGATTGTATGAACCGAAGATGGAGAAAGGTACAAAAATGACAGATCATATCAGTAAGTTTCACTCTCTTCTAAATCAACTAGCTGAGATTAATGAAAAAGTAAAAGATGATGATGTTAACACAATACTTTTGAATAGTTTGCCTAAACATATGTTTGCAATGGTGTTCATATTAAGCAAGATAACCATTAGTCTTGAAGGAGTCATATCTACTCTACTTGACCATGATGAAGACTCAGAATCTGAAGAAGCCTTATTTGTACGAAATAAAACAAGAAAAGGAAAGTACAAATCTCAGACTAATCCTTCAAAAGGAAAAATAAAATGTTTCTTTTGTAATGAAATGGGACATGCAATTTTGAATTGCAAGAAGAGGGCACATGATCTATTAGATGATAAACTAGATCATCATGCTTCCTTAGCTGAAGAAACTGATTGGCAAAACCATGCGAAGGATGAAGAGCTATCATGTCCAAATGATGGAGAATATGTGCTTTAGATAAATTCAAGATTGGAGGTAGGAGGAATTGGAGGCTGGAGGAGAATCAATGTCCTCTTGCCAGTCACCAACGATGGGGTCGCTTATTAGTTTTGGTGGCACTTTATTTTCTAGTATGCATCATGATATGTTTTATTTTTTTAATGTTCTTAGTTGTGTAAATAAGTGGGATTTCACATTGTGGGGGGGAATCTAACCAATGTTTCATTCCCATTTGTGATACGTATGGTGATTTCTATGTAACTTCCCTGATATGCAAGCATAGTGGCTAACAAAAGCACCAGAGTAAGTCAGTTCATGTATCTTGAAAGGGTTTGTGGGATGATCCAAAAAACCACACGAGGTGAACAAATGAGTGGAGGTTCCTGTTCATGTCAAGGTTTGTGGTAAGCCTATTTAAAACCATGGGAGGAGAAGGGTAATTACTATTGTAATAGTGATGTTGTTAATAAACAAACTCACTAATATATGTTTGGATGGTTAGTTGTATATATTGTTGAAATAACAATATATCATAGTAGTTAGAGGTTATTGTGTTATACCCATGAATGGTATTCTGGGATATTTGTTATAACACCTCCCTATTAAATAGGAGGTTGTTTGGCTATGTAAGTAGCTATATATTAGCCATGTATTGAGTGTTGAATAATAACGAGTACACAGTATTGTTTGATTTCATCTCCTTTCTTACCATATATTCTAATATTACTAAGTAGGTAGGGAGAGAGAGATAGAGAGGTATATAGAGAGAAATAAATTAGTAGGGAGGGAGTGAGGGGAGGTGCATAGAAAGAGAGAGGATACAAAGAGTAGAGAGTCAAGGATGTGAGAGAGGTGAAGAGATAGATCTATATTTTGGGAGAGAGATGAGAGAGATAGAAAGAGGTAGAGAGGGATAGAGGAAGAGTAATATGGAGAGAGATAGGTCTAGAGCTTGAGGGAGATAAAGAGAGTGATATAGAGAGAGCAAGAAAATGTTGATAGGAGCCTGCTGATTGCTAGAATTTGACTAAGTCTGAAAATTTATAAATGTTATATTTTATGTATATATAGCTTATTTTAATAAAAAACTAATATAACAAAAAAAAGAAACGGGATCCCATTTTAAAAATGGGAATCCTGATCTATTTTAAAATGGGATCCCGATCTATTTTAAAACGGGATCTTGTTCTAGTTTTAAAATGGGATCCCGTATCCTAAACAGGATCCTATTTCTAAATATTTTGAATTTTGGCCTCGTTGTCCCTTCAGATTTTGTCTTGGGAAATGGCTTGGAGTGCCGACCCTTTGGCCTAGACCTGGTTTGACCTGCAACTTGAAGGCCAAATCAATCTTCATACAAAATAATGACTTCAAAAATATATCTGAACACCAAATTTTCAAAAGAAATTTAAACAATGTAAACCCATTATAGTAGAGATTGTCTAGATTCCAAATATGTAATTTATTTTAAAAAATTATCAATATTTTTTATTTTTAAAATAATTTCTAACGAAAGAGGTCCATAAACTTGAAATAACAGGGTTTTTTAGTTTTTAAATAACTTTTTTATCTTTAAGTGTTTTGAAAAAAAAAATGGTATCAAATTAGAGACAATTCTATACAGTTTTTAAAAAATAAAAAATTGTTAAGTTTAGGTCAAATTATGCTTTCCGTACATGAGGTTTTTTCAAAACAATGATTATGCCCAATAAAAAATTAACAAAAAAAACGTTATGCAGAAAAAAATTACCAAAAAATATCCTCATCAAAGGTGAGTGAGTTAAAAATATTTTCCCAAAAGGATTCAGAAAAATAATTTCATTTAGGTCAAATTATGCTTGCCATACATGAGCATGGTATGGTCCTGAAAAGTGACTTTTAAACTATAGGTTTTAGTAATGCCTATTCAAACTTAATTTTCAAGATCTGGGTATTAAAATATATTACATATTTGGAAAGTAGACTTCGAGGACTATATTTTCCATTAATAAATTTTTTCAAGATTCATTCTTTAAGTTCTTCAAATTTTTAGGTCAAACATGACAAAATCTAAAAAATAGGGAAAACACTTCCACTTTTTGGCCAAAAAGTGGACTCAACTTCTTGTGTATGCACCCTCAATCTCTACAAATGATTTATCCTTCCTTATTATCCTGTGCAACACCCTAGAAAATAAATTAGGTCTTCTCCAATAGGACGTATCAAATGAAAAATGTGACCCAAAGTTGGTTGGCTTTAAAAACACACATCATCAATAAAATTAGATTATGGATCAACCCAAGGCATAGTTGAACCCCCAAAAAATGTTATCACATCCTTCAAAGCAATTAGAATAGGCTAGGATCAACCACGAATGAAGAAACTCATGTTGTCATCCCAAATATCAACACCATTGTCAAAAATATTGGCTATTTTCGTTTACATCACTAGGGAGAAACCAAAATTATTATGCGAACTGAGATGAAAGAAATGTAGACCATAAAAAACCTTTCTTCAATCATCTCTTGAAGTAATTAATCATCAAATTCTGGCACAAGTGGATAAACCCACTAAACTAATAGAAACATGGCAAATTGAATAGACCGTGACAATTTAATACATAAAATATATAGCATTATGGAGCACAAATTCATCTGAAACCCCCATTATTGAACCCTTATACCATATTGAATATATTACCAAATCCGTACAAGCATACCAATTACTACGAAAGGATACAAAGCATTCTAGTGAGTCAACAGAGACACATTACACTATAAAACTATGATCTAGAGAACAAACAATTATAACTCTTGTTGCACAAATGTGTAAGACATGAAATTTGAGAAGTATGTACCTTACTACTAATCTTAACTCTTGAACCACACAACCAAAACATGAAATACGGTAGAATGAAAACCAAAATACCAACACACATACATAGGAAAATATATGGTTCAACACTTAGACAAATTTCCTTCATAGGATAAGTATGAAACCAAACTCTAGTATCACTCAACTAACTCCACACGTAGCCAAAAACTAATCCAAATGGATCCCATAACTAAGGCATAAAGCATATGTAACATTGTGTTACAATATAATTATCATACTTTTGGACTAATATTCTGCCATAGATACAACTAGTGGTCTTCTGAATTGTCTTCAATCATGTTAATCATGTAAAAAACTGAAACAAAACATCTCTATCGAATCTCAAACCATCTCTCTCAAAAGTCGAACCATCTCTTCCAAATGTCAAACCATCTCTCTCAAATGTCTCACCACACATATCATTTGTTAGCATCTTTAACGTCACAAATGACCTCAAGTTGATATCAATGACAACACATATTGAGTTCACATCAATGATAACGTATATTGCCAACAAAAGAGGGTTGCAATTATGGTTAAAAAGGTTATTACTAGATTTATAATTAGGACTACGGTTAAGGTTAGAATTAGGGTTAGGATTATATTTATAATTTGAATTAAGTCATATACATTAAAAGTGTGTGTGTGTGTGTAGCTTATTATTATATATGACATTAGTGTACCTCTGCAGGACCAATGATATATATATATATATATATATATACTGTGTTTGTGTTTAAACTTATGAGTGTGGGATGCTAATTCTATAGCCATTTAACAATATGATTTTTTAGCTTTTTTTTTTTTAAACAATTTTTTATATTTATTTAAATATATATTGATATTCCTAGATTGCATTTACTTAAAAATCATTGATTTTTTTAATATTTGATATTTACAACCTCTATGATAAAAAGTAATTTTAATTTTTTAAATTAATTAAACTAATTATAAAATAACTTTTAGCAAAATAAAGTAAAATAAAATAAATTTTAAATAAATAAAATAAGGCCTCATTGCAGGGTAGTTCTTGCCAATTGGTGTAGAATTGTCTTGCTCCTTAAAATTAGGTATTTATTTGTGAGTGTTTGTAACACGTATTTGAGAAGTTCGGCTAAGAACTTGATAATTTCGATTAGACATAAAAACTATATAATAATATTTCAATTCTATTATAAAAACAATATATATTATCTTTATTAATAATATAATGAATATTTAATAGAATATTATCTTAATTATATTATTATGTTTTGTGTTTTTTTAAAAGTTGAAAGATATATTTCAAAGTATTTTGTATTGACATGTTAAGTAAAATGAAAACACAAAAATATAATATAATATTAAGAAATAAAAATATAATATTTATTAATTTTCTTATGAGAATGCAAAGGAATCCATATGAAAATTGAATTCATTTGTTAATTTGAAAAGTTATAAACTCATTTCATTTTTTAATTTGACAAAGTTGTAAGTTTTTAGTCATTAGTAACTATTTTTTCTTCTAGAGGAAAAAGGAGAAAACTTGTATGAAAACTTAATAAACTTGTAGATAAAAAATAAAAATGCTTACTAAAATTTTAATTATTGGTGGCATTCTTATATTTTATACCTACCTAATCAAATCAACTTTGATAATTAGTAAAATTTGAATTGTTGGTGTCATCCTTATATTTTATGAGTAAGGAAATGAACTTTGATGTTTAGTAAAATTTTAATTCTTGATTGATGTGGACAAGCCTTTAACTTGTGATAAATTAAACAACTTTCAATACTTTATGAAATGTGCAATTAATTTAATCTTACTACAAATTCTTTTTTAAGGAATTTGCAATAAATATATCAAACAATCCTAAATCACATAGAAAAAGTGAAAAGACTATAAAAACACAAGGTTCACTAATTTTGTATGCAATTCTTTCAAGAATCATATTTAAATTTAAATATGAAAGCTATATTTTTATTATAAAAGATAAGATTGATTTATATCATAATTTTCTTTTACTGTAATAAATATAAACATAATTTGAAAAATTCTCGCTAGAGGAATTGAGAAGAGAGGCCTTGGACAACTTCATCTGGACAAATCACTAAGTTTGGATGGTTTACCTGCTAGATTTTATCAAACATGTTGGATTTTTTTTGGGGAGGCTAGCAGAGGACTTTAGGAGTAAGAGATTCGTGAAGGATATAAATAACACGACCATTGCATTGATACCAAAAAAGAGACCTTGCGAGACAATGGTTGACTTCAGGCTGATTTCATTGTGTAACACACTATTTAAGATTATCTCAAAAACACTAGCAAACAGGCTATTGGGAAATTTGGTTTTAGAGGAACATACTCAGTTCACGCAGGGACGAGATAACTATTCACTCAATGAAAACATACAATATTGGAACGACTTAAACATTACACATTAAGCTTACACTTTTAGGCTTAAAAATGTTAAACACTTAGAGTTGACTGATATTTTCTAGGCTTAATATGTTGCTTGATGCATATGGTCATACTAAGAATACATTTCTAGACTTAAAAGTAATTAAACACCCAGAATTGACTAACACTCTCTAGACTTAATATGTTGCTTAGTGTGTGGTTTAAGGTTGGTTCACAATATTAAAGATATTTTGATTAAACTCCATGTAAATAAAGCTACAATCAGGTAAGATGAGAATTTCTACTCTTAATTTTGAAAAAAAATGATTTTGAATCCCATTGGATTGATATGATTCGAACTTGTATAGTCACCCCTAGATTTTTGGTTATAGCCAATGGAAGATTATTTGGATTTTTTGAGGCCACTAATGGACTCCATCAAGGAGACCCACTCTCTCCTTTTCTCTTTGTTAAGCTGATAGGCTTTTAGTGGGAGAAACCCGCTTGAAAACTGCAAGACATTCCGGCGACCGCCAGAATGTCTTGCCGCCGACGTTTCCCCCCGTGTGCTGATGTGTCCATTGGCCGACATTTTACCCTGCGTGGTGACGTGTCCTTGTTGTTTCCTTTTTCATCGTCACCTGTCCGCTTGCGGTGGCATCCATGCGTGCGCTCTGTTTTCGAAGTGACACTGTCTTTAATGTTTTCATCCCCGAGGGTGTGCATGAATGTCGACATTCTTTATGGCCGCTTGGAACCCTAAAATATAATTTGTTTTGTTGTTCCTGAAAATATTTTGCTCTGTAAATTTTCGCATAACGTTGGATATAGTCGTCGAGTTAGGTTTTCTTCTGGTTGTGACTATTTTATTGGGATTCTTTGTGAGCTTCACGCCGTGAATGGTTTTACTTTGCAAGATAAGTTTTCCTTTTATTTTAAAGTTTTTTTAATTTGCAATGCATTCTTTTATACTGTACTTATTTTTCTCGTTCGTGTACTTGCAGGGTTGTTACTTTGTTTATGTTTTTTAACTATTTGTGGACGTGACTACTTTCAGTCTGTAAGGCACAGGTATAGTCATCAAGTTTTTGTATAACGTTGGATATAGTTGTCGAGTTAGGTTTTCTTCTGGCTCTGAGTGTTTTGTTGGGCTGGTTTCTGAGCTTCACGTCGTGAATGGTTTTACTTTGCAAGGTAAGTGTTTATTTTATTTAAAACTTTCTTAAATTTGTAATTCATTGTTTTATAGTGTGCTTATTTTTTGTCGTGCAGTGCTTGCAGGGTTGTTACTTTGTTTATGTTATTTAACTATTTGTGGACGTGACTACTTTTAGCCTGCAAGGCACAGGTATTTATCGGCATTGTGTTGTAGGGTAAAAGACTTTTTTGGCAGATTAATATTGAGTTGGGTTTAAGCAACGGTTTACGAAACACTTTCGCTTTGTGTGCATTTTGTTGTAGGTTAAAAGCGTTTTAGTTGGGTTTTGCACTTTGCAGATATTTATTGATTTAAGTTTTAATCAACATCAATACTCGGATATAATATTTCTTACTTTGTTTTAATGTTTTTGTCCCCACCGGTGTGCACAAATGTGGATTGTTTTGTTGGGCTTGTTTCTGAGCTTCTCGCCATGAATGGTTTTACTTTGCGAGGTACCTGTTTAGTTTTTTTTTAAAATTTGTAATGCATTATTTTATAGTGTCCTTATTTTTTGCTGTGGTGTGCTTGCAGGGTTGTTACTTTGTTTATGTTGTTTAACTGTTTGTGGATGTGATTACTTTCAGTCTGCAAGCCACTTGTTCACTTTGACAGGTATTTAGGTTTTGGGCATTCTATTGCCGATTAAATTCCGGCGTAGGTTAAAAGGATTTTAGTTTGGTTTTGGATTTTGCAGATATTTTTATTGATTTAAGTTTTAATCAACATCAATAGTTTAAGGTTCTGTTTGGAACATGATATTTGTTAATTTGGTTTGATGTTTTCGTTTGCAATGGTCTGCACAAATGCCAACATTCTTTATGGCTGCTTGGAACCCTAAAATGTAATTTGTTTTGCTGTTCTCGAAAATATTTTGCTATGCAAATTTTCATGGAACGTTGAGTGTTTATTTTGAAGTTTTTTAAATTTGTAATGCATTGTTTTATAGTGTGCTTATTTTTTTCGCGTGGTGTGCTTGCAGAGTTGTTACTTTGTTTATGTTATTTAACTGTTTGTGGACTTGACTACCTTCAGTCTGCAAGACACCTGTACACTTTGACAGATTATATATATATATATATACACACACATACATGTATGTATAGGCATGTATTCATCTATATAAATACACACATGTATGCATATATATATGCATGTATATATATATATATATATATATATATACACATGACATCTGTTCACTTTCACAAGTATTATATGCACATATACACGTGTACACACACACACACATATATATATATATATATATATATATAGGCATGTATACATTTATATAAATACACACATGTACGCATATATATATTCATGTATATATATATACACATGTACGTGTGTATAATGTTGTTACATTTAAAACAAAAATTAAAAAATAATGCTATGTACATTTATTTCACATTACAATAATAAATATTATACCCCACTAAACATAGATACAGAGAAAAATAGAATGCTTCACTTAAAAATTAAGTTCTCATTAGGTAAAATGGGAGAGTAGTCATACAACTAAAACCGGACAGAGCACCGAACAAATAGACCAGTTGACAAAAAATAACCAGGGATGTACCTAGTGAAAGTTTTTTCAACTTGCCAATCTTGAGGAAGCACTTTAGAAGACTTTGAAATTAGGTTACTAATAATTTTATAAATCTATTTTTTAAATAATTCAGAGACAATCAATTTAAAGAGAAACTTTTATTTCCTTTAGATTATTGTTCCACAATTAATCAACCAAAACCATATAAGTGCTTACAACCATACAAGTGTTTAGATTATTGATCCACAATTAATCAACCAGAAGCATATAAGAGTTTAGATTATCGATCCACAATTAAT